>NC_080394.1:8141441-8499745 GCF_028751815.1 Salvia miltiorrhiza | reverse complement strand
AATATATATATTCGGATTAAAAAATAAATAAATTAAACGGTCATTTGACCGTTGGCTTCTCAACGGTCTCCTCGGCCATTTTTTTTTTTTTTTGTTCTTTTTCACCTATATATAATCACATATCCCCTTCCTCAATCACAAACATTACATCAAACTACTCATTTTCTCTTCAATTTTTAAAGAAAATGTCTTCATCCACCAATTCTTCCAACAATAATTCTTCCTCGAATTCTTCATCCGACGAAGAAGTTCATGTTGATCCCGCACAACTTCCTCCTCTTCCCGATCCTACTCAAGCCCCCGATTTATTTTTTATGAGATGTGCTGTGAATTTTATGACAGTGGCGAGTTCATATCGTTTCGATCCACCTCCCCCACGCCCGAGGAAGAAGCGGACAGTGGTTCGTCGTGACCGTGAAGGTGGAGCCGAGCGCCTCCATCGCGATTATTTTTCTGTCGAGCCTGTTTATGGGCCACAATTCTTTCGCCGTCGATTTCGCATGAGCCGGGAGTTGTTTCTACGCATTGTCAATGCGCTAGAAGTCGATCCTTACTTCCAACAACGTCCGGATGCTATTGGCCGCTTAAGCTTCTCCCCGATCCAGAAGTGCACTGCCGCTGTTCGACAATTGGCATACGGAACTGCTGCTGATTGTTGTGACGAATATCTCCGTATAGGAGAGACGACGGCGTTGGAATGCTTGAAGAAATTCTGCAAGGCCGTCGTTCGTATCTTTGGCGGCACGTATTTGAGGCGGCCAACAACTGCCGATGTGCAACGCATCATTGCAATGCACGAAGCCCGCCATGGATTCCCGGGAATGTTGGGGAGCCCATACTGCATGCATTGGGGATGGAAGAATTGCCCTGTGGCTTGGCACGGCGCCTACACTCGAGGGGATCAAGGCGAGCCAACAATTATATTAGAGGCCGTTGCTTCACAAGATTTGTGGATCTGGCATGCATTCTTTGGAGTCGCTGGGTCCAACAACGACATCAACGTGCTCCACCAGTTCACGCTATTCGACGATGTTTTAGCGGGGCATGAAGCGGCTGTGCACTTCCTCGCCAACAATTCTCACCACACTCGAGGATACTTCTTAACAGACGGCATCTATCCGGACTGGCCGGTGTTCGTGAAGAGCTTCTAGTTTCCGAACGATGAGAAGAAGCGGAGGTTTAAGGTGATGCAAGAAGCTGCAAGGAATGATGTGGAACGAGCTTTCGGTGTTCTTCAGGCTCGGTGGGGTATAATTAGAGGACCGTCGCGTTTGTGGAAGGCGGAGCAAATGAGTTCGATCATGTTTGCATGCATCATATTGCACAACATGATCATTGAGGATGAAGGTGGAAATGCAAGTAATTTTGACGGTGACGACGGCGAGGGACAAAGTTCTACTCCTCAAACACAATTCAATTCCGGAGCACCACCGGAGTTCGCCGCCTATTTGGCACGGAATGCAAGCTTGAAGGATGCACGATTGCATGCTCGCCTCCGCGATGATTTGGTTGAGCATATATGGGCACGCTTTGGTCCGGTTGACCCGTAGTTCGACGGCTTTAAATTTTTCGAAAATTGGATGTTTTAAATATTTGTTGTTTTTTTTTATTTGTAATGTTTGGATTTTTAGTTGAATGAATTTTATGTTGTTAAAATTGAAGTTGTTTAATTTAAATTGAAAAACGAATAAAAGTAAAGAAAAAATGAAATTAAAATCTATTGAACCTGGGCGGGTGCAATACCATTGTTGGAGTGGGTGCAATAGAAGTGAGACCATGTCTATTGCACCCACTATGGGTGCAAGGGTTGTTGATGCTCTAATCACTTATATTGCTGTTATTATTTTATGCGGGGTTGTATGGAAAATATTTTTATAAGTAAAAAAAATAAGTGAAATGAAAAAATAAAAATTGAAATTATTTAAAAAAGGAAGAAGTAACAAATAGCTCTCCTATCATACAACCACTTAACACATTTATCTCTCTATCTTTTAATTGTGGGAGGTTAGCCCCTCAACATCTCATAAAGAGACACATTTATCTCTCTATCTTTTAATTGTGGGCGATTATATATTTAACGGTGTTAAGTGTCCGTCAGAAATAGGAGAAATTTTGCACTCTTTATAAGAAATATATATATATATATATATATATATATATATATATATATATATATATCGCTCTTGGCACGGGCATACAGGGAGGAGGGTTAGTCAATGTGACTATGCCAGAGTCAATGCTAGCCATGTTAAATTATGCAGTTCTGCGCCAAATGATAGGCACTTCATTCACTCATGCGCCACTAAATGTCCCAATAATTGATCATCTCACGCATAACTTAGCGCCGCCGGGACTCACAAAGGCTCTAGAGGGCCCAACCATGAAAGCTGGGGCTGAACCAAGGGAGCAGACTAAACCAACAACCTTTAATAAAAATGAGGGGAGACAAGGCGAGAAGGGAGTTTTCATATCCAATTGCGTGGAACTGATGGAAGATGTGGGTGATTCAACAAGTCAAACTACACCAACAAAACACCCAAGTGATCAAGGTAAGGCTGCTAAGCTGTAAGAGAAGGTCTCATTTCTGCGGGACCAACTAAGAGGTCTTGAATCTATTCTCGAGGAAAAAGCTCAAGCTACTGAAAATCGGTTGGAGGAAAGTAAGGAATCACTATCTGAGAGGACAACAAAGGGAGGGAAATGCAAAGCAGTGGATCATTTAACAACATCTAGACGAAAGGTTGGTGGATCTCCTAATAAAGGGAAATCTACATTCCTGACCGAAACTGGGCAAGTACACCAAAGTCCGTTCTCTGAAGAAATATTATCTGATGTGCTTCCTAGAAACTACAAGCCTATCAACCTTGATTATGATGGGACAACAGACCCTGAAGCGCATATGGCACGTTTTGAAGGACTGGTGATGCTGCATCAGTATACGGAGGGGATCAAATGTAGGATATTTTCAACTGCACTATCGGGCGTAGCTCAACAGTGGTTCAGAACATTAAAGTCAGACTCTATCCAATCTTTTGAGGATCTCCATGAGGTATTTATGAGACAATATATAATTTTAACTTGGACAGAAAGATTTCTGAATGTGTTCTTATTTTCTTATGCTTTAAGTTCTTCACCGTCTTCGATTTATTTTCCGATTATCCAATATTCAGGTCAAAACTCTATTTCCTTCAATATTTATAAATGTGTTGGATGTTAACTAATCACAATGGATCAAGCTTCTTGGAGAAATAAATAGAAACAATTGCATGAATATATTTTAATATTTGGGTATTCGTCGATTGTTCCAAAAAATGCAAATTTATATTTAATGATAGTTATTAATTACTCCCTCCGTCCACTAATTGTTGTCCTAGGTGAAGTGTAAATTTACACTTCACCTAGGACAACAATTAGTGGACGGAGGGAGTATTAATTAAGGTTGAGGTTTGCGTAGAAATATTTGTAGGTGTGTATTTTGCTTAACAAATATTATAGTGAAATAAGAAAACTCTATTTCCAATTGTTGTTCTTTTAATTATGTTTATGTTTTATTTTAGTATGTCTGGCTAGTTTCGTTTAGCTGATTCTAGGGTTTATAAATAGTTGATTGAATTTATGTGATTTATTTGTTAATACCTTTGTGCCTTCCAATTTATGATTCATAATTCCTGGTGCTTAATTTCTTGTGAATTATCTTATCAATAGTTTGCATGTGTAGCTATTCGGTTTGAGACCTAGCGGAGATAACTGTTTAGCGGATTCAGGAATGTATGATATGATTTTAACCTTGAGACCTAGCGGAGATAGGTGGATCATAGAGCTGTTCTTAGGAGCTATTGGGAGTTAGTAGATTTTATTGAGACCTAACGGAGATAGATAATTTACTAATCTACGATCGTTGTTGCTCTAGCGAGAGTGATTGATTAATTAAGTGATCTCTCATCATAACTGGATTAAACTGGTACATAGGATTGATAGATTTATTGCATAGATTTAGTTAATGAATTTACTACCCTAGGATCAGTTGTCTTTTAATATTTGATTTTTCTACGTGTTTTTATTTGCTACTGTTTGAGTTTAGTTCTAGTTAAAACCTTCTTTTTATTCGTTTGCCTGTCTACTGTTATAGTCTGTTTAGGAGATAACTAGAGTTGTTTCGTTGTGTCAGTCCCTGTGGATACGATACTCGGTTACTGATTATTTGCTATAATTGCACCGTGTTAGTTGCGATATTTGTTGCTAAGAAATTAGTGATCAACTTTTTTGTCTCGGCAATATTAGGAATAATTCTAGTCGGTGTAGAAGTCAGCCCTGTCGAAAGTAAAGACGTGAAAGTCCCTACGTTAAACCCCGGGGGTGGTGTGAGATGGATGGCAGTAGCAGTGGTATTCGGCATCAGTGAAGCCCCGTCGGCTTTGTCGTTGAGGTTAGGCAAGGTTGATGCCTCCCCCTCAAAGTCCTTGCCGAAGCCCCGATTAGTATTGTTAATGTCCATAGTAGTTTCCTGAAAACAAAAAAAAAAGTAACATTCTCACGTGCTTGTCCACGCTGCCCATTCCCTTGTCATTCTGAAGATTCCTTTAATGATTTTAACGTCACATGAAATCCGTGAACAAGGACTCTTTAGACCAATTATGGATTAAATGTACGGACTGAGCCATATTGAAAATCCAAATATAGATTCCCTTCAAGAACATCCTTCAATGAGATAAACTATTTTCTAGGAAATAAACCTACAAAACAGATAAAATAACCACCATAATCCCCAACGATTAAGAAGAATTCTAATTAAGAACTTCGCACAATGAATTGCGGACCGTAAATTGTTGTATATAACGAGAAACCTTACGAGAAGTTATATTACCATTTCTATAATTCCTGCAATGTCATAAAACAAAGCACGAAACATAAACAAGAACACATAGTACATGAACAAATCCACAAATTCTTCCCTCTTAAACTCTCATGGCAAAATTACACTCATACGCTGACACGCATATCGATGAGAACAAAAAATATAGATCCCACAAAATGCAACCAACATACTAGAAGCCAAATCCATACACTAACACATATACCAAGAATGCTAGTCACAAATTTCAAATCTCACATATAACACCAAAAATTTCAAAAATAAAGCATAAATACCAACGAACACCACTCATAAACCTCTTAGGCGACGACAAACATTTCAAAATATAGCACGAATACCTATGAACACTCCTCATAAGTCTCACAGGCGACTGCAACAGAAATTTCATAAATAAAACAGGGGAAGAACACCACAGCAAAGAATTCAAAACATAATCACGCCTCAACTCACAATTCCCACAGACGGCGCCAGTTGATGAGATAAGTATCAACACCTTTAAATAAAACGAATAAAGAACAGAAGGATTTTACGTGGTTCGATCGAATGATCTACATTCATGAGAGATTGCCGGAGAATTCCACTATGTTTGAGAGAATTTACACTTTACATATTTCCGCTCTTGAGAAAGAGATGACCCCCCTGATCTAAATGAATACAATGCCCTATTTATACAACAGATACAAAGGGATAAAACGGTAAATCTAACAATGTTCACGTACATTGCATGGTGTCTAACTAACTATATTCCGTAGGAGCACTAATGAAAACCGATTGGTCAGCTTTTGTTGGATGTCACTATCTCTCCAACGTTGATATTTGGTCGTCAAGGATGAAATGGCGTTGATTTGGCCTAGCTCTCGGCTTCTACAATGTCTCCTCATAACTAGTCAATGCTGGCATCTCTTCAGAGTCCATGTTCTTTTTGCAACATACTCATTTAGTCCTTCATTGAGGTCTCATGGTATTAGCATTACCTTTGAATCTTGGAAACTCCGTCTCTTTATTTTCGAGTCCAATTCACCTATTAGACGACATTGGCTTCTTTGACAACGCTGACCTTCGTCCTTCTTGAAACCGGTCCTCATTGACTAACTCTTGGCTAGTCGTGGATTATATATATATATATATATATATATATATATATATATATATATATATATATAGGGTGTGGTTATAATGAGAACCACACTTATCGTGAGAACATAAGAACCATTAAAATCAATGCATCTGCTATATAAATTAATGCATTCGCTATTAAATTTAATGCATCCGAAAATAATAAAAATTTTGCTCCCTTCAGGATTCGAACCCAGGATCTGCATTCATCCACCAAGATGATGCATCCACCGTAGATCTTGATGATCGAATGGCTTAAAATGGTTCTCCGTTCTAATTTTATTTAGTGGTTCTTATTTGAACCTCTCCCTATATATATATATATATATATATATATATATATATGAAAAGAAATATAAACGATTAAAGTGTTGTCAAGGCTGATGTATATTTCACTCCTCATCACATTGACCATGATATCCAAGTGGTATGATAGAGAAAAATACGTGAAAGCTTATGAGCACTCAATTTTACATATTTTAATCTTTCCGTACTCGTCGATTGTTCCCAAAAAATGAGATTTTATATTTAATGATAGTTGTTAATTATTAATTAAGGTTGAGGTTTGCGTAGAAATATTTGTAACAATGTATTTTGTTTAACAAATATTATAGTGAAATAAGAAATAAAGAAAATTATAAAATATTTAACGGTGTTAACTATCTGTCAGAAACATGGGATTTTTGCACTCTTTATGAGATGTTGAGGGGCTAACATCTCACAATTAAGAGATGTGGAGGTAAATGTGTTAGGGAGTTGTATGATAGGGGGCTATTTGCTACTTCTCCTTTTAAAAAATTACTATGAGATGAGATACTTTTAAGTTTTAATCCGTATTTTTAAATTGAATATTACTTAAAATATATCACATTAAAACTTTCCTAATCTTAATTTGATATGCATATCAAATACGCATTTTATAATTAAATGAATTTTCAATTTTAGATTATAAATATAGATACGAGATAAATAAATTAAATATTTATGAGATTGAATAATATATATATATATATATTAAAGCAAAATAAACTATATTCTACATGGCGTCGTATAATCACTTCATTCCAATTTTCCTCAATTCTCATTCATTCTTATTTTTTCTAAATTTTTAATCAACAAATTTCGATATTTAATCAATAATATATATGTTAGAACTCCAACTCAACCATTCTTATTTTTGAAATATTCGAAACTATCAAATGATAAACTCCAATAACTCCTACTCAACCATTCTTCTTTTTGAGAATTTTGATATAATGTTGTTGAATAGAATAAATTCAAAAATTTCAACTTTTTGAAACTGATCTTTTTTCTATTTCAATGAAATTTCATCATGCCATTGAAGTATATCTAAATATTGTGCGTTTAATTTTAAACACAAAAAATACATATTACTATTAAACAAAGATATATACTATAATATTGGCCATCAATATGCATAAAATAAAATTCTAAAACATATTTTTTTGTGGGTCAACTGAAAAATATCTAAAAAAATCATTAACTATCTAAAAAGCATTCTATTTCAATTTTCCCCAATTCTAGTTTATTCTTATTTATTTATAAATCTGTAATCAATCTTTACATCTAAAAATTATTAAATAATTATATAAACTTATTAATAAAAATCCTACACCATTAAATAATCATACAAACCTATAGATAACATACAACATGTTCAAATCTTTATGTTTGTTAAACATAAAATCAATTTATGAAATTCAAATCTAAAACATATAAATAGAATTAATAACATCAAAGTCATACATATTAAAATAAATTATGTACGTTTTTAAATTGAAATTGCAAAGTTGGATATCATGAAGTATAATATTAATTACAAATCATTACAGCCTCAAAATTATTTCATCATGCCATTGAAGTGTATCTATACTACTATTAAAGAAAGATATATATAATATTGGCCATAAATATGCATAAAATAAAATTCTAAAACATATTTTTCCGTTGGTCAAGTGAAAAATATCTAAAAAAATCATTAATTCTCTAAAAATCATTCTATTTCAATTTTCCTCAATTCTAATTTATTCTTATTTATTTATAAATCTGTAATCAATCTTTATATCTAAACATTATTAAATAATCATATAAACTTATTAATAAAAATCCTACACCATTAATTAATCATACAAACCTATATATAACTTACAACATGTTCAAATATTTATGTTTGCATAAACATAAAATTAATTTATGAAATTCAAATCTAAAACATATAAATAGAATTAATAACATCAAAGTCATATATATTAAAGTAAATCATGTACGTTTTTAAATTGAAATTGCAAAGTAGGATATTATCAAAATTACAAATACTTGTGTATTTTCTATTTTTCGTGTAAGGATATAAATAAAATTTTATTGATCAGTGAAATATTAATATAATGATTTTTAGATATTTAATAGTTTTTGGATATGAAAATTGATTAAAAATTAAAAAATTAAGAATGAATGAGAATTGAGGAAAGTTAGAATGGAGTGATTATACGACGCCACGTAGGATATAATTTATTTTATTAGTATATTTATATAATGATTTTTTAGATATTTAGTTTTTAAATATATCATGAAGGAAAAATTACTTATTGCTAGACGATTGCTTCGATAATTTATAGTGGACTGATACACCATGATAAAAATGCAAATGTTACAATTGATCTGTTACATCCAGCTGACCCTTAGATCATAAAAATACGAAAAACTAAATAATTTGAAAAGCAAGAAAAATATTACTAACAAAAAAAACACCTTGCATGGTGAATTCAAAGTGCTTAAAAAAGATACCCAAAAAATCATGTTAGTCATGCAAAGCTTTATAATAATGCATTTCCAATCTATAGGATGAGAGATACACATGCACAAGAAAATAAAATTTATTATTTGGGATGAGGTACCGATGACTCACAGATACTGCTTCGAATCACTTGAAATAAGCTTAAAGGATATTATGAGATCTTCTGATAGGGCTAAAAGACCTTTTGAATGTTTGGTGGTTGTTTTAGGAGGCGACTTTCAACAGATACCCTCTGTGATCCCTAAGGGAAGTCAGTTTGATATCATGCATGCCATCATAATTTCATCTTAAACTAAGGAATACGTTATAAGTTCTCAAGTTAACTAAGAAGATGAGATTACATGTAAGATACTCTTAATCGCAATATATAATCTAATAAATTATATTAGCATGCATAATTTATTCAAATGATCTTTATTCCAGTCAAATGAATATTATTTCTGTATAAAGAAGCGATCAAATGTAATTTTTTATATATGCAATAGCATTAGACTGATAGTAACTTAACTTGGGGAACACGTAATTAAAGGCAAACGAATTTTAGAAAAAAATGTGAGCAACAAGTTTCTTATAACTAGAATGATGATAAGTCCATCTGAATTCACAAAAATTTCTGTCAACTAGGTTCCAGAGAAGACAATTCCCTATGAATTTTTGTTTTATTATGATAATAAGCAAGAGTTAGAGACAATCTGTTTCAAGTGTATGATTATACATATTGAAACCTATTTTCAGTCATGAACAACTGTACGTGAAAATCTCAAAAGTAACTAGAAAAATAGGTCTAAAGATTTTAGTATCAAATAAGAATGGTCATAGGCATGACACAACAACTAACGTGTGTATGATAAAAATTTTGATAGACTAACAGTTTATCTCTTAATATTTTGTAGGTCAATAATAAGATAGATAATTTAAGTCAATTTTAAATAAATACCATATATTTTTTATTTTAAAATAATTTATTTAATATTTTATTTTAATAAAATAAAACATCACAAAATTATGTAATAGACACTAATAGTAATATGTACTTCCGTGGAATTTCGATGGGCCACTCGCTAGTTATTGATTAAATAGGTTGCAAATACAAGTACATGTAGAAGCAGGAATACGCAGTGCAGTTGTCTATCTGTGTGCATCAGATCTTATTCGATCCAACGGTCCACCAAAAACCCTAATCACTTCTTCATCTTTCTTCACTCTTATATATAGCGTTCCCTTCCTATTTCCCACATATATTCATACCACTCTCTCTATCTACAACTCTTCGGCGACGTATTTCTCTCTAAGGTCGGCCTCTTACCCTTCTCCATGAATTCATGCGCTTACTTGTATCTATATATCTAGTGTATGCGTTTTTTATTTACTAATTACTGGAGTATTTTTTTCGCCTGCTATCTATCGTATTATACCGTCGATTTATCTGTAATTCGATTTGTATTTGACGAACCATTTTTTTTTTGCGTGTTAATTTGAGCCTTAGGTTCGTTAGTTGATTTTGTATCATGTATGTATGCTATGTCTCCGATCTGAATTTTTCCGTGCTATATTGGCCTTTGATTTGGTGAAAAAATCGTGAATCGTTTGATATGTCGAAAATTTATATTGGAACTAGATTATATGATGGTTAATCTGGTTTATTGGTTACTAGCAGTATGTTATTCGTTTTTTGATTTAATCCACTAGCTGATTGTTTAGTTATTTAGTTTGTGGAGTCGCTAATTCTTTTCTCAAGTTGAATATGACTATGTTGTACATTTACTGGCATTTAAACTTTTAACTTATTATTACTTGCTGGGATTCTTGTGTGACTTTTTATTTGCCACAGTTGACATTAGCTTGATATAGTCTTCTTATTTGCATTTGTTGTTTTTTTAGAGTTAATCATGGGTAAAGAAAAGACTCACATCAACATTGTGGTCATTGGCCATGTCGATTCTGGAAAATCGACCACCACCGGTCACTTGATCTACAAGCTTGGTGGTATTGACAAGCGTGTCATTGAGAGGTTCGAGAAAGAAGCTGCTGAGATGAACAAGAGGTCATTCAAGTATGCCTGGGTGCTGGACAAGCTCAAGGCTGAGCGGGAACGTGGTATCACCATTGATATTGCTTTGTGGAAGTTCGAGACCACCAAGTATTACTGCACTGTCATTGATGCTCCTGGACATCGTGACTTTATCAAGAACATGATTACGGGTACCTCACAAGCTGACTGTGCTGTCCTCATCATCGATTCCACCACTGGTGGTTTTGAGGCTGGTATTTCCAAGGATGGTCAGACCCGTGAGCATGCATTGCTTGCTTTCACTCTTGGAGTGAGGCAAATGATTTGCTGCTGCAACAAGGTATATAGATTTTTAGAACGTAGTAATTGCTTATTTCTCTTGCTGTTTCTCATTCTTATGTTAATTCCATCTAACCTTTTAATATATCAATGCCATGCAGATGGATGCCACCACACCAAAATACTCCAAGGCTAGGTATGATGAAATCATTAAGGAAGTTGCTTCCTATCTCAAGAAGGTTGGATACAATCCTGACAAGATCCCGTTTGTCCCCATTTCTGGTTTTGAGGGAGACAACATGATTGAGAGGTCCACCAACCTGGACTGGTACAAAGGCCCAACCCTTCTTGAGGCACTAGACCAGATCCTGGAGCCCAAGAGGCCATCAGACAAGCCTCTCCGTCTTCCACTTCAGGATGTGTACAAGATTGGTGGTATTGGTACTGTGCCTGTGGGTCGTGTTGAGACTGGTATGATCAAGCCCGGTATGGTTGTCACCTTTGCCCCATCTGGTCTGACAACTGAAGTTAAGTCTGTTGAGATGCACCACGAGGCCCTGCAAGAGGCTCTTCCTGGTGACAATGTTGGGTTCAATGTTAAGAATGTTGCAGTCAAGGATCTGAAGCGTGGTTATGTTGCCTCCAACTCCAAGGATGATCCTGCCAAGGAAGCTGCCAACTTCACCTCCCAGGTCATCATCATGAACCACCCAGGACAGATCGGAAATGGATATGCCCCAGTTCTCGATTGCCACACCTCTCACATTGCTGTGAAGTTTGCTGAGATCTTGACCAAGATCGACAGGCGTTCTGGTAAGGAACTTGAGAAGGAGCCCAAGTTCCTGAAAAATGGTGATTCTGGTATGATTAAGATGATTCCGACTAAGCCCATGGTGGTGGAAACCTTCTCCGAGTACCCACCTCTGGGACGATTTGCTGTGCGTGATATGCGACAGACTGTTGCTGTTGGGGTTATTAAGAGCGTTGAGAAGAAGGATCCGAGTGGTGCCAAGGTTACCAAGGCTGCTGCCAAGAAGGGAGTCAAGTGAATGGTGCTGGCTTCGACTTCTACTGATGTAGAAGTCTATTTATTCGATAAATTGAGTCATAAAAATCATTTAAGTTTTGTTACTTGTTTAGGTCATTTATTCTTCGTGTGCTTTTGTTTTCTGCATTCCACCTCGCTTAGTCGATCCCAGCATTGGGTCCTTGACCGGCGGTGGCAGATCTCATCTGCATATGGGATTCCTATATTTTAGTTTTCTCTGTTTGAGGTGCTCCATTTTATGGGCGGCTCGAGAGTTTTGTGTGGCGTTTCCTTGTCAAATTACAGCATATTTTGTTTTTACAGTATTTCGAAAATTGTCTTGTTTTAGTTTATTCTGAAATTGTTTTTTAATTTCACTTTGTGTTGAAAACTTGAAATGAGTTTTAAGTTTATACTAACATTTGCTCTTGCACCACATATTTTTATATTTCTATATTTATATAAAATTGATATTAATTCAATGGTTATATTTATAAATATATTTTAAAAAATTTATATTGCTATATTTATTATCATATTTATAAATTTATTTAAAACAAAATTTTAATTGAAATATTGAAAAAAAAAACAAAAAAAGTAAAGAAGAATTCACAATAATAGAAAATAATATTATGAAAAAGCCAAAAATAAAGTTAATTAAAATAAAATAAAAAGAACAAAATAAAAGTTTATTAAAAAAAGTGGAGAAACGAGAGAATTCTTTTTAAATTTTAATCTTTAAATAAATTTAAATTTTTAATTAAATAATTACATAAAATATATCAAATTAAATATCATGATCTTTAATTTGATATACATATTAAATATTTTATAATTAATCGAATTTTACAATTTTAGAAAGAAATAAAATAAAAAAGAAAAGAAAAAAAAGGAAAAAAAATAATTTACAAACAAACTTTCAATTTTGATATTAAACTACAAAATTGCCACTGAATTCTTAAATCAATTTTAAATTGAAAGCTTACCTTTTAATATAGTACTATAACTTTTTGATGAATTATAACTATGATGACGCTCTCTTCTCCCTCGCTAACCCTAGCCTCATGCCATCCTTAACCGCCGCCGCCGCCGTCCGTTCTCCCGGCAGATGGCTTCCACGGTCGTTGGTCCAGATAAGGGGGGACTCAATCTCCCCTCGGTTTCAGCCAATTTTGAAGCACCTCGATCTCAATCTACTTATTAATCCCTTTCTCCGTTTCAGCGTTCTCTGCTCATGGGGTCGGGATCTTCTGCCGGAGCAGTTGCAGGTCGGCCGCGCTCGCCCGTTGCTGCTAAGGCTCCGATCGGTTCTATCGTCCCTACTTCTGTAGTCGACAACTCCTCCAAGAACCCTAACGTGCAGGAAACTAGGGTTTCTTATGCGATTGCCACAGGCAAGAAGACGGATCTGGCAGCGCATAACTTCCATGATCTCAAGCCCACGAAAGAGGGTGATCAGTTATCCCTCAAAATACCGATGGATCTTTATCTTAAGGAAGTCAAGGAATTCGAATTTGCTTTGACGGGGCGCTTGCTGCTTCGGAAAGGTGATAAGCCTCGATCAACTATGGAACTTAAACTGGAGCTTCAGGACTTATGGAATTTAACCTCTCATTGGCAACTCATTCCGTTGGGAAAAGGTTATTTTACGCTCCGATTTACTTCGGCAGCGGACTTTACGATAGCAAAGGCGAAAATGGTTTGGGAACTCTCAAAGGGGCATCTCTGACTCCGTAAATGGACCCGAAATTTTGATCCTTTTAAAGAGAACTCTCCTTTGGCGAATGTTTGGGTTCGCATACACTATCTGCCAATTGAGTATTGGAATCCACAGGTGATCTCCGGGATTGGACGGTTTTTGGGTCATCCTTTGAAGATTGATAGAGCGACGGTGGGGCGCGAATTTGGGCAATTTGCACGCATACTAGTTGAAATGGATATGTCTCACAATCCCCCTTCTTCTCTTCTGATTGACCGCGGGGATATTTCATTTTACGTTGAATTTGTCTTCGAAAATTTACCGCTCTATTGTGATAGTTGCAAAATAACTGGTCATGCACAGGATACGTGTCGGAAAAAAAGACGTGTAGAGCCGGCCTCTAGATCGACTCTACGACTGTTGAAGGCGTGCCTGAACTACCAGATCCGAAGACACTGCCTGGCACTGAGTGGCAGGTTGTTGAGAGGGGAAAGAAACACGTGGCTTCAACGGATCTGGCCGCCGAGGCGCAACAGCGTTCTCCGGGGAACTCCTTTGCTCTTCTTTCGACGGAAGAGCAAGAAATACAGCAAGAGCAGCAACAACTCCAGGTTGTTTCGGCGGTTCAGGAGCTGCGACCTCATAGTCCTGATTTGCCAGCTGCGGCGACGGCTCCGGATGACAAGGGGGATGATATTCAGCAGGCTGGGAGCGATGTGGAGGTGGACGAGGAGATTCAGGTTGAGATGCCGGATGGAAGCGCAGCTGAGGTTGCTTTGGGGAATGACCTGACTTCCTCAAATTTGGACCGTAAGGCTTCGGTTCTTGAGACAAGCAGCGGGAATGAGGATGCACTTGCGGCAGCGGGAATCACTTCTCATGATGGCAAGGTTTCAAACACTACTACGACGGATGATTTTGCTAGTCGTCTAGGTAGGTTAGAGGAGCAAGTTAACCAGGGCATGCAAATGCTCGCTGAAAATGTGACGCCTAAGAAACGGGGCCGTCCTCCGAAGGGGATGGAACGTCCACGTGTTCCACAGAGTTCAGAAGTACTATAAAAAATCGCCTCAGGAACGCAGTGGAAATGGGCTATAAGCCTAGAGACTTTGTCATTGATCATGGCAGAAGTGCTAGTATGCAGATTATGAATAATATCGCCAATGGTAGATGGGCAGATGAAATGGAGTTGCAAGGGCAGCACACAAATATGGATTTTCCTTTTTACTAGTTAGTTGTGTGTTTAGGGTGTTGATGCCTTTCTGGCTTGTGAGTTCTTTTTCGTTGTTTTCTTGATCTCTTTTTTGAGTGTCGATCTCCTAGTCTGCGTCTTTGTGCTTTCATGAGATCATTTTTTCTTTTCCTTTTATATAAAATCGCATTTTAATTAATAGCATTTTAATTAATAGTACTATAACTTTTTTTTGGTTTTATATGAAACATATATCTTTTGTTGTAAATATTGTATAAATCTTTATTTACATTAATAATTATATATTAAACATATAAGTAATCCCTTATTTATAATATGAGATTAATTAAAATAAAAAATAAAGCTAAAAATATATATGTGTACATATACATAAGTAAAAAATATGTTAAAACAAGTTTGTCTGTCAAAAATTATGTATGCGACTTTAAGTTATTTAAAATGTCTAACTAATGAAATATTGATACCTTCTCCATCCACGAAAAAAGAGTCTTACCTGTCTTTTTTTTGTACTAACACTACCTCCAAATTTTACCTTTATTCTACTTACAACAATTTTATTAAAACGTGTGTCCACCTTCAAACAAGGATTTTTTTTTTTGTAGACGGAGTACTATTTTGTGTGTGTACATATACATGTGTGTACCACTAAAATTATGTGTGATGAGGATGAAATCAAGCGTCCGATAAATTAGATTAGATATTTCTTTGTTAACGAAGATCACATTAGATTCAAATAAAGAGATTACTACATAAAGCAACAAATTGGTGGCATTGGTCAGATTCAGAGTGCATTCTTGAGTAATGAAGACCCTGATTCGAACTGAGCGACAATAAAGAAAGATCTAACACGAATATGTGTATCAGATGTGAAGGGTGTTTGAAGAATGCTGAGAACGATATAAGGGATACAAGGTCATCCCTGAAGTACATTTTGTAAGTTGACAAATATGTCAGTTTTAGTGACAAAATGTGTCAGCCAATTATTTGTACTTAAAAGAATATGCTAGTAGATTACGGTTAGAGGAAATTTTCGGGAACTCGGTGTTAGGACATGTCACCACCACACCCAATACACGTGAAAACTTAAAAAGATGCTGATACTTTTCGGCATAAAGATAGTCAAACCTGAAAAGATGGAAATACCCCTCTGTCTGCAGAGCTGAAGACCGTTTTACCCATAGCTATGTAACATCTATAAAAGGCACTACATTTCAAGTAAATGGTACACACACTCAACTCAATTTTTACACTGAAACTCTTGCTATTTGAATATAAGAGCAATACAAAACAATCTCCAATAAATTCTCACGTATTCTTCAGTAGTCAAGAAAATTATATCATCCTTCTGTCTTTTCACCACTCCAGATCCGTTTTATGTGTTGCTTGTTAGTTTTGATGATGAGATCATAATCAAACTCAACATCTGGTGTCGTATGTGGGCAATTCTGGGCTAGGACGATTGATGATTTTTTTTCTAGCTATAGTTTGTTTTCCCAGAGTTTGAGCCGATGAATTGTGATTATATTCGTGTGTTCTTACCTTTTCTTTGCTTTAATAAGTGTTGTATGTTGCAAGTTTTCATGATAATCTAATTATTCTATTTTCTTTAATAAGTATTGTTATTATTACAATTATCACAATATTGTTTTCATGATTATATTTATGGTTTTGCCACTCATTGCTTCTAAAAGCGTGTTACCTGTGAGTATAATGAGGAATTGCTTCATAATCCTTGAACTGGCGTGCAATTTAGATGGAAAATACGTTTTCTGAACATAAATATTGGTCTTTAAGTGTTTTTATAACATGTTAAGCTTGAAAATTTTGGAGATTTCCTGTATATTTATTTTACTTAATATGCGTTAGAATTATGCATGTGTTCAGATGTGATTTTGTTTTTTCACCACTTAAGAGCATAGAAAATACTGTGAAGAATGATGTTAGTGTTGAGTTCGAGAAAGAGGGAATAACATGCAAGAAAACATTAATGTTTAGAATACTACTATGCCCGAGATTGGAGTTTCTCGCATCCCCACAATCTATAATCTCTATTGCCCCCAACTTTGAGGGTAATGTCATTGTGACCATGTGAGAACATATGTTCTTCTTGTTTTAAGCGGTGATGATGTGCTAAATGATGTAAGCGTTGCATCTCCCACTGCACATATCAAAATTGTTTTGCTATCCATTGTCCCCACAGGTTTGTAGACAAATTTGAACGACGAGTTAGTGAAAAAGAAGGCAGCCGAAGTAGTGAATCTAGAGGAAGAGCAAGCACACATGTCAGTTTTGTACTGTCGCCCCAAATGAGGCGAAGCCCTTTTTCCGAGGAGATTTTGGTGGATATCTTAATAGCAAACAATAAGCCCATCAATCGTGTGTATGATGGAAATAAAGATCCAGACCTCCATATGGTGCGATTCAAAGGATTGGTCACTTTACACCAATTCTCTGAAGAATCAAATATCGGATATTATATACTAGACTAAATCGTTGGGCTCAACAATGGTGCCGGAAACTATAATCTAATTTCATAAACTCATTCGAGAATATCTATGATATGTTTATGCACCAATTCGCCAGCTCCCACAGATATGCGAAGAACGCTATGTCCTTGATGGACATGAAATAAGAGTATAACAAAATCTTGAGGGAATATGTGTCTCGATTCAATGTTGCGTCGTTGGAAGTGCCGAAAGCGGAATCATTGATCCGAGGATATGCTTTCATCCGAGGTGATAATGGCGTTTTCCAAAGTACATTCAATTGGAGGAGGCCAAGATTGCAAGAAAGGCTGAAGCAAAATTGGACAAGCCCAGTTGAGAACATGCGGCTCATAGTTCCCCCGCCACGAAGACCTCCCCGATTTGTAATCCCATGCCCTAAAATTGATGACATATCTGACGAGATAAATATGTTCACTCGTTTTACTCAATATACCTTGGTGAGTAGATTACCACAAGGATTTTTCATTGTGTGTGTATCTGTGTGTATACCATTAGAATTATGTGTATGTAGAAATTATAATTTCGCAACAAATTTAAGTAGCTATTTATGTAGTTGAAATGTATTTGTTGAATTTTATTGTGAGTCGAATATTCTTGATTGAAAAAGAAAATTACTTAAATATACATGCTTAAATATTTAAGTTACACACTTTTTTATTTTAAATACTATTGTTCCAATAATTAAAAGAAACTAACTATACTTAATATTCATATATGTATTTAAATTATGTGATTATATTTAAATATTTATAATAAAATTATATTTTTATTATAATTAATTTTTAATATGATAATTGAGTTTTAATTTATTTTTTTTAAAATATAAAATGTTTTCAGCATTGCTAAGTTAGACTTGACTCTCAGCATATATATTTACAAAAATGAGAAAATCAAGCAAGAACAATCGAGATATTTGGAAAATGCACTATGCCGTGTAGAAAGATAAAACGAGAGTGTTTTTTTTTTTCCTCTCTCTCTCTCTCTCTCAATTGATGAGTAAAGAATAATCCATTTGATCTTACACATGAGAGTTATATTTATAAGTTACAAATTAAACTGAATACCAACGCTCCTTAATCAAGGCAACTTGTCTCGTTACAACATTATTTTTTGTCTTGGAATGGGCCATCAAGGTTGGCGGAACTGATCACCAAGGCTGGCAGAGCTGATATATAAGGTTGTCACCATTGACCGCTAAGGTTAATGTTTGACGGGGCTGACCGCCAAGGTTGATGTTTGGTAGAACTAAAATGACAGGGAAAGCAAACCAATTTATTAGTCGAAACAATGCTATCCAAATTCAAGGCTTAAGGCACATTTGAGGTAGAAGTATCCAATATGGATTTGACAATCAAGAGGGAAAAAGAAAAAAGAATGACTAAGAGAAGGACACGACGATTGACATTTGTATTTAACGTGGGGGTTTGGGAGACGAATTCCTTTATAATTAATTCAGATATGCTACACTAATTTAGACAAATTTATATTCATTTCTAAAATGAGACCACAGTCCTACTCATCTTGATGAACTCTTCCAAACCCCTTACCCAAATTTTCGATCCAAAATTGATTCAAGACAATAGTTACAAATTTAATGCCACGTAATCCTAGTTGCAGTCAAGTCACCTTCATTGTTCTAATTTACACAATGGTTGGATTTCAAACGCCTCAATCAATTTTAAATTTAAGTGTCAATTTGATATTGGAGTGAACCAAACATATTTCAAAAATCAAAGGTCTATTGAGTTGGATCATCATGACTGGGAAACAATGTGAAGGAATAGTGTCGACAATTGGGTTGATCATCAGTCGTTGCATGTTGGAGTGGTGAGTGGGCGGGGTTTGTAGACGTTACAAACGTGCGAATGCGCTTCGTTGCACGTGCATAGTACATATATGTAGTTGTTGAATTAGTTATGAGGTGGAAATAGTGTGTGAGGAACATTGAATTGACAATGAATAACATCTGTGTTCAGTTGAATTAAGTGAAATCGTATGAATGAGTTTCCATTTGTGGTTCAATTTTAAAAGTTATTACAATTGCGGTTGGAAGATGTCAATTAATTCAAATTAAGTGTTGTAATTTCAAAATTGGTTTCAAGAATGGTTAAAGATTGTATTTTTGGCGAATGACTTTAAAGTCATGCTAAAATTAAAACATTGGCAAAGACCGTGATTAAACATGCTTTCTTTCAAAAATGAAAAATACCTTTGATTTTAATAGCACACATGTTCTATATGATTAACAAATAATACACACAATTTATTTAAAAGAAAAACAATACACACAATTCATTTTCAAAAGAAAAAAAACAATACACACAATTAAAAAAGAAAATGAACAAGTTAGGTGGTGGGGCTAATTGAGAAATTAATATTTAATTTCCCACCCACCTCAATAAATGAAACGCCATAACTTTTCATTACTGAATACTCAAGGACCCAAAGTGGCATTCCCGCGTAAAGATGGGGTCCAAATGAAAATATCCCAAAATCTGAGCACCGTAAACTGTGATTTGTTGTTGAATTAGCAAAAAAACAGATTAAATTAACAATGTTAATTGCTGACCCTACCTCAACTTTTTGGTAATTACCCAATCGGCCCCGAAATAAAAAACGCTACATCCAAATCCCGTTGCGATCTCGTATAAGTATGACCACAAACCGCCCAGCGTTGTACGTTTGACTTTCCATGGTCAACAAAATGAATACCAAAATCGCCATTAAGGTACAGCCATCTACAGCACATCCCTTTAATCCATATACATCCGTTTCAGCGATAAATTTTACCCTAATAATTAACGTGGAGAAATTGCCACGAGATTGCTTACGTCAAAACCTATGACTGGAAAAAAAGCAGAAAATGCGTCGACACGTAGAGTCGAGCACAGACAATCGAAACCCGGACGTGTCTGCGGGGAATTAACCGGAGTTGATAAACCGACGATACGTCCGGCAATATGGTAGTTTCTCCTCCCTGCTGGTTCCTGGGGTCAAATGAAAGCACACATTTCATACCATTGTTGGTGTGTGTTTGTGTGTGATAGAGAGAGAGGCGGCGGAGAAGTAGAGTCATCATTTTGGTCTCCCCAAAACCCTAACTGCGCTCACCGCCAGAAACTCGACAGTTTTGCGGGTACCTTTTATTGATTAATTTGTCAATTTATCTTGTTCTTGTCACTGTAAGCTTCCTCTTTCCAGCTTGTAGAGAAAATAAATTTTTTAAAAAGTTCAATTGTCGATGACTTTTTGTGTATATGTTGTCTAGTGATTGTAATTTGGTTTTAATTGAGGTAAATTCTAGATGGTGTGGATTAGGGTCTATTTGTTTGATTGGATCAGTTTTTTTTTTAATTTAGGAGAGTTGCTGCCGGCTGAACATTTTGATTGATCATTTGGTGATTCTCCTGAGAAGTGACCGTGGCGGAGGTAATCCTATCAAGGGGTTAAGAGGATGGACTTGGTGGCTAGTTGCAAGGTAAATCCATATTCTTTTGGTCGCTGTTCTACTTGTTTTTGCGTGGTGTGGCTGTTCTTTCTGTACGTTTTTAGAGTTTGATATGATTGAAGCACGATTATTGAATAATAATGGTGGTGGCAATTTTAGTGGTCGATCATATCCTCATGAATAATGTGTAGTCTTGGTGCACATGTAAATTTGTAACCTGACCTTTTTCTGATTGAAGTAGAAATTAAAAATCCAATCAGAGTTGGTGCTTACAATTTAGTGTTTGGGTGCACCATCGGAGACTCGGAGTTGCCCATACATTTGGAGGATGGTAAAACTAAGTTGAGGGAATACCTGAATGTTACGATCAAAAATCACGTTAAATTTAACTTTTAACACTAATGAAATATGAACAAGAATGAAATTATTATAATTCAAAGTTGCTTTTGAGCTGATCATAATCAGGATCTGCAAAATTCAAACAATATATAAGCTAGTATCTTGATTTTAGAACCTTTTAAGCTGCTATGTGGAGATCCAAAGTTATGTTCATGGAAATCCTTTGGGAAGGTGATGGTCCTGATTTTTGATGCCTAAATAGTCCAGTCTTCTTGGCATACAAACCAATAATCTAGGTGATGCGTGTATTTCGTAGTTTTGTAAGATGTGTGATACCTTTTCAATGGACATTATGATAAAGAACAGAAATGGTTGAAGAAAAATAATATTGTTCAAGTTTCAAGCACCTTGTATGCAGCAACTATGGTAGCTATTTTCCTCCCTTTCTAGCAGCAACATATTTGCTTGGTACTTTTATGTGATTCAACTTTATGAATGATGTAATTGCTCTAAATGTAATTTTAAGAATTCCTTTAACAACAGGTAATATGGTTGAAGCGTTATCCTTTTACTTCCATTTGTAGGATTATTTACAGGGTGATAGATTTATCATGTGTTATTTGTTGAGGTGGTGTAGGATTAGCTTTTATTTTCTTCGGTTGTTTTTCAAGTTTGAATGAAAAGTCATTATATTTGGTCGAACTCCTTTTGGAGCAAAACTATATGTGATCCCTTATTTATTCTCACTTGATTTGATTGAATGGGTGATGGGGTGGAACTTAATTTAGAACTACTCAGAATCATTGTTGAATGGTGTGGGATTAACTTAATTTGTATTTTCTGCCTTTGCTGCAAGTTTCTACTCACCGTGGATTGGGTTAACTTAATTTGGTCATTACAATTCAATAATTGAGGATTGGGTTTTCTTGTGAACTAATATCTGATATACATTATTTCATGTAACTGATTCGAACAATCTGTCTGTAATTCAGGAAAAATTAACATATTTTCGCATAAAAGAGCTCAAGGACGTTCTTAACCAGTTAGGGCTTTCAAAGCAGGGAAAGAAACAGGTTAGATGTCAGAGATGCTGCTGATGTTGTTAATGTTTACAATAAAGAACCCCCCCCCCCCCCCCCCCCCCCCGCCGTCTAAAGGAAGAAAAAATTGGCATTGTTTTATTGCTGACAGACCACTTTTGAACTGGTTTGAATTTTCTCGTGCTTTTATGGTTATAGGTGTAATAATAATTAATTGTTCCCCAATTATTTAATCTCATCTAATGTCCTACAACACTTTTAACTTTGGTGAAAACCTGGATTCAGATTGATTTCTTGGTACTAGTTTTTATTTATTTTTTTCTTTTTCGCTCGTAATTGTTTATTTCAGAATCTTGGTTTTTGTAATGGTCCATTAGTTTCAGGCTTGTCACATAAAACAAGATTGTAATGGTTTCTATGCATTGTCTCCACACAGGACCTCGTTGATCGAATATTGACTATTCTCTCTGATGAGCAAGGTAAATGCAATCTGACTTTCAGATACTTAGTTTGTTAGGGTGTTCTTTTTTGACTTATTTTGTTGATTGGATTCTAAATAAATGTAAAAACTTATTTGAACAAGAAAGTGCAAACACGCATCACAGTTGTAAATATAGCATACCACCAACTTTTGAGATTTGGAGCTTAATTCTTCTGATTAACTAGTAATTATTACTTTGATTTTCATAAATATATCTGGAAATCATCTTGTACATTTTACTATGTTAGTTGCTCACTGGCTGATTTGAATTAAACTTCCAGCTACCTTATCTGGCAGTGACCTGGGAAAAGTACTTTTTGTCACATCAATGCTATGCTCATGTATAATTAAAAAAAAAAAAAAGAGAATGTTATGCTCATGTAGTGTGTTAAGGAAGTAAAGTCTCAAATTAGATCCTTTATTTTTTTGAGGATCCAAATTAGATCCTTAAATAATGGAGGGAGATAATGTTAGTAGATAACAGGGGAAATCTTGGGCAATGATTTAAGCTAAAATTAAGAACCTTGTTTCTGTTTGTTGTAAGAGAAATTCTTACGCAAAAACTAATGAAGTGAATATTCTTAAGTCACCATGTTGAACTTTATGCATGGAATAAGTAGTTCATATCACGCACAGACAAAAAGAGGTTATGCATGCCATAATTCTTCCTGCTTGAGAAAGGAGTATAAGGTTGTTAGGTTGCATCATGTACTTATGTTACTATACTGTAACATATGACTGCATGCCATGCCACAAGTGTAGCTAATATCCTTTTTCAGTCTCAGGAATGTGGGCCAAGAAAAATTCCATTGGGAAGGAGGGAGTGGCAAAGCTAGTTGATGACACTTACAGGTGTTATTTTATTGTAAAAACTTGCTTGAGTTGTTTTGTGTTCCCTTATTTACTCACACAATATATAATTTCTAATTAACTTGCTCATACTTCAAATGACTTCAACTACTTTTTGCATATCACATAAATTAGAAAACAGGCCGACTGAGAAAAAATTGAAAGATAAGTGCTTATAAACAGATTACTGGGGGTTCTCATCAAGTTTAATAATCTCACATCAAGACTCTTGTTGCTATTGTTAGAAAAATGCAGGTTTCTGGGTCAACTGAGTTAGCTTCAAAATCAGAAGCTGTTTCGGATAATTCAAATGTGAAACTTAAAGAGGAGAGAGAAGATTCTTACCAGGCGGAGAAGATACGCTGCCTCTGTGGAAGCACGCTACCCACTGATTCCATGATTAAGGTGATGTATATTATGCACATAGGATTTTTTAAGCACACTAAATGACTGAGTGTGATGCAAAGTCTTCTTAGTGTGCTACTATAATTTATTTGAGGCACAAACTTTATGAGTCAATCATTCTCTTTTTCATATTTACTTACATATGGATGCAGTGTGAAGATCCCAGGTGTAATGTCTGGCAGCATATGACATGTGTGCTGATTCCTGAGAAACCCATGGATGGTGATTTACCAAATCCTCCAGATATCTTCTTCTGTGAAATTTGCAGATTGAATCGAGCTGACCCGTAAGTGGCACTGTTCCATGTTTCTATGTACATTGTCATATAAGATCACGTTTAAATTTTACTGTGCTCTAGACTCTAATTTCTCCTGTTGTGCTGATTCATTATTTCAGTGTAATGTCTGTGAAAAATCCCATTATCTGTTAGGAGAACCACTGTGTTTATAATGTTAGTAGATAACAGGGGAAAATCTTGGGCAATGATTTAAGCTAAAATTAAGAACCTTGTTTCTGTTTGTTGTAAGAGAAATTCTTACGCAAAAACTAATGAAGTGAATATTCTTAAGTCACCTGTTGAACTTTATGCATGGAATAAGTAGTTCATATCACGCACAGACAAAAAGAGATTTGATGGATCTTGGTTGGAAATTGCAGAGGTTACTGTGTATAAATTCATCACTTCGATTTTCTGTTCACTCTTCTCACTGTTTCTTTGAAGCAATTTCCTTCTTGTATATGGAACCAATAGCACAAAAAAATCAAGCATAAGCTGGCAACATGATCCCTGCACAGCTTATAATTTGTCAATGTTACTCAAAAAGTTTAATGATATGTTGTTCAACTAGTCACAATCATATAGTGGCAAGACCATTTTAGTTTGTTATTGCTATTTTTATTCACGATCTTTTTTGAAACTTGTATTGCAGCTGCTATTTCCAGTTTGATGATGATCATCATAATAATAATAATAATAATAATAATAATAATAATAATAATTATTATTATTATTATTATTGATACCGTTATTATTATGTTACCCAAGCAGAAACTATTTGAATGCTCCAATACATTTGATTCTTTGTTTTTTGAATATGCAGCTTCTGGCTGACAGTTGCACATCCCCTACTCCCGGTGAAGTTGAACATCACTAATGTTCCTACAGATGGGTGAGTTCGTGATGCAACTTCTCAAAGATGGTTTTAATTGCTAAGGTTCATCTTGTATTTCTGTAATACTTTTGCCTTTCTGCTCAATCTGGGCATTTTGCCTGGTTTATCTTGTGAAGTTATGGATTTTATGTAGTTGTGGATGTTTTAACTGAAAAAAAAAAAAAAAAAAATTCTCGGCTCTTTTTCTGTTTGGCTATTTTTCATATGAATTACCACATAAGGCTTATTTTGCCAATGGTATAACTGGATCTGGATGTTTATTTTCTGTTTGAATTACCCTTTTCTCCATCTGCCTTGGAATTTTTTCTATATTTGCTTCTCCATTGGCATTTGCCATGTCTTATTTGCATTGCATATAACATGTAATTCATATTCACTTTACTGCACAGCTTCTCGTTATGCATACTATGCAATTAATTTTGCCAATGGGAGCATCTGATGGTTCTGATTTACCTCCTTTCAGCTCTAATCCTAGTCAGAGCGTTGAAAGAACATTTCAACTCCTAAGGTCAGACAGAGACATGTTGTCAAAACAAGAATATGATATTCAGGTAAGTTGCAATGGTGATAGTGAACTGTTCTGCATATTCAGAATATATTTTATTGCTTCAGTGCTGATTTGCTATGGTATTTGTCATTAGGCATGGTGCATGCTTCTTAATGACAAGGTGACATTTAGGATGCAGTGGCCACTGTATGCAGATCTGCAGATCAATGGTATTACCTCCCCTAAAACTGCCATTGAGAGTTGAGCTTGCTAAGTTATACAAATAAGATTATGAAACGGTTTCCTTTTCCTCCCCTGTTAAAACCTTGTTCATCTGCGTTTATTCTCTGACCTTATGGAGATGGAGTTACATAATACTATCTACTTTTTGTGCCTTCTTATTTAAATTTCAATTTTATATTTGAAAAGATATGAAGTACTTTAGGCTATTATGTTCCTTTAAAAATCAGTCAGATAAAGCTGTTCCCATTTCTTTTGTTTATTTCACATGCAAATGTAAAACTTCTTTAATGCTATTATACTAGTGTTTTATTATCTGTCTTAGAAACACCTTGCATTTCTCATTCAATAGGTGTACCAGTGAGGGCAATAAACAGACCTGGCTCTCAGCAGTTGGGAGCAAATGGCCGAGATGATGGACCTGTTGTGAGTTTTATGCTAAAATCTTTTTATATTTATCTTTTCCAAACAAAGTGAAGCAGCTGTTTGCTCTCGAGTCATTTGTTTTTGTATTTTAGTGCTATGGCACTGCCAAATTTTGACAACCGACCTTTGTACAAGCTAAATAGTTTTAGTAATTTGTTTTACAATGGACATTCTTCAATTTCAACATTACTTCCTAGCTCTGAATACATCATAGTCATATCTAAGCTACACAAGTCTTTTCCTCTGTGATCTATCAAATGTCATCTCCATCACTGGATCATTGAGTTGCTATGTTTGAGGTAGTTATAATTTATGACATGTCTAAAACTGAGAAGCACACTAGCTTATGATAACTCAGCATTCACCTATTTCTTATGGGTCCGTATCTCCACTTAATAAACTTCCTGTATTAACAAATTCGTGATTGTTCTCTACTAAAAAGCCAATTTTGTTGACATTTTTTTTACTTTTTTGTTTGTTAGATTACACCATGGACAAGAGATGGAATTAACAAGATCTTCGTAAGCGGATGCGATGCTCGCATATTCTGTGTAGGAGTTAGAATTGTCAAGAAGCGGACACTGCAGCAGGTCAGCTGAATTTCCAATATGTAGCACTTTATACATGGTTGTTCTAAGTTCAAAGTAAGGAATCCAGCAGGCACATTTTGCGACTCCAGTTCTGATCTTGTTTGGCATTATTATGACGTTGAGGATTCGTTTTGTAATTACTGTTGCCTTGCATTGCATATGCTTGTCATCATACTTTGGAACTTGATTAAGAAAGTTTTTCTTGTTTGATCAATCGTATTCGTTTCTCTGTTTTCTTGGTTAAGTGAACCCGTCCCCAGGAGATTATCTATTTATGATTTGCTGTTAATCTTCTTCAAAAAATGGTTTTAACTGTGTTCTTGGGGTTTAAACTGGTTCTGTTCTTCTTTTTCATCGCACATTAGCTTGTATATTTGCAGTGTGCTTATGGCACCTTATCCTTGGATTTGCCCCTGTGAGGTTATGGGGAAATGGTCTTTGTTGCTCTCAACTGTGAGATCAGGAATTTATGGAAGGTTTTGGCATTTCTACTTATATTTTCGTTATTCCATTGGCTGAGACATAATGGTACTTAGACCATGCTTTTCCTAGGTTCTCAACATGATTCCTGGCGAGGCTGAAGGAGAGTGTTTTGAAGATGCACTGACTCGTGTCCGTAGATGTGTTGGTGGTGGGACTGCCACAGAAAATGCTGACAGTGACAGTGATATTGAAGTTGTTGCTGATTCAATTCCTGTCAATCTTCGCTGCCCTGTAAGTAGTATCAACATAAACTTTTGACATCTAGGTTATGGTAAACAAATTTAAAGGAAATTATCTGAATTTTCTGTTGTACTTTATGCTGTTGCCCATAAAAGAATTAAAAGAAAGTACTGTGTATATCCAACAATATTTCTTCTAGCACCATTTCGCTGCTGAAGAACCCTGCCATGAAGCCTCACTTATTTTTAAGAGCAACTCAATCTGTTAATGATCTAATTTATTGCATGCATGTATGTGATGTATAATTGGTTAGATACCACTTGTCTGGCTTGACAACAAGGGAGATAATAAGTTATTCCATAAGCATTGGATTTTTTTAAAAAAAATTGTTATAACTGTGCTCTGATCCTAGGTATGAGGGTATCGGTTCATGCAGCAGTTAAGGATTTTATTCGTGGTAGATATTGTGAGTGCTTCTTTCAGGGAACAAGCTACCTGAGACAAGTAGCCAGTTGACGCTAGGCTTAGATGGAGTTCGCTTTTCTGTGTTCTAAGTATGCTTTAAAAATTGCAATTTTAGCAGTGTCTGAATGCCATGATAAAGTTCCCCACCCCCTAGAATTCTGCTTTTTAGAGTTACTAGACATTCAACATTATTTGATAAATTAATGTAATAGAAATACTACAAAGGGATGCCCAATCACCAAAGAGGGAAGGTCTATACTAAAACAGTAAGCGCCAATTTATTAACTCGGACATATATTTTCTCTCTGCATTACTTACTGCATAAATGGTTTACCATGAAACTTCATTACAAACTTTTGACCTTAGGATTATGATTGAAGTTATTAAGAATAGGTCTGTTCATTGTGTTACCTTCCAACTTTCAACATATTCTTCAATAGTGATAGGCTGGATGAGATTTGCTGTAGGGGCATTTTTATTATTATGTATTTGCCGAGGGACAGCATTTATTATCAATGCTATAAAATGCTGGTAGCTCTGCTTCATTTGCTGAAGTCTTGTGTTTTTAAACTGAAAATCTATTAATGCTTGCCAGATGAGCGGTTTAAGAATGAAGGTAGCTGGAAGATTCAAACCCTGTGCCCACATGGGCTGTTTTGATCTTGAAGTGTTTGTGGAAATGAACCAGCGCTCAAGGAAGGCAAGTAAAGTTTCATTCTTGTCTACATGTGAATAAAGTTTATCTGGTTTCTTTAGAAAAAAACGGTTGGCCTTTGGCATTCAAAGTTGACTTACTTACAGAACATGTAATGTTTCCTCACTTTCGTGCTCATGTTTTTTTCATTGCTGTTTGTGGATGTAGTGGCAATGTCCTATATGTTTGAAGAATTATTCTTTGGAGAAAATCATCATAGATGCCTATTTCAATCGGATCACATTTAAGGTATTGTCATGCATTGTCTTGAGGTCAAATTCTTTTCTTCTTTCCACTTTTCAGATACGTATTACACTCTCCTCATTTTGTTTTACAGATGCAAAATTGCGGAGAAGATGTGGCAGAGATTGAGGTGAAGCCTGATGGCTCCTGGCGTGTAAAGGCAGAGAGTGATCGTAAGGGTCTTGGGGAGCTTGGCCTGTGGCATTCGCCTAACGGAACCATCTGTGCATCCACGGATACAGAACCAAAACAGAAAATGGAACTTAGACCAGTTAAACCCGAAGTTGGTTCAGATAGTAATGCAGGTCTTCGATTAGGGATGAAAAAAAACCCTAAAGGTTGCTGGGAGTTTAATAAATCAGATGATATGCCGGGAATCATACCTGGATATAGGTTCGAAGAAAATTTTGAGAACAATGGCCAAAATATAATTCCCATGAGCAGCAGTGCTACTGGCAGTGGCAAAGATTGTGAAGATGCTAGTGTCAACCAGGATGGTGGGGGAACCCTTGATTTTTCTATGGTGAATGGTATTGAATATGAGTCAATTTCCATGAACATTGATCCAACACATGGGTTTAATGACCCAATAGCTTCTGCACCTATGGTGGATGCTGAAGTAATCATCCTCAGTGATTCTGAGGAAGAAATTGAACCACTGGACCACATTAACACTGGACCAGAAAATGGTGAAGTTCAATTTCCATCAGCACAGCATGGAATTCCTGATTCTTACTACGAAAACCCTGCTCTAGGTAATGGTGGAAGTCCCAGTCTTGGGCTTTACAGTGCTAATGACGATGACTTCGGGATTAATATGTGGTCACTGCCTTCAAGTAGTCAAGGAGGTCCTGGATTTCAGTTGTTTGGTTCTGACTTAGATGTTTCTGAAGCCTTAGTCGAAATGCAGCATGGTCCTCTTAATTGTTCGTCATCTGTAAATGGCTATACATTGGCTACAGAGACTGCCATGGGATCTGCTGCTCTTGTTGCCGACTCTGCTGCTCAGTGCTCTAATACTAATAATGATTTAGTAGACAATCCCTTGGCATTTAGTGGCAATGACCCCTCTCTTCAAATATTTCTGCCCACAAGACCATCTGAGGCATCTGTGGGGCAGTCTGATTCAAGAGACCATCCAGAGGTTTCAAACGGTGTTCCTACAGAGGACTGGATTTCTCTCAGGCTTGGGGATGGTGCTGGAGTGGGCCAAGCTGGATCTGCAGCAGGGAATGGTTTGAATTCAGGGCAGCATTTGCAGTCAAAGGATGCTACTTTAGATCCATTAGCTGATAATGGTATGGGCTCTTAATGCTTCCTATTATACGCATACACACCCCAATATTTTGTTTTTCCAAAAACAAAAATACCCACAAAAAAGAAAATGATAAACAAACACGGAGTAGTTTGATTTTACCTTAGTTGTCTGATAATTATTCATGGTGCAATGTTGTTAAACCCTCTTTGAAAGATCTCGCCATTCCTTGTAGATATTTAACTATTCTTTCAATTCAATTTCTTTATCTGCAGCACCTCTGTTGCTTGGAATGAAGGACAACGGGTCTGGTAAGACCAATAGGGAAAGATCAGGTAGCCCCTTTTCATTTCCTCGTCAAAAACGTTCTGTAAGACCAAGGTTGTATCTGTCTATTGATACTGAGTCAGAATAAAGCTGTTCCAGGCTCGTCTGGTCGAAGTATTTTTGGAAAGGGTTGGTATATCATTGTTTGTATGTTCAGCTACATATGCCCATTGAAGGAGTAGCTAGCTACCTATAAGCGCAGTACTACATTTTGGAAAGGCCCTTGTGGTACCTTATGGTGAGCTCTGCCCAATGGGGTTGCCTTGCATTGACCCACGAACTCTGCCGGAGTTTTAAGAGTTGATTCGTGTTGATGCCTGGTATTTTTCTTCATCCGGGAACAGGTGGAGGTGGAGCTTCATCTGTCAAGATTATATACATCTGACTGCTTACAGTTTCAGTAATGTTGAGGAAGTCTATTTATTTTTGGTTCTAGTAATAGAGGGTGAAGGCTTAGGTTAGGACGTCTATTCTCTTAACAAGAGTAGCCTGTATATCTCATGTCAAAATTCATTAGTTCTATAGGAGTACAGTCAGCTAGCAAATTTTACCCCCCCTTGTAATCATCAAATGATTTGTATGTGTATTATAATGGCTCTTTTTCTTAATTCCTCCATGGAGTGTTTGAGATGTCATAATTGGTGACTACTATTTGTTTAGTATATCATCCAGATTCATGAAAGGGTACAAGTATAGAATCATCTTTAAGCTGCGGTTAACTCATGAAGAATAAATTTTGAACAAAATTGATAACACCATCATCTAGTCAATGCTCTTGCCATCGCATGGTGCTGAGCGGCAGGAAAAGCTTAATAAAACTGCTTTAAGATGACATGAATGACCACTCTCATACCAAGGTTTTCACAGCCAACCGTTGGCTGCAAGCCATGTCAGTCATCACGCCACAGTAGCGACTGATTTAGAATGCCTGAAGCTCTCACAACCTGGGCAATTATGCAGGCTCTCGTGAATGTATATGTCACAGTCGAGGCAAAAGAATTGCTCGCATTTTGGACAAGAAACAGATGGAGCTGGCATGTTTCCTGCATCAGCACAAACAGAGTGAAGATCATTATGGCAAAGTATCTTAAGGAAATTTTATACGTGTCGATATTTCAAATCTGAACAAGCGCAAGGGGAGCGTTGGGGTTGCACTGCCCATTTTTTTGAGAAATGAAAGTGATTGTGGGGGAATGAATCCACGGCACCAAATAATTATCATGCTTCATTCCCATTCGCTATCTACTATCTAGTAGGCCCCCATGCAATCCCCCTCAACCGAAACGCAACATAATACAGCAGCATAGGCACATTAAATATCAAATTCTTTTGCAAGGGGCAGACACAATTCTAGTTCATTTCAGATTACGGAAATAGAGTTTTTCATAAACCACTTACCAGGATTTAGAAGACTTAGTTGGCAACCGAAGCAATTTTTTGGAAGCTTGCTTGGGTTATTTGTGACTGATGGTGACACATCGTCGAAAGGTGTTATAGGAAATAAGTGGTGATACGATCTGGCTAAATGTGGAGAAGAGACAAGGGTCAGGCCACATATTTGGCACTCTGTCGGCAATTCACAAACACGAGCTTTGCATCTGGGGCAAGTGTAACCCCCGCCAACCTTAGCCTCTTTATGACAAGAACAGATTGAAATTACGCCTTCTGCTGCTCTTTGAGGAAAGCCCATCTTAATCAAATTTGCAACAGCAAATTCTGCAATAGCCGGAGGTGGAGGTGCATGCTCAAATATCAATTCTTTCAGGTGAAACTGCCAAGGAAACATTTGTAGCACATTATTGCGTTTTGTCCAAATAAATCAATTTTCCATGGACATCAGCGAAAAAAGTGGTTTCACAGGATATGTTCAATAAACCATCTGCTTTCCTACTTTTACCATTGTTGACATCAATATACATTTTTCTAAATGCAACTCACCTCATCTAATGCAACATAGTATGATCCACCAGTTTCTTGACAAAGATATTTGCAAATGTAGAGCTCAGCAGAGAGACCAATGACTGAGCACCTGATTTTAGATGCCTTGCATTTTTGAATTGTTTCCATGATTTCTCCTGGATCACAAGTACTAAGTGCAGAATACAAGATAAGAACTTCACGGTGACCATATGAAGGAATTCGGTTAAGGAGGCTCTGCACGAGATCCAACCCATTCTGGAGGGATGCATCACCTGAGCTCGTCAACTTACCCATCAAAGCTTTGATATGCGACTCAGGACTCCCACCAAGGTCTGTTAGGCAATTTGCAACCCCATCTTTTAATGTCACTAATCCAACTTGACTCAAGGGATTTTGATCAAAGAATTCTCTAATGAAAGCTTCCACTTGTCGAGCAACCACCATCATTCGACTAGGTTTATAATCCGACTCTCCCGCTGCCTACATTTCAAAGTGCAAGGACATAATGAAATTATGGAGGTGCTAAAGAAAGGACCATTTGAATAAGAAATCAAGCCTCCTAAAATAAACTCGACTCAGAGCCCACATTTATATATGGCTAACATGCAGTTTCATATGACAATCATTTTCCAGAAACTAATGAAAGAATATTGTAACTCCTAGGTAACATAACTTCAGTACCATCAGCCAAAGGAAACTATAGTGGGAGGATGTCAGAGAAACGACTGTTGTACCCTTGTAAAGAGTGACAGATACAGATCATTAAGGTGTTCTCTGAAAACCAATTAAGCCCTGCGGTTCAACTCTGGAGGAACTTACCATCAGCTACTCTTCAATTAATTCAATTCAGTATGGCTGGACAAATTAATGCAATTGGCTTCTGTCAAATTCATAGTAGAGTAACATTAATTTTCTAGGAAATTTGAAACAAGCATCCTTCTCTTCATCATATAAATTCAGTCCTACAGTGTTTCAAGTGCCTATGAAAACTTATGGGAATATATAGTAATAAGAATAGTCTTTTCACACCAGGAAACTGCATCTTAATCTCACATTCATCCTCTATCAACTCAAACAGGGAGCATCAAGCAATTAATTATACAAAACAAGCTTCCAACAAACATCATGGAGCACATACCCGTGAAAGGTCAATAACAATGTACAAATAGCGAATCAATCCTTTCTGAATCCGAGCAGCTGTTGTGGTCCGAAGACGTCGACGATATTGAGCATGGTAAAGCGTTTTGTTATCGATAGGGCGGAGAAGGCCAGACTCGTCTTCTTGCAGAGACTCCCACGATCTCTCATCTGCGTAAGTTCTCTCCCATGCCTCAAGTCCCCTACCTTCTCCATCATCATCTTCCTCGTCTTCTTCTCTGTTAAACTTCATTTCCGCATCTTTACGCGACATATTCCAAACTCTTCTCGAAAAAAATACTAATAATAATAATAAAAAGAAAAAGAAAAAGATAACACGCATCAGCCAAAAGAAAATACCAAATTCATCACAAACTATGAGGTAACTGCGTCAGTAAATACATTTCCAGCACAAACCTAGTTTCAAACAATACAGAAAACACACACACACACACACATATACACACAAACAGAGATCCTCACTCACAGTATTAACCAAACCTATATAACTGTCAGCTAGAAAATAAGTTAAGCTTCCATCTCAATCCCTCAACTGATAAATTCCACTTCCACATCTGAGCATCTATCAAAACAGAAATAATCCTAATCCGAATTTACTAATGCACTAAGTAATAAAAACCTAGAAAATCAACAAGCAGCAGTATCTGCACGCCAAAAACCTAAAGCGAAATGACTTCTTCAAGAAAGAACAAATGGATACAATGCGCACAAAATCGAGTTAACAAAATTAAATTCAAGGACTAGTAAAGACTGTAAAGTTAAGATTCGATTGACAGAACAAAGTACGAAAACAAAAATGAATTTGTACCTCTAATTGGAACAGCCCAAGAAAATAATCGAATTGTTTGATCTTAAAAAGAAAGGACCAATAATTAGCGGGTTGAGAGTTGAGAGGGGGGGTTTATCACATGGGTGATTCTATTCATAGCCCAAATTTTACTCCTTAGAGCCCCTTTTAAAAATATTAATAATAACTAATTAAGAATTTACTATTTTACCCTATCTTTTATATCCCCAAAATTAAATTAAATTTTAAGTTAACTTAAATTTTAACTTAATTTATTACTTCAATTTCTTTTTATTACTTCATTTACTATGTATATTAATTCATAGCCCCATTTGCATCCATAGTCCCATTTGACATTTTGGTTTGGAAGCCGGCGGTGCTTCCAAACCAAAAATGCTTCTCTTAGAAAGCTGGCGGTGGTTTGGAGAAAGCTCTCACTTGGGGCGGTGAGTTGTGGTGCGACTTACAGCTCGTTGGCAGATGGGGGGCGTTGGATTATTTTCTTTCCTTTGGTCTGGAGTTTTGTTTTCACCTTTTGTTTTCCGATCGTTTGTGATACCTGTGGGAGGTGGTTGTGTTGGTTTTTAGTTTGTGTTTTTTTGGGCAGCGAAGGTATCCGATTTAACTTAGGGGCGATGGTTAGGTCGTAGCTATTGAAGTTTTTCCACCCTTTGTTGCTGCTCTTTTCGTTTGTTTGGAGTTTTTGACGGGTACTCTTTTTCCTTGCTCTGGGTTTCCCCTCTGGGTTTTCCTTAGCAAGGTTTTAATGAGACTCAGCCCTTAGTCTGCTTTCTTGTGCTTTCAAGGATTTTTTGTTTTTACTTTTTAATAAAATCGTTATTAAATAAAAAATAGCCCTATTTGCGTCCATAGCCCCCATTTGCTCCGGTCCCAGAGCCCCTCCACCGACAACAATGTCTACTAGGATGCTTTATCACCTAACAGGAATCTCAATAAAATCACAGCAAAATTTATATCTATTGGCCAACAGATATAAGCCTTTTGTCATAAGCCTTTTGTCATCGTTAAAAAGATGGCCAACAAATATAAATTTTGCTGTGATTTTATTGAGATTCCTGTTAGGTGAAAAAACATCTAGTAGATATTGTTGTCGGCGGAGGGGCTCTGGGACCGGAGCAAATGGGGGCTATGAACCAAAATATCAAATGGGACTATGGACGCAAATGGGGCTATGAATTAATATACATAGTAAATGGAGTAATAAAAAAATTGAAGTAATAAATTAAGTTAAAATTTAATTTAATTTGGGGACTATAAAAGATAGGGTAAAATCGTAAATTCTTAATTAGTTATTATTAACATTTTTAAAAGGGGACTATAAGGAGTAAAATTGGGGCTATGAATAGAATCACCCTTATCAGATTCGGTAGAATCTACAAATAAGAAATTCAATATTTGAATGAAGTTAATACAGTTTCTTCTGCTCTTGTATTTGGGCATTTGCTTTGATAGTTGGGTCCATTTGCACCCGTGAACTTCGTGAAGCCTTTCCTTTGCTGCTTTGCATACAGCTTAAAAATGGCAACTGCGTGCCGTCACTTTTTATTTTTCTCGATCGATTAATTGCTAATAAATTCGCAAAGTTTCAAAATTTTTGAATATTTTTTTACAATTTTTTAATTTTATAAAGTAATTTACCATTTAAATATTTGTTCTTAATATTCTTGCGGTGACAAAATTTTTCCAATTTAAAGCAGCATGAATATCGAAATATTTAGCGTGCCGAGACCAGCCAACAAGAGAAACGACATCATTTTATTATAGTGTTTCTTTCATGAAACACACACACAAGAATCCTAAATTTCCTCTATCTTCCTCCTAAGTCGTCGCCATCATCGTTTTTCGCAATTTAAAGCTGACATATTATAGCTTATATGATGTCGTTTCTTTCATAAAACACACACATAAGAACCTAAATTTTCCTCCTCCCCCCTCAAAGTTGTTGCCGCCGTCATTTGACAACCGTTGCCAACAGCAATAGTTCCCCTGAAATTGCCACCGCTTAAAACCCCGTCGCCGCCATTGTTGCGCACGCCTTTGAAAATCGACTAGCATAAGTCATTCAAACACTGTTGTTGTCGTCCCTCTGCCACCACGCACGGGTCAAACGATGCCGCCAATCTCCTCTCTCTTCTTTCAAAATTTCGGCAACACAATGCACATGTTTTAATGCAAATCTTGAACAATTTGGTTATTTGCGGCTAACCGGTTCAGTTTTGGTTAATTGAAAAATTGGTTCGATTAATTAACTCGTAATCCAACCGATTACCAGCCCTACGTATAACCCGCATCTTGAATCTAATATTGAAACTACCTATAAATAACCCTAATAACTCAATCATTATATATAACCACTCTCAAAATCTTATGAACGCGATTCTCATAGAGAAGGAACGCCAATCTTGTATAGACGCATGAAGAAGAACATCAACATAAGAAAGAATTATATGAATCCAGACGTAATTAGGGTTATTCCAATGTCTGGCCTCAACTCCACGCGTCTCGAAGAACTGTGTCATTGCGGCTTTGCTCGCCTGCACGCCATTCATTCACTTCAGCATATATATATATATATATATATATATATAGGGGGCCGCTCCAATGAGACCCCCTAATTTTAGTGAGATCTAGGGCACGATCTGGTGCGTTTATTTTATCAATCCTATGGCTGAGATTGTATCTGGAGGGTGATTTTTTTTCACAGGGTTCGAATCCTGGAGGGAGCAGAATATTTTAAATTTTGTTATTCACCAGTATATACTGCATTGTTCATCAGTATATACGGCTCTGTTCATCAGTATATGTATCTTATTCATTACGAACTTTTTAAATTTTATTTTTCATCAGTATATACATCTTGTTCATTAGATATACGTTTTGTTCATTAGTATTATATGTCTTATTCATTGTACTCATGTTACACGAAAAATAGGGGGTCTCACTGGAGCGCGCCCCTATATATATATATATATATATAAAACTTTAATTTCTTGAGTAATCAGCTGATAATTCTTGCTTACTCACATTGTATAAACTCATCCTCGACACAGGCAGCCACGACGCAGAATAGGAAAAGCACGACGACTCGGCCTATGCCGTGCCTGAGGTAGGGGGCAGCAAATCGAACCATGTATATAGAGCGCCAGAAGTTTAGATATCCTGCAAACACCAACAATAATAATTACTTAATCAAACTCACAACTAACAACTAAACCTCTCAATTCAGACTTGTTGTATAATTAGCGAGTGAAGTATCTTCTCAAGCAATACACAAAATGCATATATAGTGTTTGTAAGAAAATTGAAGCACAACCTCATAAATTATTAATCACTCGGTGTCCAATATTGTGAACTGTCAAATTGCACAAGAATATAGATATACTCTCCTTGAGAAAATTGTGTAATAAATTAGCAATGAAAGCTTTATTATGTACAACAAGCTTCCTACTAGACTAGAATGTGTAAGGTATTTTATGTCAATTAATGATCAGACTTCACCGATCATGAGTCTGTTATTATTTATCATGGAAGAAACAACTTTCAGGATCAGAAAATTAATACATAAAGATGCAGCAATTATGTCAAGTTTATTGGTTATGCTCAAGGTTTTTTACCTGAAAGAGATGTTGATGTGTGTGTTTTAGTTGTTCGTATTTTTGGATTATTTCTGCCTTGATGGAATTTAATATACACAATCGAAAAGAATGAAGTAGAAGAGAAGCGATTTTGTTGCAATTTTAAAAGATTCAAAGAAGAAGAATTAAGATCTGTGCTTGAGGAGTTTAATTATCTTAATTGAAGAATTGTTATTTAATTAGTGGATTTACTCCACTAATGTCGAACTACTATTAGATTGGGCTAGGATTAAATAGTTGTATCTTTTGGCTCATGAACTAATTAGGGGCTTAATTTCCTTAGCTAAAGTGGCGGCTAGGTATTGGGTTTGGGGGGTAATATATTTTTAGAGGCAACTTTTGATTAGGAATTAACTACATTCGGCGGCAATTAGATTAGGAGGTGGATTTTGACCTTGGCAGAAGAGACTTGGACGAGCATCAACACATCATCTGGCGGCGGGAGTGGATTATTTGTTTTAGTTATAGTTTTTGGAGTATTTCTTTTGTGCACGAGTTTGAAGAACAATTCGATAATCAGTATCAATTGATTTTTATTGCTTTTATTCTCTTATGATTTCTTATTTATTTATTATATTTTATTTTAATATTATGAGTAGTTAATTTCTTAATTCGGCGAGAATAATGAAACACTAATTTATCAATCCGTGAGACCTAATTGGTTTTAAAATTGGTTTCTATTGATTCCGATTTATTCATTGTGTTTAAAGATACTTATGATTTTATTTAAGCCTGATCAACATAGATTTAATTGGATTACAGTCAATTAGCCCCTCCAATCCGATTGTTGAAATATGGCTGATTAGTGATAAAACTACCGTGTTCGTAGTAGGAATGAATTGGTAGATTAATTATTACTAGCGTACCTAGGATAATTGGTCTAAACTGGGTTCCTTTCTCTTAATGCTATTATAATATTAAATCTAGGTCTGGCGTCTCCAACTAGGTTATGGAGTATTTTAATAAGGGAAATAAGCAGGTCTGACGTCTCCAGCTGTTTATCGACACAGTAAGTAGGAATTGGGGTATGTCAGTGCGTATCACGGTATCCTATAACGGGTTGGTTGATATGGATTAATTAATCTTTGCGTCGATGATCAAATAATTGAATTGGTGTGGATTTATTCGAGCCGAGTTACTTTCTATTGATTATTTTCTAGAGTATTTTATTTGATTTAATTTGTTTTCTTAGTTGATAATTAATTTTCTCAAAATTAAGGCGTGGTGGCATCACCAAAAATTTAGGTTTTTAGGGAATTGGACGATTTTACCTGCTCTCTGTGGTTCGACCCTACTTATCGCTAAACTAATTAGTTCTTGAGAGTTTTGCAGGAATTATTTGGTGGATATTATTTGGTGGATACGACGTCCACCAGATGTGAACGAAAATAAATATATATATGTCTAGACAAGATATAACAACACGTCACAAGCATAACTCTTCAGCTGAAAGACAAAACCTGCTGCAATGGAAATCAATAAAGCCAATTAACTCTCAGTATATATGCATTAACAACACATCCATACAAGAACTTGACTGATTGTATGTGAGTAGCAAACTACAAGAAACTGGTCGGATATATACCGACGGAAAATTCCGTCGGTAAAATCAAATATTTCGTTGATAAAGAGGAATTCCATCGGTAAAATTAAAAATTTCGTCGGTGTCCGACATATTTTCTTGTAGTGCTATATATTTAAGAACAAGAATTAGACATTTCCACTCCAAGAGAATATTAGAAATTAGTGTACATCTTTTGGGTTTTTTTCAACAAAAATTTGCTTACAACAAAAATCCAAGAGAATATTAGAAGTTGGTTCCCCCCCCCCCCCCCCCCCCTATTTTTTTTTCTTTCTTTTGCTGGGGAGTACTATTGTTTTTTAGTCATTAGGGTACTTACTCTGCATGATTTTCGAACTAAACAATTGTTTGTTTTATTGGATGAAATATTAGTGATATATCAAGATTCAATATTATTTCACAAAGTTTGACCTATTGCTTATAGATATGGATCCAATTTAAGAGGTTCTTGTTGGTTTTATCATGCATCTTTTGATGATGCATTGTATATGAATATACAATAATATGTTTCTGAATTAATGTGTTTATGCACTTTTAAATTTATAAATGCACTTTCATGTTCAATATTATGTATTTTTATATTTAATATTATACATTGGGATCTAATATATAACAAAAAGTAAACTTCAGTCACACAATAACTACATAATGTTAGTTTAGAATTTGGCCTAATAATAAAATGAGTCTTATTATAAATTTATAATTAAATGATGCAAATTCGTATTTCGCCTAATAATAAAATGAGTATTATTATAAATTTATAAATAAATGATGCAAAATTTCTCCATGATTTTAAAAAATTGAACATGACAAGGGTAGAAATAGATAAATTATGACACTTACGTCATTTCACTTCAAATATCTTGTTTTTTTTTGGGGTTATCTCATTTTAAATATCTTGTTTCTCTTTTGAAAAAAATTAGTCTTAAAAAGTGAGAATTTTTGAGTTCACATCATATTTTTAATTCTACATCACACCACTTAATAATTTAATTAACTTTTTTTTCTAAAATAATTATGTAAAAAAAATACTTATAATTATAATGAGATAGAGGGAGTATGATAATATATTTTTACATTTCAAAAGTCACTCATGAGTCATGACTCATCCAATCTAATCCCAAAACATGTTTATCAATTTACATGCAGATTAATTTATGAGAAAAATTTTGAGGTAGCCAAAATGAAGCATAAAACACAAATTTTGGCCACTAATTGAAAATACTTAAATTTTGTCCTTTTTTTGTGATTTCGGACGATTTTACCCTTAAGGGGCGGACCGGGTATCGGGTCGCGTGCGGGTAGGGTTTAGGGTCGCGGGCGGGTTATAGGGTTTGAACAAAACTAATTATTTACCATTTGTGCACCAATTTTTCACCGCCATTTACCGTTCTCTCTCGGCCCTTTTACCCTAAACCGCCCTCAACCGCGCCGCCGGAAATCTCGTGGAAAACCGCCGTGAACTACTGTCAACCGTCGTCAACCACCCACCTTCATCTTCTCCACCTGCATATTATCCGTTTATCCACTCAAATCCACTCCAAAAAATGACCAAGCGCAAGGCTTCACAAACCGGCTCGACCTCCAAGCACCAGCGCGCTGCAGAATCCGGCGAGGAAAAAGCCGGATCTGGAGTTCCTGGAAGCGTCATAGATATTTGCAAAGAAATCAATGCAGATGAGAGTTCCGGATCTGAGGAACAACAATCACCGATCCGGGTGGTGACTCTTCCAACTACGGCCGAAGAAGCCGGCGAGAAAGACGAAGCCGCCGAGGAAGAAGATTCTGGAGAGGAAGAAGAAGCCGTCGAGGAAGAAGAAGCCGTCGAGGAGGAAGAATCCGGAGAGGAAGAAGAAGCCGGCGAGGAAGAAGAATCCGGAGCGGAAGAAGAAGCCGGCGAGGAAGAAAACTCCGAAGAGTCCGCCGGTGAAGATGAGGATGATTTGTCAACTACAGTAATTCCTTGAAAACCCTAATTTACTTGATGATTTGCATGTTGGAATTACTCAGTTTTTTTGGGATTTCCTCTCGGCACTTATGGCACTATTAGTGCCATAAGTACCAAGAGGAACATTGATTACTCTGGTTTATTTTGGATTACTTGGTTTATTTTGGATTACTTGGCTTCATTTTGGGATTTCCGTTTGTAGATCTGACGCTTATAACCATTTAACCTGTCCTCTTAGGCTTAGTTGAAGCTGTTAACATTTTTATATATTGACATGTTTCATTGTTCATTTGAATTATGTAATGTTGACCTTTTATAGGTGTTTGTCATTATTGGAATCTGTTATTGTTGGGATTTCCGTTTGTAGATCTGATGAAATCTGTCATTTTACTTGATGTGTTTTTAATTTAGATTTCCTTTGGCACTTATGGCACTATTAGTGCCATAAGTGCCAACTGTGTATTTAAGATCTCATTATAATACGTTTCATTCATTTTGGCATGCTTTTATTTTCGGAATGAAGGTACAATGGAAATACCTACGAAAAGGTATGGAGCAAATAAAACACAAGGTCAACATTACGGGCAAGGAGAACATTATTGAAATCATAAACGATGTTTTAAAGGGTGACAATGTATACCGTGAGCTGCAAGAGTCTGTTTTCAGCGATTTCCTAAAACTGCCATCCCGCATATCACGATCAGGCCAATGCTTGCATTTCATGATATCAAGACAGATAGCAGGACAATCAAATCCGGATGAGACGGCGTTGTTTTTTATCGTGGATGACTATGTGACGAGGTTTTCCAGGATTGAGTTTTTTTTTATGACAGGATTGAAATTTGGGTCAAGCAACTTTAACCCCTATGCAGATCACATCATACTTGAGAATTCTTTTTATCAGAGAGTTCTTGGCGGTAGGGAAATTTCCCCCAACAAATTGAGGGAGATGTTTATGACCCGAGGTTTGGGTGAGCATAAAGCGGACTACGTTAAGGCAGCAAAGATGCTACTAGTGACGGATCTGATATTTGGCTATGATGGTACGAATTCCAGAATTCCGGATTGGCTCTGGGTGCTTTTGGAGGACACAACAGCATGGGAGGAATTCCCATGGGGCAGCATGTCATTTCAGATGACAATTCATGCAATCAACAAGGTGAGAAGCACTCCAGCAGCAAATGCATCATATCATCTAACCGGGAACACTCTTGCCTTCTTGGTAAGTATCATTAAATATTGTTCAATTCACACTGTTTTCCCAATAAAAACTAAATTACCTCATTTGATTCTGTGTTGTCAGGCTTGGATGTATTGTGCTCTCCCAAAGCTGGGAAAGGATATCGGAGAAAGAAAACCCTCAAAAGTATTCCCTCGGATGCTGAGGTTCACCTACACTAACAATCGCAGGAGACCGGAAGCTGGCGAACAGGTAAAAATACTTAATAAGTGCCATGCTGTTCTGCTCCTGTTGGCACTTATGGCACTATTAGTGCCATAAGTGCCAAAGGAAATCCAAAAAAACATGAAGTAAAATGGTCCTTGTACAGGTTCATTTTTCACTGAAACCAACAGAAGAGGAAAAGCAACATAAACACTGGGCATCTATTGAAGAAGAAGGAACACCATTCATTTTGCAGTACAGTCCCACTGCGGATGGCAGCAAGAAGAGAGCAAAGAAAATGGCCGCGAGGTATGAGGGGGTCAGAATGATTCAAGAACAAAGGATAGAGAGCGAAGGAGAAGGAAGAAACCAGCAACAGCAAGAGCATCAACAACAGCAACATCAACAACAACAGCAGGGAGAGGCTGTGATGACATTCACATCCTCGGAAATGAAGCAATTTATTGAAAAAGTGGGAGAAAGCGCAGCAAAGAGAGCGCGCATTGAATTTGTTGAACATTTCAATCGGGAAGAGCTGATAAATGACATAGCTGACTGCGTCGTTAGCAAATTGCGTCAAAGACAGCAATATAGGCCACCACAAGAGGTTAAAATTTCTTAGTGCTTAATATTGTATTCCTCACACTAATCATTATTTTCAAACCAGGTTGCAAGCACAGCAGAATGGATGGCGCACTGTGAAACTGAGGAGAGATTTTACCGCCAAGTATGGGGAACACCGGCTTTTATGCCAACACCAACACCAACACCCACACCACCAGCAAATGCAGACATTGAAGCCGGAATATCAGCCGCAGCGGCAGCACCAGCAACCGCACAACATGAAGCAGGAACATCTGCAGCAGTGGCAGCAGCAACAGCATCCCCGCCTCAACAATTGGGGCAAATCAGACCAAACAGGATGAGGATGCCATCTGCAGCATGTAAAAGTCCATTCCAGCGTGATGATGTCAGAGGAACAAATTTTCTTAGGTACCTGAGGAGCAAAGAAGCTGAACAGTAAGTAATTAAGTAGCATTGAATAGATTTGCCTAATGTATCATCATTCCAATTAACATTCTCATATGCATTGATATGTCCAGGAGGAATGTGGGTTTGCCATATCTGGTGGACAAAAATTGGTTTGGTCTGATAAAGAAGACTACCGAAAAGCTAGACAGTCAAAGCATAGACTCTTACCTTGCCGTGCTAGCAGCAAAACCAGAGTTGGCTGGTTTTGAAGGAATTGAATTCCCTGCAAACATTGCCATCACAGGCACAATGTTCTCGGTAATTACTTAATAATTTCTTATTGTAATATATATATTTCATAATAATCTGCTCATCTTGGCACTTATGGCACTATTAGTGCCATAAGTGCCTTGAGGAACATCGATTACTTGGTTACATTTTGGATTTCGGAATAGTGCCATAAGTGCCAAGAGGAACGATTACTTGTTACATTTTGGATTTCGGTTGGCACTTATGGCACTAATAGTGCCATAAGTGCCAAGAGGAACGATTACTTGTTACATTTTGGATTTCGGTTGGCACTTATGGCACTATTAGTGCCATAAGTGCCAACTGAAATTACAATATAAAGCATATAACAACTCAAATATAATAATGCACAGGCTACCATAGACCAAGTATGGAATGAATTACATGGAAAAGATCCGAAAGGCACAACATATGACCCAAAAAGCGAAGAGATCATACAAGAGGAACAAATGAAGAGGCTATGCTTGTTTGCAGTGGGGAAAGAGCCACGATGGGGGGAGTATGTCAAGAAATGGAACGATGTTGAGAAGGTTAGTGTGTCAATACCCAAGTGAGTTAAGTGTAAGTCGTATTGTTTATTTTTTTTGACTAATGTATGTTATTTAATGTCAGCTCATCATGATTGTTCACTTCAACGATCACTGGGCCACCTGTTTGGTGAATTTCACGGACCATGAGTTGACGATATATGACTCCAATCAGCACAAGTTCGATGATATCCATCTCGATATACGTCAATGTGCTTTCTTGCCAATCTGCAGGATTATACCACAGATCCTCAAGAAGATTGGCTATTATGAGAAGCGCAATGTGGATAGGAAATACACAGAATGGATATATTCCTACCCATACGATGGATCGAACAATCTGAAACAACTGGATAGCGTAAGTTGTGGGGTTCTGTCTATTAAGTATGTCGAGATGATGCTTACTGGAAAGTTCGTTGAAAAGAACATGAGCAAGGCGGGGCTTAAAACATTCCGTGAAAAGATAGCAGAAAGCATCTACAAATTCAGCACGGATGCAAGTACCTTTGAGCCCTTGGAAGATGAAGATGAACAAGAGGATGCCGGTGAAGGCGAAGATGACGGTGAAGGCGTTGCGGCAGCCAATCTTCGTGAATGAACAATCAGTTTATATTTGTAAAACAATCAGTTAGTTTAGTTTGATTGTCAATCAGTTTAGGCTTGATAAAGAACTTGGTGATCAGTTAGTTTATTTTGATTATGTGATATATATGGTATGTTTTAGTCAGAACCCTAAAGGTTTGGATTGTCAAGTACATAGCAGGTTTGGCACTTATGGCACTATTAGTGCCAGAAGTGCTTAAGGATATCCAAAATAAGTGCTGCGGAAACGCAAAATAAAACAAAGTAAAATGGCCCTCTTGGCACTTATAGCACTAATAAAGGATATCCCAAAATAAAATACAAAATAAAATGACCCTCTTGGCACTTATGGCACTATTAGTGCCATAAGTGCTAAAGGATATTCCAAAATTCAATGGTTCTCTTGGCACTTATGACACTAATAGTGCCACAAGTGTCTTCGGAAAAAATAAACAAGTAAAATGGCCCAAATGGCACTTATGGCACTAATAGTGCCATAAGTGCCAAGTGGGACTTGCAAGCATCTGACAGATTCGATAACAGATTCCAACAATGACAAACACCTATAAAAGGTCAACATTACATAATTCAAATGAACAATGAAACATGTCAATATATAAAAATTTTAAAAGCTTCAACTAAGCCTAAGAGGACAGGTTACACGGTTATGATCGTCAGATCTACAAAGGCTGCATCGTCTCTTTTTTGTACCACTAACACATGACTCACTGCTGCTGACTTCTTCCTGCACTGTAAGTTGCATGACTGCAGTGCACGTAGATTGATAATGTCCTTTCTCATGGCATCGAGAACAAAAACGACGGCTCGATGAGCCGGAACCACCACTCTTCATCCTCTTCTCACGCGGCCTCCCAGATTGTTGAACATCACCTGGTGTTAGCACAACCCTCGAAGCAATATCCTCGGGAATACGCCAATCTTTAGGATTCGGTAGTGGCATCACCTCGCCAGAATATATTTCACGGAGAGTAGCAGTTGAAAAGTAATCATTCACATAAGACGACGGGTTCTGGTTCACCTTTCTGCATCAAAAGAAGAATCAAATAAATTTCATTATTGTAAATATAATGAATAAACAAGCATAAAGATCGTGCAGAACTATATGGCACTTATGGCACTAATAGTGCCATAAGTGTCATTCGTGCAGCAAAAATGCACTTAATCACATGGCCACAAAAAACAGAAATAAATCAAATAACAAACAAAGAATCAATACTGACCCTATTGCAGCTGCAGCATGAGGACATGGTATCCTTTGGAACTGGAACACAAGACACGTGCATGTGTGACTGCCAAGATCAACAACATAACTCTTGTTATCAGATGTAACCTCAAACTTTGTTGGATTGATTGGCTGGACAGACATCCTCAATCCCAAATCAACTGATTTAGCCAATCTCATAGATGCCCAATCTGTCAGCTCGAGAGGTCTTTCCATAGCAAGAACCCGTCGTTCATAGAACCAAGTTCCAATCCTTGATCGGATAGTCTCCAAAAGGGTGCAAACAGGCAACCTTCTAGACCATCGGAGACAATTGTTCAAACTCTCAGCAGGATTAGAGGTCATGAGCATATAGCGACGGACCGGGCAGTGTGAACGAGCCCATCTACTTGGACCAATGTTCATCAACTTCTCATGTGCACGAGGTTTAACAGACTTCAAATTCTCCATGTGTTGCTCAAAATCCTCAATCTTGTACGCCCTTGCAGCTAACTTGAAAAGAGTAACAACATGACTTCCCCAATGCTTTAGATTGCTCTGTATGTGAAAGGAACAAAGTGCCTGCGGGGTTCCTGGAAAGACATGCTCTATTGCTTTTCTGATACTCACATGCTGATCAGAAACAAACAGTAACTCATCACGGACACCAAAAGTATGCCGTAGCCGCTTAAGAAACCAAATCCACGATGCATCACGCTCTTTATCCGCAATCCCAAAAGCTAAAGGCAATATCTGTTCATTTGCATCTTTTGCAACAGCAACAAACAAGATACCTTTGTATTTGCCCTTCAAATGAGTGCCATCAATAACTATCATAGGACAACACGACTTAAAGGCTTTAATACAAGCAGAAAGAGCAATAAAAGCATACTCGAACACATTATTTTCATTAGTCTGTACATCTACCACAGAACCAGGATTTGCCTGCTGTAGCATGTGTAAGTACTTCGGCATGATGTGAAATGAAGTATCCGGGTCACCATACGTCATCTTCAAAGCCAAGTTCCTCGCAGCAAGTGCAGTGCTATACATGACAGAAATACCATATTTATGCTGTAACAATGCCTGAATAGTTCTTGGTGTAAGGGTAACACCTTTAGCCATCACATCGGGAAGGAAATACGATGCCAACACCTTAGAAGACACTTTTGGGGCAGCATGGTACCTCAGGTCAATTGCGCAGTCATGAGGAACAAATTCAGTAATAGTCCACATTTTTCCCAAAGCCTTCCCACGAATCACAAACGGGCAACCACCTCCAAATTTGCAAACAACATAGTATCTAGACAGTGAGGAACGAACTGTAGTGAACGATGCATGGTTAATAAGATGATAAACACCACAAGCTACAACCATCTTATCCTTGCTTTGAAAAATACCACCAACAGAGAATGTATCGCTGCTCGAATCATCCTCCTCTATGCCTAGTTCTTGAAAAGGGACCGAAGCTTGATAAGCAGCACCTGGGATAACCCACTGACTAGTAGGGTGATGATAATTTCCTATCTCTTCATCAGAATCATCACGCGGTGGCATATTCTGACAATCTCTACCACAGTAGTCATCAAAATCCTCATCATCATCAGACCCATAATCACCTTGCCCAACTAAACGATCATCACCCTCATCCTCCTCATCAACATCATCAGCAACTTCACAACAATTCTCAAGACCATCCATCTGATTGTCACTAGAATTAAAATTGCTAGAAGCTGAAACTTCAACAACAGGATTATGTAAAACATGCTTCGCCAAATCATTACTTCTAAGAGAAACAGTCACATGTAAAATCGGCATTTGAACAGAATTCAACAAATGTGACAGTTCAAAATCATCAGTAATCTTCATCCTCATCACCTCACATCCAGGAGACTGAAACAATGCATCAATTTCATACATATAGACAGTCCTATTCTTCATTAAACGAAGTTCAATCTTACCAAGTAGATCAATGAATGTTATACCATTAGACGGTATAGGCATATATTCCCTCCGTCCACCCTCATAAACATTGTTAACCCAAGTTCCTCCATGAGCAATAATAATAGATGTTGCACCCATCTACATAAAACAAGGCAGTGTATGGTCATTAGTACAATTTCATACAGCACAAATATTGTAAATGTGATAAATAAACAAGCATACAAACAAGAAAAATAAAACCAAGTGATCTGGTCCTCTTGGCACTTATGGCACTAATAGTGCCATAAGTGCCTACGCAGATCCAAAATACAGAAATAACAGCAATCAAATCTAAATCCCTAAATGGAACATCTAAACCCTAAATGGATAATCTAAACCCTAAATGGAACATCTAAACCCTAATTGGATAATCTAAACCCTAATTGGAACATCTAAACCCCCTAATTGGATAATCTAAACCGTAAATGGATCTGCATAGGCACTTATGGCACTAATAGTGCCATAAGTGCCTACGCAGATCCAAAATACAGAAATAACAGCAATCAAATCTAAATCCCTAAATGGAACATCTAAACCCTAAATGGATAATCTAAACCCTAAATGGAACATCTAAACCCTAATTGGATAATCTAAACCCTAATTGGAACATCTAAACCCCCCTAATTGGATAATCTAAACCGTAAATGGATCTGCATAGGCACTTATGGCACTAATAGTGCCATAAGTGCCTACGCAGATCCAAAATACAGAAATAACAGCAATCAAATCTAAATCCCTAAATGGAACATCTAAACCCTAAATGGATAATCTAAACCCTAAATGGAACATCTAAACCCTAATTGGATAATCTAAACCCTAATTGGAACATCTAAACCCCCCTAATTGGATAATCTAAACCGTAAATGGATCTGGTCCCCTTGGTACTTATGGCACTAATAGTGCCATAAGTGCCTACGCAGATCCAAAATACAGAAATAACAGCAATCAAATCTAAATCCCTAAATGGAACATCTAAACCCTAAATGGAACATCTAAACCCTAATTGGATAATCTAAACCCTAATTGGAACATCTAAACCCCCCCTAATTGGATAATCTAAACCGTAAATGGATCTGCATAGGCACTTATGGCACTAATAGTGCCATAAGTGCCTACGCAGATCCAAAATACAGAAATAACAGCAATCAAATCTAAATCCCTAAATGGAACATCTAAACCCTAAATGGATAATCTAAACCCTAAATGGAACATCTAAACCCTAATTGGATAATCTAAACCCTAATTGGAACATCTAAACCCCCTAATTGGATAATCTAAACCGTAAATGGATCTGCATAGGCACTTATGGCACTAATAGTGCCATAAGTGCCTACGCAGATCCAAAATACAGAAATAACAGCAATCAAATCTAAATCCCTAAATGGAACATCTAAACCCTAAATGGATAATCTAAACCCTAAATGGAACATCTAAACCCTAATTGGATAATCTAAACCCTAATTGGAACATCTAAACCCCCCTAATTGGATAATCTAAACCGTAAATGGATCTGCATAGGCACTTATGGCACTAATAGTGCCATAAGTGCCTACGCAGATCCAAAATACAGAAATAACAGCAATCAAATCTAAATCCCTAAATGGAACATCTAAACCCTAAATGGATAATCTAAACCCTAAATGGAACATCTAAACCCTAATTGGATAATCTAAACCCTAATTGGAACATCTAAACCCCCCTAATTGGATAATCTAAACCGTAAATGGATCTGGTCCCCTTGGTACTTATGGCACTAATAGTGCCATAAGTGCCTACGCAGATCCAAAATACAGAAATAACAGCAATCAAATCTAAATCCCTAAATGGAACATCTAAACCCTAAATGGATAATCTAAACCCTAAATGGAACATCTAAACCCTAATTGGATAATCTAAACCCTAATTGGAACATCTAAACCCCCCCTAATTGGATAATCTAAACCGTAAATGGATCTGCATAGGCACTTATGGCACTAATAGTGCCATAAGTGCCTACGCAGATCCAAAATACAGAAATAACAGCAATCAAATCTAAATCCCTAAATGGAACATCTAAACCCTAAATGGATAATCTAAACCCTAAATGGAACATCTAAACCCTAATTGGATAATCTAAACCCTAATTGGAACATCTAAACCCCCCTAATTGGAGAATCTAAACCGTAAATGGATCTGGTCCTCTTGGCACTTATGGCACTAATAGTGCCATAAGTGCCTACGCAGATCCAAAATACAGAAATAACAGCAATCAAATCTAAATCCCTAAATGGAACATCTAAACCCTAAATGGATAATCTAAACCCTAATTGGCCAAATGACTGCACCACCCACCTACATGATATCAGAACACAATTGTATGGCACTAATAGTGCCATAAGTGCCTACCATTGACAGCTACACATACAAAAACAACAGCAATATAATATACGTGCCAAATCTCGTACAAAAATACAGAAATCACAGAAATAGAAGAACTAGAAGAAATCATAATGTGAATAAGATGAAACAGATCAAACAAACAAATAAACAAACAAAAAACTAACAATCTCATACCAAATCTCGTCGGATCACTGCAGATTTGTCGAAAGTGGTGAGAGAGGAGGAAGATGAAGAGGAGAGGATAATCGTCTCTCTAGTCTCTTCGTCGGCGCCGGCGAGAGAGAGATAGATGCGGAGAGGACAATCAGAGAGAGAATTCAGATACGTCGAGGGCGGTGAGAGAGAGCAGGAGGAGGAGAGGACAAATCGTCTCTCTAATCTCTTCGTCGGGGAAAATCACAACGAGAGAGGTGGAGAATTGCCTTCATTCATCATCATCGCAGAAACAATATGGCGCAGATAGAGGTGAGAGAGGTGGATCGCAGGCGAGATAGAGAATCACAGCAAGAGAGGTGGAGAATTGGCTTCATTCATCATCATCGCAGAAACAATAGGGCGCAGATAGAGGTGAAAGAGGTGGATCGCAGGCGAGAGAGAGAGAGAGAGAGATCACGTGTATGTGCTGATCTCTGCATGGGTTAATCCCTGGAGAAACCTGAATCTCCATGAATTCGGATCCGGGTCAAACGAAGGTATTAGATTAATTGGGTTAAGGGGTATATTAGGTAAGACACATAAAAAATGGCTAAATATTGTTATTTATCATTTGCCGGATGGCCCTATTGTTTCTTAATTTATTTACTTTGAAACAAGCTTTCAGTTTTACACATCATCAGCGTTATCGAAAAGATGATTTTGGCTTTCAGGTAATCAGGTTGTAAGAGTTGCGTGCGAATTTGGAATATATTTAATGCAAAAATCTGATGCCCATATTTATTTTTTCCATTTCGTTCTTTAAACTTCAAAACCAACCCAAATTGATCTCTTACCAAAATTCGAGCTTCCAAAGTTCTGCTTTCTCCATATTATTCACTGAGGAGAAGTAAATTTCCAGACAAGATGCAGAAATTGTTTGCAGCGAGGTCCCTCGCTTCTTCATTATTCAGAAGAACCCACCGTTCCGCAGCTTTCTCCACATCTCTCCTCTTTGACGATACCCAGAAACAGGTGTTTCCTTTTTCTCTGCAATTGTGTAATTGCTATGTACAGTTGTATAAATGAGTAGAATATGCACCTACGACTGTAGTTTTGCTGTGTTTATATGCTCGCTAGTTTATCGGGCTTTTCGATTGGATTATGGATTTTTTTTGAAATTGTAGCTGGAAAAATAATGAAAAATGTTGATTGGGGTGTTCTAGTGAGTGTTTCTTTGTAGATGATTCCCTTTCGTTTGGTTAATAGTAACTGTTTTCTGCTAAGTGCGAAGAAATCACTAGTAATTATTTACTGAGTTTTTTGGTTCCTTGCATTGAGGTATTTCGAATTCCTTACAAGGTTTGAAAATATTTGCATCCAAAACTATGCATACTACCAACATTTTTTCTTTCTTTCTGAAAGCTTTAACTATGAAAATTCTACCTATAGTGCATTGATAAATAGGAGGGTTCGGTGCTCTGTTTTTTAAATACATTTTATTGCATATTGTGCTGTTAACCTTAGTGTCATTTTTATTCTCGACTGTTCTCTTATATGCCTATCAACTGCTTAATAACTCTTTATGTTAACAGTTTAAAGAAAGCGTGTCTCAGTTTGCTCAAGAAAACATTGCACCTCATGCCGCAGAGATCGACAGATCTAATTACTTACCAAAGGTTATTTATGCTTTGGGTTTCTCATATGCTATGTGCAATGCTAGTCAAATGCGCATTAACTTGTTGCCTTCTACCTCTTTAGGATGTTAACCTGTGGAAATTGATGGGAGATTTTAACCTCCATGGGATCACAGCTCCAGGTACAACTTGTCATTACATTAATTTCTTTACTTTTCATTGCACTGGTTTAAAGGTAAAATAATTATTTTCAGAACTTTCTTCCCCAAGATTTGAACTTGAAATTTGTATGGAATTTTGATTTTTACTATCTTTTGATAGCATCTATATTCTCTTTCTAGTCAGTTTGTGAATGCCAATCTTCACGTTCTTTCTAGAATTTCGTAGGACTTGTATGTTTGACTTTTGGTATTCTTTTACTCTGGTTTGCATCTTAGTTGCTCAAAATATAAGGTTATAGGCAAAGGAAGTAGAAATTTAGGTTGAACTGAGATGAGTATGAATGATTCTTACTTTTTCTTTATCTCATTGTACATGTGATAATAGGAGCAATCTTCATTTGAAGTTTAAATAATTAGCATCTCTTAATATAAATTATTTCCTCCCTTATTTTCTTTTTTATGAATGTTTCTATGGAAGAATTTCTTATGGATTGTCTGTCACCAACTATATGACTTCACTCTTCTGTTCTCTTGTTCATTGTAAACTCTGTTTTATAGTTGCTCTTGGAAGAAGCCAAATTAAAACTTAAGTGGAAATTGATTCCTCCAAGACAATGATGCATCTGCCATACATATTTTTGTTCTTATGCTGTTACATGTCCGGAATTTCTTGGAGATGCAGATGTTATTTAATGAGAAATGTATGAATGAAGCAGCTATTCGTTACTTATTCATGCAGCTTGCAAATTCTTCTTTGTTGAAATGGTCTTCTGTACTTGTACATCAAAAACCTGTGATGTATGCTGACAAAATTGAATGCTGCAGAGGAATATGGAGGGCTCGGCCTTGGCTATATATACCATTGTATAGCTATGGAGGAAATTAGCCGTGCCTCCGGGTCAGTTGGTCTTTCATATGGTGCACATTCTAACCTATGCATAAATCAATTGGTAACTACTTTACCTTAAGTATAAGTTACCTTTGAACCAATTATATACCTTTTAAGCTTGGGTAACATTCATGATTTGAAGGTGAGGAATGGGACTCCTGCACAGAAGCAAAAGTACTTGCCAAAGGTTGCCTGCATCTCACTTGTCCATCTCTATGAACTGTTGTTAACTAAGTCTTATTCCAAGTATCAAGATTGGATCAAATTAATATTACAAACTGCTCCCTCCGTCCCATTTGACTTGGCCTGTTTCCATTTCTGTAATCAGTTTAGACTATATTAAATATGGACCCACACACCTTTACATTATAAGCTAACTCTCCTAAATAACCGCGCTGAAAAGAAATGTGCCAATTCAAATGGGACGGAGGGATTAATATTTAAACTATGGAATGGCAAAGCAAATTATTTTCTGTTTGAGGAAAGAAAATGTCCTCACTAGTGATACTTTCTACTACTTGAATTTCTACATTCTTCATTATGGGTTTAAACCAGAGTGATGGAAATAATTCAGAGGATTTAGTTGGTAAAGCTAATTAACTGTGTCTCTGCTATTACAATATTGTTACATCTTTTTAATTCAGCACGATGATACGCACCCTGTGTTGCAGTTCATATATGTTCTTACAGACAGTAGCTAACTTCTCTTTGTAATATTATTATTCTGATGAAGCTAATAAGCGGGGAGCATGTAGGAGCTCTTGCAATGAGTGAACCTAATGGTAGTTCATCTGAACCTATATATTTCTTCATGCTACAAACCATACTTTCTGGGTAAAATAATAGTTAATTGTGACTTGTGCTTCTGCTTTTTGATTAATTAGCTGGCTCCGACGTAGTTAGCATGAAATGCAAAGCTGATCGTGCTAAAGGTGGTTACATTCTGAATGGGAACAAGATGTGGTGCACTAATGGTCCTGTTGCCGAGACATTGGTATGCAAATGACAAGCCTTATTTCCGGTGCTTACATCAGCTGACTTAAGAACTCCACTACTTTGACAATATTCACTAATGAAGTAGGGAGAAGATAAAGCATAAAGAGCATTATGTGTTAGCATAAACGCCATAACAACCAAAATCATTCCTTTTGATAAAATACGGGAAGGTGAAAAATGTGATTCCTTACAGCAATTTTCCTAACTGCAGTCAGTGCACTTTCTAGAGGATCATGACTAAAATTCTGAACTTTGTAATGATGATGAAAATGCATATTTTCTTCATATAGCCTCTCACCAATGCTAAGCCTTGAGAATTGTTATTTAATACTCCCTCCGTCTCCAAAAAATGTGCGGTACTTTCGGTGGCATGAGTTTTAAGAAATGTTAGGTGAATGTGTGTGAGTGGAAAATGGGTCCCACTTTGTTGTGAGTGGATTGATGTCCAAAAATGGAAAGTGAATTTTTTGGGAGACGTCCCATAACAGCAAATTGCGCATGTTTTTCAGAGATGGAGGGAGTATATATTTCTATTCAATTTGTGTACTAGCTTTAGTGACTTTGATTTGCTCATTACTTAGATTGGATCAGGTTGTCTATGCAAAAACAGATATGGCTGCTCACTCAAAAGGAATCACAGCATTTATCATAGAGAAGGATATGCCTGGGTACGATACTTTTTCTGTTAGTGAAAGTGCACTGTTGTCAGAACCTCAAATAGGTGAAAAAGTTTAGCTCGGAGTTATGTAGAAAACCAGACATAGGCTAACCTAGGGTTGTTTCCGTGATGTACCGATCCCAGAGCTGAATGAATATAACATTTTGTTCTTGCAAGTGCAATGATAAGGATAGAGAATGTAATTTGGCCATTTCTGCTTCATTTTAAAATGCACTAGACGTTTTAATTTTTTGGAGTTAAGAGATGGACAGATTGTCTGAGCTGGGTTTTCCGAATACTATATGGGCAATTTAGGCACAGTGGCGCAACACACAAGAAACAGAAAGATATATACATGATGCATTAGATTTAGGGAAGTGAAAATTTACAGTAAAGCTAATTCAGGAGATTCTTCTGTAGTTTGAGATTAATCTTGAACTGAACATTTATGTTTCCTAATGTTGATTCAGATTTAGCACCGCCCAGAAACTGGACAAACTTGGGATGCGTGGAAGTGATACGTAAGCATAATTACTCTGGCAGCTTTTACTCTGATTTCAAAATTTGTGTTGGCCTTCATTATGAACTCATCAAAATAATTGCAGATGCGAGCTAGTGTTTGAAAATTGCTTTGTTCCTGAAGAAAACATTCTGGGCCAGGAGGGGAAAGGTATTTGAGTTATTTTCAAGAGAACAACTATTTGAGCATTCTTTTAGAACCAAACTACTTTCTTTCAGAAACCCGATCTTTTACATCTGGGAGGTCTTTGATAATACTTTGATATATCAGGAGTTTATGTCATGATGTCGGGGTTAGATCTGGAGAGGCTTGTTTTGGCAGCAGGCCCTCTAGGAATCATGCAGGCATGTCTTGATGTTGTTCTTCCCTATGTCAAACAGCGAGAACAATTTGGCCGACCAATTGGGGAATTTCAATTTATACAGGTCAAGACAAGTTGTAGCAGAGCACAATACCCCATTGATTCTACGATCCGTTACTGAACTTGTTATTGTACTAAATGCAGGGAAAGATTGCTGATATGTATACTTCATTACAGTCTTCAAGGTGAGAGATGCGGATCATGTCATTGCTTACACACTAATGTTCATATTTGCAGATACACTATAGTCTATAACAAATTTCTGCATTTCAGGTCATATGTATACTCCGTTGCTAGGGACTGCGACAGTGGAATTATTAATCCAAAGGTCTGCAAAATCTCCTGCTTTGTCTTGGCTGACTAAATTCCTGAATTTAAGGCCCTTTTTCGAACTCTCAGCTAAATTCTTTCATGCAGGACTGTGCTGGTGTCATACTTTGTGCAGCTGAAAGAGCTACACAAGTTGCTCTTCAGGTAAAAAACATTTGATTCCCTTTAGTCTACATGACTGAATCATGATTCATGAATGAACGAGAACTAGTGAGCTGACTTTGTGAGTCGATTCTGTTTCAGGCGATTCAGTGTCTGGGTGGCAATGGCTACGTAAATGAATACCCGACTGGGCGTTTCCTGAGGGATGCCAAATTATACGAGATTGGAGCTGGAACGAGTGAAATTCGAAGAATGATTATTGGCCGTGAACTCTTCAAGGAACAGTGAGGATGCTGCTTCTCGATGCTGTGGTCTAAGTATCTTTACAATTATGCTGTTATACTTGATCTCACCTGCTAGGCTGTAGCTTCACTCACCAACTTTACAAAGTTATATACAAAATTTCGCATTAGAAGAATATCTTAATATGATTTATGCAAATATTATATTGTAAACTTAAGTACAATAAATCTATTGTTGCAACATGATAAATTTGTTGAATGGATATGTTTTAACAGATTTATATGAATATGAACTTTGATGTGAAATATATCACCAAAAAGCGATAACTGTGTTTGTCCAATGTCATTACTCGTTTCGTTTTTCAATGAAAAATTCTTCATTAGCAAAGTAGTAATTAGTACCTGATCTTTTAACCTCCTAGAAGGGAGGAATATCACTAAGCTATAAGGCTTAGTGATTGAAAATTAACCAAAAATCCGATAACAACTGAATCATATTATGCATTTGATGTCGAGATTGGAAGTGTTTGGATCTCTTATTTTCTGATGAATACACCGAGAAACACCGTTGAGCGCTACAAACACAATCTCACATGGGATAGGAATTAGCTAAATCACAACTCGTAGACATCATAAATCTTACATACAACTGGAGAGAGAGAATCAAACCTAAGTAAAATAGATACATATGAATTGAGAGAGCAAAGCATTGCACAATCTTATTTGTAGCACAGTTTAGTTTGTTGAGCAGAGCGAGTCAGGCGCGTTGCATGCTAAACAGCCTTTGAAGTTGAAGGAGCAGGGAGTCGCAGCCGTGCAGTTGTGAAAGATTAACGGCCCTACCTACCAAGTCGGTGATGCAGCGTTGCAGTTTCCGGTACCCTCAATCCTTTGAAGATCGGCGCAAATGGCAACCTTCTACCTCCCTCCGAAGCTACAGGGTAGAAGCAGCTAGGTGTTGCCATTTGAATTTCTCCAAACCAATTTGGAAATTTACTCATCTTTTCTTGACCTTGCAAGACCTCACAGGAATAGGATCTCACGTAATCTCCACCTTAATTATAAAACCACCAAGCTTAACTAATGAGTTACTCTCCTGCACACAACACTACCCCAAAAACAACACACTTACCGGAGACTGGGCTGCCACTTGGACTCGACCTGAGTCTCTTTAAACTCAGAGGTGCATAACTAGACGAGGACTCCACGTCCCATGGACAAATGCGTTCCTGCTCATCACTCGCCTCATCCCAACGGACCTACAACAACAGGGATATACATCACTATAGTAAAACCACTGCTCATCAGATTTGAGATTATATATTCTTACCATCACACTTCTCCATTTTGAGTTGGGCCATCTGTAGGGATCGACATCACTGACTCCGGTCACCACTCCACTGAACCTGCAAGAGCTAATACACTTCTTCTTCAACAACATGAATCTAAGAGGAAATAATAATAAAAAAAGATTAAATTGAAGGCAACCTTCTTTCTGGAGAATCATCCAAGTCGTTTTTCATCTTGAATCTCATACCCACAGGTATCGGAGAGCCAGTACATTCCAAGTATTTTCGATACGGAACAATAAAAGTGGAGTGACTTGCCCTGTAACAGGATAAGGTTATATACAGTCAATGCACAAGAATGAAGTGTTGAGCACTCCCATTAGAGAGTTCAATTCTCCAACCAAAAGGTTCTCTCATCGCAATGCATACCTTGGGCTATAGACTACGTTAAACATGCCATTGCTTGACAATGCATTTGCTACATGAGAGAGGACATTGGGATGATATTTCTGATTTTTGATGGCCGTATCAAGTAGACCGTTTCTAGGGCGAGCAGCTCTTCTAATTCCCAGTCGCACCTCACCAGCTTCTCCCCTGCAATGCCCCATCATGATGGTATTACAAAAAAAAATGCAACTTTTCTGCTTCAAAATAGAACAACTTACATATAGCATGGCAAATTGACCTACTACAGCACTAACTTTTCTTGTTTTCTTTTTCTTTTTACCCTTTTAATATGACAAGATGAAAGTAAACACAAAGTAGTTTTCCCTTTCAAAATTTGAATATGTACCTCATGAATAGAACTGCATCACCGGATACAAGATTCTTGCGACTGACAAAAGCACTCCATCCCGTAGTGAGCAGGTGACGTCGTGGCTGGCCTGTAAGTTCAAAACCAAACATTAAGCACACCATTAACACAGAATGACAAAAACCAATGCCAATAGCAATACCTCTGTAGATGTGTCTGAATTTCCACTCCACTCCGTGCAGGTCTGTGGCCACAAGTTCCTGGGAGGGCCTTTGTTCTTCATAGTTCTGCAAAATGGAAAATGTTATAAACTCATGAGAAACTCAGGCATGCAAAACTAGTCTACTATGATTCCACACCAGGGGAGGGAAGCAGTCTTCAGCAGCTCTACGAGGAACGGAGAAGCCACCATGGGTGCTCGTATCAGAAGCTGTGAGGGTCTTGCAGAACATGTGGGAACTCGACTTCCCACCCTCCTCCACTCCCACATTTTCTCTCTCTTTCCCTTCTAATTCCACACCTATCATCTGCAATATACTCATCAACTCACACCACATGCTTATGCATTCATCACACAAATTGGATATTCAGCATCTATTAAACACTCAAAACCTTCAATAATCATTACAACAGTACCTGCTGCTGCTGCAGGGGATTCAAAGATAGCTGACTGTAAACTTCATCATTTTCATTGTTAGCCTGTTACAGAAGATGCCATGAGTGAGAAGCCATTAAACAATTCAAAGGAACCATTGAGTCAAAAATCATACAATTAGCTGAACGTCCACAACTCTACAGAGGATCTGAGGAGGAAGATCAAACGAGGGTGGCGAAGAATTAGCCTGTTCCAAGTGGCCTTGAGGGAAATACACAACTATATCTCCTTTCTTGTGCAGAATAGTAGCAGGTCCTGCACAGGCATGCCATAGCTCCACGTAGATTGACGGCGATGGAGAGGATGATGGTGATGATGATGCAAATGCTGAACAAGAAAAGAAAGAGGCAGCAGCAGATGAAGTGCATTTAGACAAGCTAAAACGATCACATTCTCCGTCATTACCACATGCAGTCTCATCACAAACTGCAAGGTTGAGATCGATTTCCATGAATTCCGCCAAAAGAGAAAACAGATTAATGTGGGAGGTTGTTTTGAATGCAACAAAGCACTAAAAGAGGAAATGGAGATGGGCAGGAAGCAGTAACTGGCTTCAAGATTGTGTATTGGGAAAAAAGGGAAAGGGGGTTAAACTGTGGGGAAGAAAGGTATAAAAATTGTGCTTTTAAAGCACGAATGGAGAGAGGGGCTCTACAGAAAAGTCAAGATAGTAATATGATTTTATGTAATATGAGTTTGTAAGAAGTTTTGAGATTAGATAAGAAGAAAAGGAGTTGTGATTAGTTCGGTATTAGGAGTTGAATGAGAAGCAGTAGCAGTTGAGATTAACGACTGCCAAGGAACAAAACAGAAGCTAAAGGCCAATGTAGTAATGCCCGAGAGAGAGAGAGAGAGAGAGAGAGAGCGCGTGTGTGTGTGTGTGTGTGTGAGAGAGAGAGAGAGAGAGAGTGAGAGGCGGGGGGAAATGTCTCTCCCAGAGTTCCTGTTGTTTGTTATTTGCTTTAATTTGGCAAACAAACGGTAGTGATATGCTAAATAGTCTATTTTTACTACTTCCTCTTTCCACTCCCACCTATCTTGAGATAATTTCTATTTTGAGCGTCTCATCTATATTGAGATATTTCTTTATTTGATAAAACTTTTACCTTTTATTCACTTTTTTCACCTACATATAAAACACTATTTTCCTAATTTCCGTAGTCCCAAAAAAAAGTCTCAAGATAGTCGGGACAGAGGGAGTATTTTAATGTTCATAAAAAATACTCATTTTTTCATTTATATAAATATTATCTCATAACATATTAAAATGATTGGTAGATGCGTTTTAGTGGTTAAAAGGCTCCTGACGAAGCTATCGTTTAATCTCACGTAAATAAATTTGTAGTCTTTTGTCCACGACTTATTTTAGTTAGCGGCAAGTTTCATGATCGAATTAATTCACAAAGAACTGATCGTAACTTTTTTGAACCACGATGTCATTACAAAATGGTTGAAATTTGCTATCTGCTATGACTATTCTTGTGAGAAAGCCAATAAATAAAACCGAATTAAAACAGAAAAGACAAAGATAACAACATAAATAATACTCGATCATAGGTGCAATCATATTTACTGCATACATATGTAAATTGGTTATAGGTCAAAAACATTAGCGTTACTATTGTCACGCAGTCACGCATGCTAAATCCTCAAACTCAATCTTTCATTTATGTGTATAAACCCAAAAACTATCAGTTAGGTTTAACTACTCTGCCCATAAGCCTTCTATATTGGCCTCTCGCCCGAGGGGTTATGCCCAGAATGCATTAACATTTAGAAAGACTGAATTCAACTTCTCGAATGGTCAAAGCCATGAACCGCGACTCCAACACCAGTTGTACTCTACGGAGGCCTATACTTTACTTGTGGTCAAAACCACTTAACCAATTAGTGATCAATTAATTAATTAAGTTGTCCATTCCGTTTTAAATCGAACCTAGTGTATCAGGAACATACTTATGCGACCAATTAGACCTCGCGAGTTTTAAGTATTCATGTTCAAATCATCTTGGCCAAATCAGGTTAAAGACTTACGTAGACGTAAAGGAAATGAAATGAACAAAATAATAATTAAAGGAAAACATACTTAATTGAAATGAGATACTTACGAAATGATAGAAGTACTTACGGTTAAAAGTATAGCGCACAAATATGAACTGAAAACTAAAATACTATTCCCAACATGGGTGAGTTTTGCTTCCTCTCAAACTCTCAAATTTAAAGCTACAACAGTGGTCTCTAAAAAATGCCTGCATTTGGCTTGCAGTCATCCAGTATTTATAGACGAGGTCTGGGCTCATGAAGGCCCAACCCATATGAGTCGACTAGAGCAAAGAGTCTTATTCCTCACGATTCATCATATGTTGAGGCCTAATCTTCACAGATTCAGATATTTGAGGATAAGGTAAAGGTTTAACATTATCGGCCTATTCATGAATTACTGCATCATCTTCTGCCTTGATCATGCGTCCTACCACATCCACCTGTTGTGCTTGTTTCTGTCTTAGGCCTTCCATCCAATGTTATTGAATTATGCGTGATACTTTGGTAAAGGATCGAAATAATTGAGCAATTTCACTTCAGACTGTTGGCTTTCATGCCTAACTGCTTCATGCCTTCAATCTTGATAATCATACTTCTCTCGTGAAATGCAGTAACATTATGCCCTTCCTACACTTGTCACGCCCAAAAAGCTATCATATCCGATCTATGCCTTTCCAAGCATAAGACTCTAATTAAAAAAAAAGGAAAAAAAAAAGACTCTGTCTAGACTTGAAGACAAACACAAAAACGAGTATAATTATGGGCTCCTCAGTCCTACCATATAGAAATGATTAGGGCTGTAAACAAACCAAGTCGCTCGCGAACTATTTGGAGCTCGGCTTCGAAAAAAGCTCGTTCAAGTTCGTTTAGAGAAGCTCGATAAATAAACAAACCAAACTTGAGCTTAGAAGTATTCGGCTCGTTAGCTCGTGAACATGTTCGTCAAGTGATTCAGCTTGAAAAATATAAATTATCAGTAGATACAACTTATATTTATCCACTAAAATTAATAATAATTGTATTAAATCTCTAAATAATTTTATTTTTATAAGAAAATAATTAATATATTTATTATTTTGAATAAAATAATTTATTTTTAAAATAAAATAATCAATATTTTGAATATAAATAGAAATTTAGAAAGTTTGTATAGGCTCAATTAGGTTGGTGAGCCTCAAAGTATTCGGTAAGTAAAGTTCGAGATTCGATTCGATACTAAACAAACCAAACTTGAACACACCACTATTCGGTTCGGCTCGGTTCGATTACACCCCTAGAAATGATTAGTTATGGTTGTATTGAGCGAGTTATATAAAAATGAGTTGTTATGATTAAAAAGAGAAAATGAGATCATGTCCAAAAAAAAAAGTATAGTCTTTGTAGACATGAAATTGTTGTGATTAAATACTTGGATTAATTATTTTAAAATAAAATAAAAAATGTAGTGTGCGCAGGCAGCGGTAAGTGATAAGTGAGAGAGGATCCGGGTGTGTGAGAAGTAAAGATCCACTTAGCGAGTGAAGGTGACCGCCCAAAATGTAACAGCTGCACACGAGCTTCAAACTTGAAAACCCAGTTTACTGTTACTGTTACTTTACCCCCTCCCTCTAAGGGCGTGTTTGGCAATAGTCAACATTTCTTTCTCATCTCATCTCTATAAACGGCCTTTACTAATGAATGCAATCAATACCCTCAAAAAATTAGCATATGCATTGCATTGGTACTTAATAATCTATCAACATCTAAACTTTCCAAAATGAAACACCATTAAATTTCCTTCTTAAATACACAATCAGTCATCGCTGCTCTCACGCACACATACACACAAATATATATAGATATAAGGTATGAGATGTCACAGAGAGTACAGCGCGGTGCAGTGACTTTATTAAAGTCACAATTCTAGCATTGTCTCTTTATATCGAGAACGACACTACCGTAACAATACATATATAATCTGTATCTAACCACAGAAAAAAACAGAAAAGAAAAGGAAAGGAAAGAGAGTGAAGAGGCATTATCATCTATATACATGTGTGAGTGTGGATGGGCCTAGAAAGAGATAGATGGGAGGAAAAAACTGAGTAAAAGGAGAGAGAGAGTAGTGGCGAGGTTGTGAGTGTTTTTTACGTGCTTTAATCGAGCCATGTTTGTCGGGGGGAGTCCAAGAGTGGGACCCCTCGCTTATCGCCCGCTTTCGTCGTACCTATTCTCTGTCTCTTCTATTTCATTTCTCCTACTCCATTATTTCTCATTTTCCGTTTCATTATAAATACAATATTCTTATTTAATGTTTTTGCATACTACTCCTCCGTCCCCTCAAAAATTATCACACGACACGAATTTTAAGAAAAAATTAATAGATTATGTGTTGAATGAAAAATAAATAATGGTAGTTGAACTAATTGTGGTTGTGATTAAAAAAATAAAATTGATCATGTCCTAAAATAGAAGTGATGCGTTTTTATGGGATGAACGAAAATGTAAAATGTGATTTTTTTTTATGAGACGGAGAGAGTATTAATTTTTATTTTTTTTATGGATACCATTTTAAATGAAATAAAAATATATATATACTACTAAATAAGACACATATTATGAAATTAATTTTGACTACTAAGTTTTTTTCAATCTTACCATTTCAATGGAATATACATTAAACAAAATTAGTTCAAATGAAATAAATTATTACAGGTCTTGAAATATTTCAAATTTTCAATCAGTTTTAATAAATAAGAGATTATCCTATACTATTTTGATTTATTTAGGTTAATCAATAAATAAGAGACTAACCTATATTATTTTGATTTATTTATGTTAATCTTCAGAAGTAAATATCTTGGCCCTTAAAGTATAAACTAATGTGAGGATGAGTTATTGTTGAAGCTAGTCTTTCCAAGTAACTTAGGAACCATGCTTCTTTACATATAATGTTTCTTTTATATATTACTACTTTTATATAATTATAAATCTATCGATAGTCCATATTGAATTTTAGTACTTATTAGGGGGGAAACTTTATATTTGATCCCCCCAAGGTAATGTATACATCTCAACGTCTTCTACGTTATAAATTGTGTTTTCATTTTATACATCCAATGATACACATGGCCAAAACGAATCTTGTCATAGTTTTGGTGCGTCACTCCTCACTAGTAACAATCATTCATAGATCTGTCTTCACAAATAACCCGCAATTTCTCCCCATTTATAACCGCCAACTAAAAAGACCATTATCCTTTATCGAAAAAAGAGGGTACCATTAATTGATTACTTTTGAAAGTTGAAGGTACTATAATTTACAAATTAATGAAGTCATTACCGATGACACACACACACAGATAATTCACCATTGATTAGAACTCAACAATCAAAAGATCTACTTTACTATATAATTTATAACAATAATCATTTCAACTTAACAACGAGCTTAGCCTACAAACCGAAAACTATCTACTTGTTCTCTCACAAATTCAAAACCAGAAAACCAATTTCAAAACAATACATGAACTACTCCTATACCACAATTCACAATGCAAGTTTCACAGCCCTAAAATCTCTCAGATTTCGAAAAAGGATAAGTTTTTATCTTCTTCAACAATTTGGTTTGGCAAATCATCATCTTTGTGGTTGCAGACACTTTTGCATTCGCTTCTTCCACGACCGCCTGCTATAACCTCCCCATTTTCACGGCTTTCTTCTTGTACGAGTCCATAGCTAACCGACATCTTCCTCCACTCTTGTTCATCACTCACGTGCTCGTGTCGTCCCAAATACTTCTTTAGTTCAACTCTCAAGTTACGAATGGGCTTATGCAAGAAATTCACACAAAAGAATCTTCTCAATGGGATTTGAATTTGAACACATAAAACACCTCAAAGAGAAATGAAACTCACCTCTGCATTGCAGTCGAAAGCCAGTGCAAAGAAAGCAGCAGAGACCGAATGTTTCCCAACAGACTCCGCCAATTTTATCTGAGACAGCCAGTAAGACGCAGACTCAAGCTTGTCGAACCTGCATTTGCTGCATTTCTCCGCGCTGTGATAAGGCGTCACAACTCGTGGCTTGGCTATAACCGCATACAGAGGAGTGTGAGGCTCAGCGGCATTCCCATCATCCGAATTCTTTCCGTTTCTTCCCGACTCCCTTTTCTTGAAAACATACGGTTTTCTTCTTCGGCCTAGCCGGGGTCTTGTCAGGCAGCTTCCCGGCCCCAAAAATTGGCCGCCCAAGGATTGGTGATCGAGTTGCTTGGGATGGCTTTGTTACTTTTGAAGGCTTCTTTAGCAGCCCTGATGCGGGTTTGGCCTTGGCCGGCTTCTCGAGCACCGTCTTCGTCTTCAAAGGAATGTTTGGGTTTCGGGCAGTTCCAAACACTCGCTTCTCCCTGCAACCAACAAAAGAAGAATCCTCCATTCATTCAGTTATTCACTCAGGAATTAAAACAAACACCTTGTCGACGCTTATTCTTTCACCTGTGAATGAGCGATCCGCCCTTCTCATTGATTCTCGGGGGTTCGGAGATTTTCCTTGTAGATCTTGGTTTCACAGTTTGGGATCTAACTGCAAAATTTTCATGAAAATTCAGGAAAACTGTTTCATACATTCAAACACACACTGATCGAAACGAATAGATAATAGCAAAATAAACAAAAAAAAATTAACCTGGAAACGGAGTGGGATGAATTTCCATTGCAACGAAAAATTAGAATTAAATTGAGGTTCAGATGTCTTGAGAATTGAATGAACCTTTCTGATTTAGATCCTTTTTCTTTCAGTAATGTTGGAAAATTGAAGACTGTTATTATGTTTAAATGAAGGAAGAGCGGGAGCAGTTTCTGAAAACTAATTTCCTATACGCTCCCAAATCCTGGCCCAATGGGCCAATAATTATTCCTTTGCGAAGAATATAGGGCCCATTTTTTAAAAATAAAATAAATACAGATCCCATTTAAATTTCATGTCATTTAAAAAAGTAAATAATTAATTTGACAATAAAAGGATAATAGTCTTTCTAGTGTAATTGAATTCATCTAAAAAGAATCCAATAAATAATTGATTAAAAAGTATATGATCTTTCGCGGTAGGCTGGTTGTGAATAAGTACAACTTGTTGATGCAAAAAAAAAAAAAATTGTTGATTACTTTATTTTTCATATTAGCATATAAGTATTTAAAAGTCAAAACAAAGAGACAAGTCGACCTCAAAAATGAAAAATAGAAAAATACACGTATACACACACATCCACAATGAAGAAAGGAAAAGTATAAGTATAATAGCGTAGTTGAAGTCAGCATAATCTGCGGTGATGGGGTTAGGGCTATAGCCCAATTGGGGATCAACTTCGTCTCCTTTCTCGTCCACGCACTTCGCCCCATTGTCTCTAATCTGAATTCCTCTCTTCTCTGTCCACAAATGCGGAGGCTGGTTGTTTAGTTAAGCTTATTTTCAAAATTAATAAGCTCTAACTTCTTATAAGATATTTGAATAGCTTATAAGCATATACTCTATCCGTCTCACTAAAAGTGGTGTGTATGTAATTAACTAATAAATTTAAGAAGATCAATTAAGCCAATCACCTAAAAAGATCAGTTAAGAAGTTTAGGGTCAATTAACTCAGTCATTTAGCTGATGGAGTTAATCAACTGATAAAGGATTGTTAGTTGTCTGATTAATTAGTCGATGGACTTAGTTAATTGATAAAGGATTGTTAGGTAACAGAATATGATTACATCTATTTTTTATAAATATATAGCCATAGTTACGTTTTTGCAATAAGTTATTTTCTGTTTTCATTTATTTTAGTATTAGAAAAAAAAAATAGATTTACATATAAAGTAAGATTGAAATATTGAGGGTGGGGAAGTGTTCTTGCCCAACGCCCTCTTTTTTTTATGTATTCTTGTAATTATTCATAAATGTAAGCCGAACTAATTAATTAAATAGTACTATATACTTCATCCTTTCCTTTTTAGTATCTATCTTTCCTTTTTTGATCGTCTCACATTTTGGTATTCATATCTATTTTTAATAAAAGTAATTGAAACATTTACTCCACTTTAATTATTTTAATACTCATAAAATATGAAATCCTTATTTCACTCACAGCACACCTAATCACATTATTAAAACTTATGTCACTCTCAAATGGATTATAAAAATTGTGACGGAGAAAGTATTACATATATTTATTTGATGAACAGTAGGTCGGGAAGAGGGCAATGAAGTGGAATTGGCAAGTTTTCCAATTAACTAATGCCAAGATTCGGAAATTTAAGGATTTGGATCAGAAGTAATGAAAAAAATATTAAATTCTCGAAGTCAAACATTTCGAACGAAGTATACTTTGGAAACATTATTACGTTAAAACTGCGAGATTGGTTGGTAATGTGTAATGACCAACTCTACTAAAAACATTTGATGTACTAGTATTTAAGTTTTACATATATAATCACAATTTTATATTATGTGTAGAATTATACATCACAAATACCTAGAAATTGTATGCATATTTCATAGACGACCACGTGCTCACTATTAACAATATTGCTATATACGATTTATAATTAGTTTCGAAAGTAACATCCATTTTTTATTTTTATTTTTTTGTAAATAACATCCATTAATTAGTCAGCAGTGTTCGGCACGACTAATAAAAAAAAAAGTATGTCGATTTATCATGACGGAAGGATTATCAAAATCACTAAATGTCCATGAACCGAGCAATGTTTAAATCAAATTAAACATTATATAGTCGATAAATACATAAATAATCATATACTTAGGGGTACGTGTACATTACCTATGTGTTAGACACGGGCGGTATCATTAAAGTTATAAACAAATCGAGTTATTCTAATCTCGAATCAATAAAAACTCGGTCAATCTCTTTTTTTTTTTAATTAATTAGAATTACATGAAATATCTAAATATAATCAAACAACATCCGTACGTAGGCGGGACCTCTACATTACACAAAGTGAGAAAACTACCCGCACACAGTCCACAGACATGATCCTCTACATTATACAAAGGTGGAAAAACTATCCGCACGCAGGCGAGATCACTACACCACACAAATATAAAAAAACTACTAGCATGCAAGCAGAATTGAACCCAAAATTTCTCATAGAAGGAGAATCTTTGAATGCTTTAACTTTGTCACTTGAGCTAAGCCTCATTGACAATTCGATTAATCTCATTTAGCGAAGCTTGTTTTAATGTCAGGATTGTGCTTAATAATACTCTATTTGGTAGCTCCATCGTGACAAAGTGATTAACGTCATATATTGTTTATATTTTCATATTGTAACTAGCACTAAGTGTATGAAATCTCTAATTAACTTCATTTGTCGTAAGAAAAGCAGTGAATTTTAGTAAATATATTGTGAATATTAAATTATTTTTTACAGACAAATATAAATGTTAAAATTAGAATGCTCATCATTTACGCTTAGGTAAGTTTGTAAACATAGTTGACTAAAAGTGTGCAGTAAACAAGATCTCGAGTTAGAATATTTCATAATAAACGGATTAAAGTTGAGGTTGTCATTAATTAATGGGTTCGGCTCAATTTCCATTCTATATATGTATCATGTGCTGGGCGATTATGTTAATTTATTGGGTATTTTCTCATGTCAACGAAATACATATGATGACTTGAACATGAAAAAATAAATGGTTTAAAAAAAATGAAAAAATAATTAATAACCATTAATATAATTGCAATTTCTGAAATGTCGTCGTATTAATTAAATTTGATTTGGTACCATTTGAAATTGTACCTATCCAAGTAAAATATATCTCCCACAGCCACACAGTCAAAGCTCTTAAAGAGACTGATAAAGAAACTCGTGCAGAAAAATAAAGAACACAAGAACACCAACAATGGTTACCCAGTTCGCTGATAAAACACCTACGTCTGGGGGGCCACGCCCAGTTCAAATAGTTCATTAGAGATGATAAGATATACAAAGGACTTACACGCGAAGACTCGATCTTCCTAGCCTCTATATCTTCTCAAACCTTCTCCTACGTGAACTATGCAGAGTAAGATAACACTTACTTCCTTAACGTGATTGCTGCTCAATCCACGTTGAAAAGCACAAACGATATGCTCTATGAAGATGCACGAAACACTCTCTGAATATACTGAGAATAATAATAATTGCAGCAGCCGTGTAGGTCCTCTTTGATAGATATATATAGATGCAAACCCTAGATGTCACTCCACATCGAATAGGACTCTTCCAGAAAAACTTAGCTGAACGGATAGGCTCAAAGAGAATATTCTGACTTGATATTCATAAGGAATTTAACCAGGAAGAAGATAAAGCGTATATCTAACTTTATCGTAAAAACCCGCAAGTCACGACAGCAGTGTGTCTCAACCATGGAAGCAATTGATGTAGCAACAGTTCAAACACAAATAGAAGAAACTCAAGAAGACACACAAAAATAAGTCTACACAATGACAACAATAAGGGTATGAGAAATACCCTAACACCGTTGATATACAATTAACACTAATAAATTGTTTAAGTTGTGAGTTCTGAGTCTATTTCTGTGCTATTCAATCATCCTAGCTATAATTAATTATGACTAATCACAATGAAGTTGTACAGTCAATAAATATTAAATGAAAACTAAAAAATAATCATGCACCTAGGCCTATAAGTTTGGGGATAATTTTTTTTCAAGTTTGCCATATAGGGATGTAAATAAGTGGAGTGGTCTACAGTTCATAGGTGGACATAGAAGACTTGCCGGAGACTAAAGTTGACCCTTCTGATATATAGAATGAAGCAAAAGTATATAAGTAAATACAAACACCAATTAGTCTGAAAATCACATAAAATGTTACGAGAAACTAGTAGTTGATTTTATGTCTTGTAAACCTTTTATTTTGACATAAAATGTCATGAGGCACTTGTAGTTGCTCTGAGTACTTTGTTTATTTTGACATAAAATGTTATGAGGCACTTGTAATTACTCTGAGTCAAAGTACGATTAACCTTGAATTTTTTTCCTGAGTAATGACCAGTGATGCAAATTATTGATATAGTAACATCTATCTATTCATCTAACTTCCCTTTCAATATACAATCTTATTCATGCATACCCTTAAATAATGTCGAGATGAATATCTAAAACTTATGGTGTCAGCGGAAGAGTGACGACAAAAATAACGATCAATTTTAAAATAATAAAAAAATTAATGTTATCATTAATTTTTTAAAAAATTAATGTTACCACTAAAAAAAGTTTAAGGAATTACAATTGATTTTAAAATAAGAAAAAAAATATAAAAATAAAATTAATTTTAAATTAAATTACTCCCTTCGTCCCTGAAATGGCTTCCTCTTTGGGGACGGCACGAGTTTTAATGAAAAGTTGTAAAGTGTATTGATAGTGGAGAAAATGTGATATAATTATTATTGAAAGTTGTGAAAAGTGTTATAATTAATATTGGGAGTGGTGAAAAGTGAAAAGTAAGAATAAATAAAGTGCTCCATCCGTCCACGAATTAAAGCCCTACTTGCACTTAAATTTTTGTCCACCAATTAAAGTCCTATTGTGCTTTATGTACCTTTTTACTCTTCTTATTTTCCTATATTTACTACCCTTTGCCACTAATGGACCCACCTTACAACAACTTTATCATTTTTATATTCTATATTTATTACAGTTTATCACTAGTGGACCCACCACATAACATCTTTAACACTTTAGTCAACTACTTTATCACTTTAGTCAACTACCTTTATATTTTATCCACAACATCTTTTTCAGCTTTCTTAGTCTCCGTGTCCACCCTCAAATGGGGCTTTAATTCGTGGACGGAGGGAGTATTATTAATGGTGTGGTAGGTGTCCAAAAATGGAAAGAAAGAGAGAGGAAGTTATTTGAGGGACGTCCCAAAATGGAAAAAGAGGAAGTTATTTTATGGACGGAGGGAGTATTATTTAACAACGGATTAACGACATAATTTAATTTTATAAATAAACTTAGTTACACTATACATGATCCATTTCACATCGATTAAATATGAGCTGATCGATGTGATTTATAACATTTAGGCACCCTATCTTTGATAGTTTAACTTTTGGGGATGAGTTCTACCTAATTAAGGGATTGTAACAAGCTAAAAATTCAATAATTTTAAAAAATAAGAGAGAGAAAGATAGAGAGAGAAGAGATGTTATTGGCGAGAGGGAAAGAGGTAGACAAGTTGAAGAATCGGAGGTCATGGTGGCGGCATGCGGGCTGCTGCTGAGAGTGAAATTCTTGAAGAGGCGGCGGCAGTTTGATGGAGGAATTGGGAGGTTTTGACATTTTTTCAATTTCTATAACATAAAATTCAATTTTTTAAATTTTCAATATTATTAAATTTAATTAATAAAATTGTATTTTGGTAGGAGTATATATAATGAAAATATTCTTATAATTATGGTTATTATTAATTTTTACTTAAGTAAATTAGTTAATTTAATTTTGCCTCGAACTAAATAGCAGCATAATTATGAGGGAAGGTAAAAGAGCAACGAAGTTCTTGAACAAGCTTACAATTTACAATAACAATTTCTTGAACAAGCTTACAAATTACATAATCTGGAGGTGCATTGCACGGAGACCCAAATTACAAATACCAATTTCTTTATGGGACCAACATTTTGGATCTATTGTATCACGGACTTGTAATTCTAGATGCATAATATTTTAAGTGTATATACCATTAGGAAAAAAAAAAAGATTTAATTAGTTTGAGAGGGATAATACCGAATAAAAGTTTATAATAAATAATGACTCAAAATTCACGTCCAATTCCATACATTTTATAATACTGAAGAAGTACAAAACCAGAAAGTAAAAAACAAAAGAAGAGGAAAACTTATGCAAGCCAATATATATTATTCCAATCATTGAATTAACAAATGGAAAGGCTGAATATCATTCCACGAAAATGTGATTATACTCGAAGTTTGGCGGAGGGGAGTGATGAATGGCCATTTGGTTTTCTGACAAAAAAAAAAACTATATAATTATTATATTTTCGATCGATAGTCAAAATCGAAATGAAAAACCCAGCTACAAAAAGGAAAATAGTCAAAGTCAAAGAAATTATTGTTTGATCAAGTCAAACAAATGCCCAACTCCTCTCCACGCGTCTTTAAAGTCAAAGTCTCCCATCACTCATCCTTAATTTCCTCTTTTGTCCTCGTACAATTTATCTTTTTCCGAGCATCTACTGTATAAATGTGTGTGATAAGCACACCTATTTCTGACAATATTCTCGTTCGCTACCTTAATTTAGTAGTGCTGCAATTTTCAGTTGTTTCTGATAAAAATTCCTCGTCAGCACCAACTTTGAAAATAATAAAGAGTGAGCTAAATACTTATTAACGTACTTTGGTGTGGGTTTTGAGGCGAGGAGGAAGAATACAGAAAATGGCCGGAGGCAGCGGAGGAAGGAGTCTGGAGCAGACGCCGACGTGGGCTGTTGCCGTCGTTTGTTTCATTCTCGTCGCCATTTCCATTGTCATCGAATATATTATCCACTTAATAGCAGAGGTGCACATATTTACACTGCGTGTGTGTGAGTTTTGTTGTACATGCAAGCACACTTCATGTGTATAATTACGAGCTAGATTGTGCACTGGTTTAGACTCCTACGCACAAATTGCATATATAGTAAGTTAAATTAAAATCCTGCAACCATATATATTTTGCAGTGGCTGAAATCCAAACATAAAAGAGCTTTATATGAAGCACTGGAGAAGGTCAAGTCAGGTATACAATTTAACTAACAAGAATTTAATTATTATTATTATTATGATGAAGCAGATGATCCATTTTTAATTTTCCCACTAACGAATTTGACATTTTTTTTGGTATGGTAAAGAGTTGATGCTGCTAGGGTTTATATCGTTGCTGCTGACAGTGGGACAAGGGCCAATATCAGAAATATGTATATCGGAGGAGGCTGCCGCCACGTGGCACCCATGCAACAAGAAACAAGAGGCAAAGAAGTACCCGTTGGACAAAATCGAGGCCCAAACCCGCCGGAGACTTCTCATGGATAGCGGCGGCCATGCTGACAGCTTCCGCCGAATCTTGGCTGCCGGCGCACCTGACAAATGCGCGGCCAAGGTGAGACTATTTCTTCATAACTATCTACTAGTACTATTTTTAAAGCTTGGATATTAGAGTAAAAATTAAATGCATATTAATTATTTTTAATTTGCAGGGCAAGGTAGCATTTATATCTTCAGATGGTATTCATCAGCTGCATATTTTCATATTTGTTTTGGCTATTTTTCACGTCCTATATTGTATCACCACCCTGGCTTTGGGAAGAGCTAAGGTATACCCAGCTCTTTTCATATTTGTTTTGGCTATTTCTCACGTCCCTATTTTTCATATATATATGCACTTATTAAATGTTTTTTTTTTTAATCTTGTATTTTGATTAATATATTTAATTAAATGTGTATGTATACTGCGAGTAATAAGATGATTCCGAACTTGACCACACACATGCAAACACGCACAAGAAGGACATTAAACAAAAACTTTATGATTGGTTGTGTGTTCTTTTAGATGAGCCGTTGGAAAGCATGGGAAAAAGAAACAAGAACTGTAGAATACCAATTTTCTCACGGTACGTATGTGCGTTTATCTTATATATATCGTGTGTGTGTGTGAGAGAGAGAGAGGGAGAGAGAGAGAGAGAGAGTAGAGTTATATATAGATGTTAACGAGTGTTAATTAGTTTGTGATGAATTTGGTATGCAGACCCAGAGAGATTTAGGTTTGCAAGAGAAACATCATTTGGGAGAAGACACTTGAGCTTCTGGAGCAAAACGCCATTTCTCTTGTGGATTGTAAGTTATATTTCCCAAAATTATAGTATCATTCATCAAACAATCATTACTATTCTAATTAACAACAATGACTTTTGATTATTGTATTAATGCCGTACGAGTGATTAATAAATAAGCCTATTATATTATTATTATTATTATTATTAGTTATTATTATTATTATTATTATTATTATTATTATTACTATATTATTATTATTATTATTATTATTATTATTATTATTATTATTATTATTATTATTATTATTATTATTATTATTCTATGTGTGTACGTAATTATACACACAGACATGCACACTTGTAGTTAGACCATCAGTCCCTTGATTAGTTGATATCACCTTCATATATATTAATCACATTAATTAATTATGAGTTAAACTTTGTACACGTACGTGGTGTTCACTTGATTTAAGTAAGTGGTCGACTGAAATAGTAGTGTGAAAGAAACGAGTATTAGTGTTACCAAATTGATTTAGCACTGAATGACGCGTTAGGTATTATACTTGTTCATTAAATGATAGCTACTTGATGCTTGACATTGATGATCAGTTAGCTACAGTATTTAGTGGGTAAATGAAATCACAAAATCTGATCTCAAACAGAGTAACTTATCTCAATCATTTATTTGTAGTAAATTAGTTACTATATATATTTGAAATATCTTATTTCGTTTTAAGACATGCACTCAATGCATATTAAACATCATCGACATAACTCAGAAATGACAAAATATGCCACACAAAAAAATTATATTCTCTTATTTGATTTGATAGAAATAACCCACAAAATGTTCACTTTCTCTTTTCAATTTCACTTTATATCTAAATTAACTTATCTTAATATTTGTGTAAAAAAAAATGGGACATTTCAAGGAGGATGGAACATTACAATAACTTAGAGCAATGCTCCAAGTCATCTAGTTAATTATACCTAGACGTGTATATATGTAACTAACTAATACAATTCGTCCATCATGAAAAGTCTTCCTAAGGGGAGGCGACACGAGTTTTAATAAAAGTTAGTTGTGCATTTAATGAGTCATCACAAATTAAAAAAATGAAGATAGTGACTAATGAGCCAATTAAAATGAAAAGTGGTGATCCATTTGTGAGAATTGTAAGAATGTATAGTGGAATTGTTTTAAAAATGGACTAGAAATTAATTAGATGTTTTGAGGATAGACGAAAAATGAAATAAAAGAAGATGTTTTAGGGGAGAGAGCATATATTTATAGAAACTTCCGAAAAATGTGAAGTCAGAAAAATACTGTTAATAGAGACTTCAACCAAATCAAATAGAAACGTAATGTGAATAGCGTTATAAGATAGCTTGCTTCACTCTCTAAAATACTACCACTACTATTTTTCATGTCTGTTTGACTTTTTCCACTATTGAAGTCTTGACTTATATTTAGCTCTATCTTTCTTCAATATATATCTAAATAGGAGTATATATATTTAATTGACTTGTAACAGAATTTTGAGCATGTGTTCTAGCTCAATACTTGGAGACTGGAGTAGATATGATAATTGTATCTAAGAATATTTAATAATAATAAAAAATATGTGTTTTAATTTATATATTATTGTAATGCATTTTTGGATGACAATAAAAAAATTATATAATGATAATTAATAATTTGAATAGAATTTCACATACTACGAGATAAAAGGTTTAATTTTTATTTACGTAACCCTAATCAATAATGAATATTATTTAGAGGGGCCCAACTAATAAAATCAATCGTATCTTCCAACTTATTTGGTGGGATGTAATATCAAAATTTAATGTGAATTTTTTTGACGTGGATTGTTTTGGTGTTTCATATATTTTCAGGTTTGCTTCTTTAGACAATTTGTAAGATCAGTTCCAAAAGTCGACTATTTGACTTTACGCCATGGATTTATTATGGTAATTAATCAGAATCTTATCGAATTTATTCAATTGGGAACTATTACATATGTTATAGATACACGAATAAAAAGTATAGTATTGTATTCATATTGATTTTTCTTGTGACGTATATATTAGGCACATTTGGCACCACAAAGCCATGCTAACTTCGATTTTCAGAAGTACATAAATAGGTCACTTGAAGAGGACTTCAAAGTGGTCGTTGGAATTAGGTTTGTGATTAATTAGTTTAATTATTTGTCCAATTATTTTGGTCCTATATATGTTAATCACCTCCAAATTAATTTATAGAGATTAATTAACTATATATGCATGTGTATATAACCTTCCCTAATTTCTATTTTGATTTTCAGTCCACCCATTTGGTTTCTGGCCGTCCTGTTCTTACTTTTCAATACTCATGGTAAGTAAATAAATACGTACTTTATCTTTCCCTTCACTTCATATATTTGGACATGTTAATTTAATTTCTCAACTAATTAACTAATAATATCAAACATTCGATTATATTTGAATAAAGAGCAGCTAGCAAGCTTCTATTGTATATTGTCTCTTTAAATTAAATACATACGTCGTGATTACTTTTAATGTGTAGTTTGAAAATAAAAAATGATATTGATCTTAAGCCGACCAAGCTTGTATATTCTCAAATTAAGTGGTTGGAAGTGAATAGATTTTGTTTGTTGAGTAAAGAAGTTGTGCACTCATCTTTGACACAAGTAAGGTTAGTTAAGATGAGGATGCGTATCAAATATCATTAGTAGACACTGAATTAAGCATTGGCGTGCTATTATTAATGCATCCACCCATATTTAGAATTGTAGGTCAATGATGTTAGAAATTAATCTTGTAGCATGCAATGAGAATTGACAATTTAAGAGACTTGACTATTTCTTATAATTATATATATTTTAATTTTTATTTATCAATTGTACGTGGACAGGCTGGTATTCCTATCTCTGGCTGCCATTCGTCCCCTTGATTGTGAGTATTGGTTAATTTTCTACGTAGGCCACAAGTTGACATTAATTTAAATTAATTAAGTGTAGAAGTGAATGGTTAAGAATATTGAGAATTAATTGCAGATAATATTGTTGGTGGGGACGAAATTACAAGTGATAATTACGAAAATGGGGCTGAGAATTCAAGAACGCGGCGAAGTGGTGAAGGGTGTTCCAGTGGTTCAACCGGGAGATGACCTTTTTTGGTTCAATCGTCCTCGCCTCCTTCTCTATCTTATCAATTTTGTACTTTTTCAGGTAAATATATTTTTTATTCCAAAATATTATTTTATATTTATAAAGGATATAATGCTACGTACAATATTAATTATTTGATCCAATTTAAAATATATATTGCACTACAACTACTTATAATTATGTGTGTATTATTGAATTATTAGATGTCGTTGAAGATGTTAAAATAAGTATTTAAACTAAAATGGTCTTACTCTATTATTACTGGTCAATGAATTTGTATTTATCTTTAAGTGTGTGATTTAACTCGAATTGGCGCGCTAATTTTGGTTTCACTTTGCAGAACGCATTTCAGCTTGCCTTCTTCGCCTGGAGCTGGGTAAGAATTACTCCATATACTATTATATTTGCAATCAAAATTAGAAATGGAAAGCTTTTTGAAGCCAGAAACGGAAAGTTGATTGCAATAGAATTTATTTCCTCTATATATATTTACGATCTAATCGATCATGCTTATTTCGATTATATAATTTTTACCAATTTCGATGATAAAATTTTAATTTGTTGCAATATCAATTACAGCCTCTAATCTTTGACCAAACTAACTTGAAATTAAACTTGATATTAATTATTTAATTTTACACATCCATAATTAGGAGACTTAGAGGGTGTTTTGCAAAGTTTATAAATTTTCAAAAGTGTTTGGTAAATAAATTCCATACAAAATAAGATTATATCAACCTCAACTAATATTTTTTTTCACGATTTTATAAACAATAATCATTTTACAAAAATAACCCTATCATGATTTGTTATTTCCATCATATACTCCTTTAGTTACATATTTCCCTTTAAAAAAAATTCACATCTCTCTTCTATTTTCTCTAACTTACAATTCTCTTTCTAGTTTATAAGATTAATTATTTAAATATTTTGACAACTTAATTATAAACTCTTAATTAAGACATTACATCTTATAAATTCTTGAAATATTTTATAAGCTCTTTAAAATAAGCTTAGCCAAACACTCCAGTAGTATCTCATAAACTGACGCACTTTAAGTTGATGAGTTTAAACTTGATCAGAGTTTTGTTTAATTTACCAGCATGTCCATTGATTTACAACAAATTGAAGTCGTTACTAATATTATCACAAACAAAAAACAAACCATAATGTAACGGAGAAATGACTGATCAAAGATCTCGAATTTATACTGTAATTAAATAAGATAAACTTAATTAATTTATGCCTTATTTTTATACAAATTATAAACTCTTGACAAAATATTTCCTCCAACAGTATGAATTCGGGATGAGAACGTGTTTCCATGAACATATAGAGGATATCATTATCAGAATGTCAATGGGGTGAGCCCCTAGCTAGCTATTTCAATTATTGGTTACTCAATTTACTTCAATTTAATGTGATATAAATTTCAAACTTATAATAACTTTTTTCGTATATCGATGCACCAGGATTCTCATACAGATCCTTTGCAGCTACGTCACTCTCCCTCTTTACGCCCTTGTGACTCAGGTAACATATATAATCATCCATATAACTAAGTAATTAAACACACCCCCTCCCCCCCAAAAAAATAGAAATCCATTTATTTCTCGGGGGAAAAAATTAAATTTGGAAATCATTTTCATTTTCTATTTCTTTAATCTGGAAGAGGTATCGAAAATTTGAAACTCTACTTACTCCAATTAAAGCACATAACAAAGTATGGTATAATAATATATACAAGATCATATAATATTCCCATATATTTAAGAAAATATGAAGGAAACTAATTAATTGGTGGAGCATGCATGAACAGATGGGAACAAGCATGAAGCCAACGATATTCAACGACAGAGTAGCGACGGCCCTACGAAACTGGCACCACACGGCCAAGAAACACGTCAAGCAAAGCAAGCATTCCGCGGCGGCCACGCCGACATCGAGCCACCCCGTGACGCCGTCGCACGGGATGTCGCCAATCCACCTCCTCCGCCATCACCCGAGCGAAACGGACAGCCCCCAAATGTCCACAACAAACCCTAATTACTACTACGGAGACCACAGCGACACCGAGGGCTCCACGCCGTCCCCACCACGCTTCCACCAGAGAGCCGACTACGGATTACCGTTTCACCACCACATCGACTCTGAGCACCACCGCGACTCCGGCTCCTCACAGGTGGCGCCGCTGCCTGACCAACACGAGATCGATATTGTTGTGCCGCCAAATAACTTTTCGTTTGATAACAGAGCAAGTAATAATAGTATACATAAGACTTAAGGACTCTGGATATATTCCGTTGAGCTCCAAAATTGTATAGTCCCACAAAATGGAATCTTTTTCCTTTTAATAATATTTCAGTTCGACCTATTATTTCAGTTCAATCTAATATTCCAGTTCAATCTTTTTCCTTTTAATAATATAGGTACAACTGTCATATATCTTATTCCTAGCTACCCATATTTCCATGTTCAATTTTGGAAGAATATGATGTAATTATTTCAAGAGGGATCCGTCCTCGATAAATCATAATTTTAATTAACAATTAAAAACAATATAATTAAAATGGAAAATCCTTATTTTCGGGCTGTTTTAATTATCATAAAATCTAAAGCTTAAACTGAAATTGGTGGGGTGCGCCAGGCCATTGCAATAGTGCGACACAACGGCGACACGCAAAAGCCCAAATAGCAAGCTATCCAATAGGCCTTTCCCCTCAAAAGATAAATTTAATATCGTGTGGGCTAATAGCCCACATATCAGATATTAAACTGATAAGAACAGATACTACACTTGATCTTAGCCAAAAGGCCGAGAAAGGTATGACTTGTAAAGAAATTGGGCCTTCTCTTTAATACATCATTTTAGTAAGCTGAGTTTCTTGTAACAGTCGGTGTGGGACGAGTGGAAGCCTTTCTTTTTTGTTCCTTTCCTTTTTCTTGGTTTTTTTTCATATAGACGAAGAAGCTTAAATTAACTCTTAAGACTATGTTCCTCTCAAAACAAACTCTTAAACAAGGGTATAAGACAGATGGCTTCCCTTGAGGTGTGCCTAATCGTGAAGTGAGTACATATTTGAATTCTATCAACTTATATAATTAAAAATTGTTGCAGAAAAACGTAATTACTGAACATTTTTTCGACGGCTTGAATTTTTACATATTACGTTTCATCATAATTTTACTCGAGCTAAATTTTATTTCACCAACTTAGATATGAATACTCGGTGCACATCCATATACAAAAAGATAAAATAAAACTCCATATTTAGATTTGTAAATTTTAGGCTCTAGAAAGAAGAGATTTAAAGTTTAAATTTTAAATATTTAGGTTCAATTGAAATGTCCACATCGACGACATCGTTGCAAATAGTTGGATTCTTTTCACAAACTACACAATTGCTACCATAATTACAATTATAATCTTTTTTTAAAAACCATAAACACATTTTTTTTCTTGATCTTTTGCAGTAAACAATCTTCTCAGTTGTATATATGTACGGTTGAAACGAGCATAGCTTTAGCACTAATTAAGGATCGTTCTCTATGATAAAAAAAATGGTGTAAATGTATATATTTTCACATAGTATTTTTTTATATATTTTATATGATGTGGATAATTATTTTGAGCCGTATGAAAATAAAATTCGGATAGTTCATTGTCTTTCATTTTCACTCCAAATCACAATATAAAATATTTTCCTTTTAATAACATATAAGAAAATATAATAAAATAAATTTTTGTTCCCACATTTTCTTATCTCTTTCTTTTTCCATAGATACAATCAAAGACAAGGCAGCCTAAAAGAATTCATTGGTGCTAGTGTAGTGTTAGCCGAAATCAATTCTTTATTAAAATAATAGGCAAGGCAAAGATAAAACCTCAAGATCCCCCCAGTATTGGAATTGGATACCATTTTTCAGTTTGACTGAAGTCGGGGAATTCAATATTTCACATATCAATTAGGTTTGAGTGAATCGGCCATGGCGCGAGGCTCCTCCCAATCGCAAGCTACCGCCTCCGCCTCGTCCACCACCTCCCGCCCCGGCACCATGGCCCCGCGCGGCTCGGCCGCCGCCGCCGCCGGGATGCGTCGCCGGAGGCTAGGAGGCGGTTCCAGCTCCTCCAGCTCATCCGGGGTGGGGGCCGGCGGCGGAGGCGGCGGCAACATGCTCCGGTTCTACACGGACGACTCGCCGGGGCTGAAGATCGGCCCCACCGTGGTTCTTATCATGAGCCTCTGCTTCATCGGATTCGTCACCGCCCTCCACGTCATCGGCAAGTTTTACCGCTTCAAAACCGGATCCTGATCCTCTCCTTCGCATCCATGACTGATTTAGCGCCACGTGTCGTCGTTTCAATACTTAATTTTGTGTTGTTTTGGAGAGAGTGTGTGAAGAAAATTAGATGAATAAGTTTTTTGTTTCTTCGGAGTAATAGTAACTTTTCGTAGAATAATGCAGTTTCTGATGTAATAATATGTCCACTTCTATATTTTATCATAATATAGCATCTTTGATAAATATGGATTCCTTTTCCTGTGTATTTAATCGTATATAGCTACAACATACACGCCATTATGCCAATTTCGAATCATGGTATGAAGTATATTTGTATACACGCACTATTGAGATTGGCTTAAGCAGTCGCTCATTAGCATAAATAATATTGATAGGATAAAGTAGAATTAAAGTATACTTTTGTATTATTTATTTTTGTTTAATTCATATCCATTGTAATGGACAATATTGGAGAAATCATAGTAATACAAATTAAAATATTCAATCACATATATTGTCAATCACAATAAACAGAAATACTTAGACAAACTAGTATTTTTTTTATTGATAATATATATGATTTTATCTTCACATTTAGGATTTCTCAAATCCCAGCATTTTCAACTGAATATGCATCAAACAAATTATTTCAATAATAGAAATTATGAAAGATCTTAAAATATTCTAAAATTTAAATACATCTTCAATAATATTTTTATCTGTTTAGACTAATTCTAGATAGTACACGTCTTCTAAATAGATAAAAATAAGAGTAGAAATCAATCTACTGCTTATTAAGATTAATTGAAAATTTATAAAAATCCTTAAGCTCTTCGTAATTTCTATAATTTGTGAATGTACTTGATTTTTATTCAATGTATTGAAAATATAATATTAAAGACAATAGTAATTAAGATAAAAATATTCAGTTTATATATTGTCAATTTCAAATGCTCTTCCCGACCCATTTGATCAGTATAATTCATTTTTGAATAGTTATTTTACATTATTAAATATTAATTCACACTATTTTATATTATAATTTTATTCTCTTAAATAATTATATTAAAAAAAAGCCGAAGTGACGTGATACGAATGAAATAATACATTACTTATGTAATATGTTAAATTAAAATTGGAGTCATAATATAATTACGACACCGTAACAAAGAAACCGATAATGAAAAATCAGTTTCTATCAACGCACTTTTTTTAAATAGAAATTGATTGTATCTAAGAAACCGATTTTTCAAGCTACGAAACCTATTTTAAGCAAAAATCGATTTCTATTTGAATTTTTGTTGCAGCGTGAATCCAAAAAAATGCACCCTCTAAACCTTATGATTGTCCGTTTGGGTACTACAAGTCTACAACGGTCATTCTCTATACGCTTTAGATTCATTATTTTAACAATGATTAAGTTAGAAAGTTATTTATAGTGCTACCAAAGTTCATATATTTTTTTTGAATTAAAGTTCATATTAATTATTCTATTATACCATCTAAACTAACTCATAAATATATTGTTGTAATTTTCTTTGAGATTGATTACGCCATTATATTTGTTAATTACACATTATTTAGTAAACAATATACGTCGGTGTATAAATCCCATACATTTAATGTTAATAGTGCTAAATAACTACTTTATAAAAATATATATATAAAAAAATATATTAATTTTAACCGCTTCCTCTTTGTGTAAATAGATTACTGAGACAAAATGAAAATACTCATTTTGGGATAGCAAAAACAAATAATGCCCACATTTATAAACATTTAAAAAGTACTCATTCTTTTACCATTTTACCCACATTAGGCCAATTTTAATTAATGCATATTTACACGCTCACACGACCTAACGTGTAACCATGCATATGATCATGTTTCGTTAATACACACTTACCACTACAAAAAAAGCGTTGATTACCGACGGCTAAATGCCGTCGGTAACAAAAGACGGCCGCCGGTAAATAGTGTTACCGGCGGCGATAACGGCGGCAATCTCCCGCCGCTAAACGTTTCGTCGGCAACGACAATAACGGCGGCGAACATCCGCCGTCGGCAGTTAACGGCGGCGATGCCGCCGGAATTGTCGCCGTTAATCGGCGGAGCCTAGCCGGAGAATTAGCGGCGGCAGAAACCGCCGCTAGTTACCGAGGGCTATTTTGCCGTCGGTAGAGAGCCACCGAAGTCCGGCTGACCCTGCCGGAAAACTACCGACGGCGAGTACCGCCGCTAACTAGCGGCGGCGAATCGCCGTCGGTAACAAGCTACCGCCGGCCGGTGGGTCATGCCGGAGGATGGCCGGGTATTTACCGACGGCGTTTTGCCCACGGTAATGTTTTTATTTTATTTTTTTATTTTATTTTATTTTATTTATTTATTTATTTATTTTATTGTATATTGTATATCCACAATTTATTTCCGTATTTATACGGTATTGCATACTTTAGACGAACTTCCCAGTCGGCGACCCGACTTCCCAGTGGGTCACCCATCTTGCTTGTGCTCTGTGTCAAGCACGCTTAACTTTGAAATTCTTTTCGAGTGATCACCAGTACAGACACTCGTATTATTGATATATCTACATCTATTAATTCATTTAAATGCTATATACTCACTCATATAATTATAATCTTTGAATATGTGGAGATAATACCTGAAATATGTTGTTAATTAGTGAGCGAGTTCGTTTCGGTCCTTATTTTTATCGTCGGTAAAATATTTAATTAATATTTAATAATTAATTAATTAATTAATTAATTTTTTTATTTTTTTTTAACATTAATACACTAAAAGTGTTTTAATTTGGTTATTATAATGTGATTTGAATTTATTTGTTTATGTTAAATGCAATCATCATCATCATTGCCATAAATATATAAAACATATATAGTTTTAATAATGACCATAGTGGTCCTAATTTACTAAGCCTATACTAGGTCTACCCGGCCCCCCAATGTCGAAGCAATAATACAATACAAATAAAAGCAATAAAAATCATGGTAATTAAATTAAAAACAATCATTTGTAGGGAGAAGATCCTTAAGAAATAATCAATTTATATCCCAAAGGGAGAAGATCCTTAAGAAATTGATTAAATCTATCCCACAATATATATATATATATATTATATATATATAATAATATAACATTTCATAAACACATAGCACATAACATTTAATTTAACAAAATTATCCATATATAAATTATTCTAACAAACAATTCTTAAACTAATTGATTAAAATTAATATAATTTAAAATTAATCATGCTTCATAATTTAAAATTAATCATGCTTCATAATTTAAAATTAAACTAACAACATATATTAAATAGATTAATATAATTTAAAATTAATCATGCTTCATATAATTTAGTTATAAACAAAATCAATTATAAATTAATTAACTATATATAACAAATAAATCTATTTAATTAATATATAATTAAATACATAAATAAATTCATAATTAAATAAATAAATAAATAAGAGAGCGTACGGTGGTGGTTTCCGGTGGGTGTCGTGAAGAAGGCGGTGAAACGAGGTCGTCGAACTACAATAATAATATAAGTGAAAATTATATAATTATATTATAATTAAAATTAATGAGATATATATATATATATATATATATATATATATATAGATCTAGAGAGAGAGAGAGAGATACCTGCTAGGGCGGCGGCGGTCCGGCGGCGGCGAAGCAGCAGCGGAAGCAGCAGCAGCAGGCAGGGGAGGGGGGGTGGATTTTCGTGTGTGTGTGCGGCGCAGAAACTGAAAAAAGAAGGAACCCGCTGCCCTATATTTAAACGGTTACCGACGGCAAATGCCGCCGCTAGCTAGCGGCGGCAATTTTGCCGCCGTTAATTCTATAAAATAAATTATTTAATGCGTATTTTAATATTAACGGCGGCGTCGCCGCCGCTAGCTAACGGCGGGAAATTTGCCGTCGGTAGATGGCCGGTAAATTCGAAAGTTCGGGTCGCCTGGACTGCCGCCGCCGTGCCGCTACCGACGGCAAAATAGCCGCCGGTAGTTTTCGCCGGTAAAAACGCGTTTTTTTGTAGTGTACACCTTCGCACGACTAGGGGTATACATTGGTTCAAAATCAAACCGAATTTACTAAAACCAAAATTGATCGATGAAAATTCAAGAATCAACCAAAACTGCGCTGGAAAAAATTGATTGGTTTAAAAAACCAATAGACCTTATTTTATTTTATTTGTAAAAATTGATTTCGGACTTTTTTTTTTTTTGCCTTTTCCTTATCGTTTTTCCTCAATAGATTATTGCTACACACCACAACAAATATCAAACATTTTATTCGCATCTAAACACCTAATTTTACGCAATTTTCAATATTCAATCCAAAACTTCAATAGAATGAATTGACGAGTAACTCAACTAAGGTAAAGAACATAAGGACATGTTATCGGGTTTTGGAGTGCAATAAAGCGTGGCGAGGATAGGACTATGCTGGCGGCGAAGGATTTAGGTGGAGGCGGTGTGGTATGGGGAGAGGTCGTGCACTGTGGTGTTGGAGTTGCATGAAGGTCGAAGGGAGAAAGAGATGGGAAGTGGTGTCGAATGAGAAAGGGAAGGCAAGCCGGCAGTCGCGCCGAAGGACAGACGTGTCAGTGGGCAGGTGAAATCGAAATTGAATAGAAATTTAATCGGTTCTTCCTCAAGAAATCCAAGCTGAAGACCAACTACCATTTTTCCAAACTAAACCTGACCAAAATGCCCGATTCGACTTATTTTTTCGATCTGATTCAGGTTTTGCACATCCATACGCACGACTTAGCGTGTAAGCGTGTACTGATCGCGTTTCATGTAAGCTATTGCACGCTTACACACCTACATGATCAAGTGTGTAAAGATAAACATGATATGGACTGACATCATTGAGGAAGGATAAGTCAATTCAGCTTTCGTCGGAGAAAAGCTCAAAGATTAATCCTCGCGAACACTGCGTTGCAATCAAACACGTTATTTTCGTACACCGACTTCCTGCCGATGTTTGCACGGAGTTTCCCTGCGATCGGAGGGCATAGCGGCGGCGCATCAGAGAAGAGAATGTGACGTGCTGGTTCGTGTGAGAGAGAAAATGCGGCGACTGCAGAGGACGCCCTCTCCTTGGAGAACACCAACACCACCGCCCGCCTCAAGGACACGGACAACCCCGAGAAGTTCACCGATTCAGATCTTGAGCTCCACGAAGATATCCAAAAGCTCAATATCCTCACCGGCGCGTTGGAGCTTTATTCCTACCTCGTCAGCCTCAGCAACCGTCAATATAAATTTTAATCTTACAACACTCTGTCGACTATTGAGAATCTCATCGAGGTGAAGCCTTCTGCACCCGAGCTCGTCTATTAGAAGACGAAGCTGCTGAAATGGCTTCAAGCGTAGACACTTTGTTGCAGGCCGTGGCAATGTACAAGTCCAAAGACCTGAAGACGGGCGACGAGTAGGAGATGGGGATGAGGGTGTAACTTTTAGAAAAAAGTTAATAATCTCGTCTTAGATAAATAATATGAGGGATGAGGCGTATTATTTATCAAAATAGAACAATGGAATAAGGTCAGACCTTTTAATTATCACGGATCACTTTTTTAAATAATACTGTACGAGGTATCAAATGAAAAAATAACAAGATTATTTAATTATGATGCCTTATCTATGGTACCCAAACGCAACCTAAAACTAAATATTTTATCATCCATTATCCGAGCTCTATTTCTACGATCAAATCAAGCAAACAATTCTACCTAAAATGAGTAATTGGGTTTAATAAAATTCAAAATAAAAAACAGAAAGTGGCAAATCCTTCTGTTAGCGATGTGACTGTGACCCATTCACGAACACTCGTGCATCAATTTTCCAACATTTTGTGACACATTTCTAAAATATGCCAAATCTATCCCCTCTCTCTCTCTCTCTCTCCTGATTATTGCCTTGAAGGGGGAAGAACAAACGCACGAGGCCCGTAGCTGAGGCAATAAGATCTTGATCCGTAAAAGCCCATTTCTATGCGTTATTGAATTCAACAAAAGCAACTGAAGAAACTAGACACGTAATTCGATGGAGGTTCGAGATGAGAGCGATACTCAATCGCGCCATCATCAGGAGCAACAATCACCAACCACCCCCTCCTCCAAGCAACTCAATTCTTCTCCCAATCATGTCGATACCAATTCCGTTACCCAAAGGTCCACTCTTGATTCTTTCTGTCTGAGTGTGTGGCTGCGTGTTTTCAATATTTTTTCATTTTTTTGGGATTTTTTTGTAAGGGATTTTCGAAATTGCTGCGTTTTTTTGTAAAATTCTCGATATAATGAATCGAAATGAGTGATATTTTATCATGGGCATCGGTTTCAATGTGCTTTGCAGGTTGCAGAAGGAGCTTATGGCTCTAATGGTATGTCCGATATTCTTTCTTACTTGATTTGTGTGTGTGTGTGTGTGAGAGAGAGAGTGAGAGAGAAGAGAGAGGTTGGCTTTCATTGGATTATTCATTACAAGTAGAAGTTTTGTCCCTAATATGGAGAAAGGTGTATGTAGAAGTGCTATGTTTTTAGATAATTTTAAAAGTTGGGGAAGAAAGAAACAGATTAAGCTTTACCATAATACCATTTCATTGTTTATTGATGAATAGCTTATTTTATCTGTTCTATTTTCTGCTTATCTTACAAAATCTTTACTGATGTGCTTTGCTATGTTCCCTGTTGATGTAATTAGTTAATACTCCTTCAACAACCAGTAGATGGTAGATAATTTTATCTTCCTAATTATGTTTTCACAAAATGGAGCCTCATAACTGAAGAAACAGAACAATGTGTGTCCAAATTTGAATGAGTAGCACTTAAAGAACATATTATTATGGTCTCATGGAGCCTTAACATTTACTCTGTTGGGCTAATTCGTTCTTAACTTCAATAATGAAACATGAAATCACAAATATATTTGTTTGCGTATTGTTTGGAATGAAAATGTATAGGTGTCACATGAGGTAAGGCAGGGGAGTTGATGTGTTACACTCATTTCTTCAGTGAGTTGATGTTTAACAATCTGTAATGTCAAGAAGGCATAGTGGGGTTCAGCTAGTTGTATTCTAGCATTCAAATGATGTCTCTGATTGTTAATTTATGGAGTATAACATAGATGAGTGGTGGAGATCTGGGAGTATCGGCCTTCCCTGACGGGGAGAGCATATTTACGTGGACTGGCACAATTGAAGGCGGCAAAGGAACTATGTACGACGGTCTGTCTTACAAACTTTTGCTGCGCTTTCCACTAGATTATCCTTTCAAGCCTCCTCAAGTCAAGTTTGAGACTGCATGCTTCCATCCAAATGTCGACCAATTTGGGAATATTTGTTTGGACATTCTTCAGGTTATTAGCCTTGTATTGCATCCATGTCATCTGCTTTTCGGCATCCATGTCAAAATATTTCATATTATTTTCCTTCATCCCAAATTTTCTAACTTGAATTTTCTTGTTGCAGGATAAGTGGTCTTCAGCATATGATTGCAGAACGATTCTCTTGTCCATCCAGAGCCTACTAGGAGGTTAGACGGCGTTGCTGTCTCACTTTTTCTGCTGGCTCTTTTGTATGTATTTATGTATAGTTTTTCTTATGCTCGCGCTGTAATGTACAGAACCCAATACTCAGAGCCCTCTCAATGCGTCTGCTGCTTTGCTCTGGAAGAACCAGGAAGGTTCGTAGAATTTGCATTTTGTTCTTCAACTCGATTCAATGGTGCGTAGTCTTGTGAAATGTGGTTTTTACCATTTCTGTTTGCAGAGTACAGAAAAGCAGTGCGCAAATATTACATGGCTGGTGGAGATTCATTAGATAACTGATCAAAACTGCAGTAATAAACTTCAAGAAGGAAGAAGATCTATCTCTATGGAAATATTAGGCTTGGACAGTTATTTCCTTCGCTGAAAAAATGAAGACGTGTTCTTTTTCTTTAATTAGTAAATTAATGTACATCAAATTGTAATCAAACCATGATTATATATGTTTCTGGTATCTGTATAAATTAATGATCCTGGTCATGTTTGGATTTGTTTAAAAAGTTAAGCAGCTTGTGTCTGTTTAACTTCATCTAGAATTTCTTGTAGCTATTTTTATTTCTTGTACTATAATTTAAAATGATGTAGTGTAGTACTTTTAGTTCTGTATTTGTCCAAGTCTTTTTCATCTTTTGTCACTATCAATCGCTATTATAGGTGGTTGGTTGAAGTGGAACCCAGAAAATGTAATCAAAATTTATCTTTTAAATTGGAGGGACGGTGATGATCGAACTCTAAATATTAAAGGGACATTTCTATAATCAGGTTATCTTTTAGACTGAGGGATCTCTTTAGATCCTGTGAGAGGATCCTTGGATCATTAAGGAATCTTTTGAGACACCCATGATCCTTTACTGGATCTCTTCAAGAGATCCCTTTCTAGGGCTCTTATGGCATCAGACGCAAAGTCCATGGCATATCTAATGGTGGGCTCAAACCAAATACTAGTATGAAATACGTAAAGCGCTTAGCACTTCAAATAATATTCAAATTTAAAGTTTACGTTCGAGAATAAAAGTTTGATCTCATTGAAATTTAAATGAAATTTAGTGTTTTTCATAGTAATAATACCCAACATTATTTAAAATATATATTTTCCAACACATCAGGGATTGCTAGGGTAAGTTGAAGTATCCTAACCAAATATTTTTTAAAAAATATTCTATACCTTATAGTATTTTTTATCATATTGATTTTCTTTTGTTATAACACTTTTTGTGTTGAAAATTTTCTAATTTAATTTCCTTCAAATTGATTTTCTGCGTCTGTCCCTATTTTTTAATTCGTAAGCAAAAATTAGCGCAAGCAAAAAACATGACAAGTCGTTTTTTGAAAAGGAACGAAAGAAAGATAGTAGTAATAATTTGGATTGATTTTTTGGTTGAGTAGATAATTTGGAAATTATATATATGGATTTATGAATTATAAATGAGTGCCACTGATAACCGCCATTAACGGAAAACCGCTGACCTCCTCCAGCACCACTAAACACAACAAAACAAAGGCAAGAATGGCGGGAAAGAGAAGACCGACGACCGCCATTTCTCTCTCTCTTCATTCCCCAACAAATCTAGTATCGGCCTCACACAAATTAAAAGAAAGATGAGCGTGATCGACCTTCTGTTCAGGGTGGACTCCATCTGCAAGAAATACGAAAAATACGATATCGAGAAGCAGCGCGATCAGAATGCCTTCTCCGACGACGCCTTCGCCCACCTCTACTCCACCTTCGAGTCCCAAATCGACCTCGCTCTCAAGGTTTCCTTCATTTTTTTCACATTAACAATATTCTCGGTGATGCAAAATTTTCTCCCATTTTGCTCTACAGAAATCAAGGATGGCTGCGTATGAGACGGACAGGGCGATCGTGGTGGCGCTGAACGCCGAGGTGCGGCGCATCAAGGCCAGGCTCATGGATGAAGTGCCTAAGCTGAACAAACTTGCGCAAAGGAAGGTTGTTTGTTTTCATCTTTTCTGTTTGTCGCCATAGAAAAAGTGTTGGAAATTTAAGGCATGATATGGCATTAATTTGTTTTGTGATTTCCTCTTGTTTTTCTGATATCACGTTGTTAACAGTAACCACAGATTTGAAGCCTCATCATCATGACTTCACTGTATACCTTGAAGGAAACAAGAAATAAATCCTCGAACATTCTAATACTATTTATTAGCTAAAACAAGATTTCACCTAGGAATAAAACAGAACAAAAGAGCAAGAGATGAAGAAGCCAAAAGCCTATATATCTTGAAACTTGAAAGATATTCGACAGCATTATACTGCAACTCTAGCTGCACAAATGTACGTAGCATTAGTACCGAGCAAGCGTTGCAACAACTCTTCACTTGTAAACTGCAGGTGAAAGGTATGTCCAAAGAAGAACAAGAAGCTCGTGTCGAGCTGGTTCTCGCGCTTCCTGAAAGAATCGAAGCAATATCAGATGGCACTAGAGGAGGTCCAGCCACACAAGCATTTGCTTCCTCATCCAATAAGAACATCAAGTTTGACTCTGGTGATTCTTGCTGCTCTAGTTTCTTTGACGGACAGAGCTCTCTCATCAACTGATTATAACTCCCCCGTGTTTCTTTCTTTTTTGTGTTTGAAAATCAGATGGGAAATTGGATGATGATTTCTTTCAACAATCGGAAGAATCAAGTCAATTTAGGCAGGAATATGAGATGCGGAAAATGAAGCAGGCTTGTAGTCTCTCCACTCTTTTCTTGCTATTACATTGAAAAACAAAGCCATATTTGCAATTTTCTTCACGTGGTTTGATTTATTCGTGTAGGATCAAGGTCTTGAGGTGATATCAGAGGGCTTAGATACGTTAAAGAATTTGGCAAAGGATATGAATGAGGTCTACTCATTTCCACATTCAACTTCAATTTCACAATTCAAAGACCGAGTAATATCTCTCTGATTCTTGATGTTTCGCGTGTCCAGGAATTGGATAGGCAGGTCCCCTTGATTGATGAGATAGATACGAAGGTTGGGATATTTTCTGTTTTTCAATGTACAAGTCACAAGACATGAGTAGAATATACTCTAGTTAACCTGATATATATATGTTTGTTCAGGTGGATAAGGCATCGAGTGATCTCAGGCATACTAATGTTAGGCTGAAGGAGACACTTACTAGGGTAAAATCTCACCATGTAATGTTTCTTCATCTTAAAGAAGGGATCGTATCTACTTATAAAAAACATGAGATTTTGTTGCAGGTGAGGTCGTCAAGGAACTTCTGCATCGATATAGTTCTGATTTGCATTCTTCTGGGAATTGCAGCCTATTTGTACAAGTGAGCCAGTCACATGATATATATCATTTTAGCACACAATTAAGTTTTTGATTTCATAATCAATTTCTTTGACATTAAATGGTAAATTAATTAGTGTCTCTTTGCTTAATGCAGTGTGTTGACCTATTAGCCAACGCAGTGTGTTAGGCCGAATGTTTGTGAGAATTCCATGCGGCGCCTGGTTCTTGAAGATCTGGAGTTTCCTCTATCGCATGTATGTTTAGTGTGTCGATTATTATTATCATATCATTTATCCTAATAAATCTTGTTGGCACCTTCTGTTCGAACTAGCTCGATTTGAGCTGTTGATTGAGGAATACAATACAAATACTTTATCAACCAACTGTAATGCATATCTTTCTCAATCTCCTTAATTTGACAAAGGAAATGATTCAGATTTATCTGATACACTTCACCATGAGTCCGTAACTCAACATAGGATAGTAAATTAATAATTATGTTAATTACCTCCAGTAAAGTAAATGCAGGTAAGCAAGCATCGGCTGTTTGTACATAAACCAATTCCAACCATAGGAATAGAAGATTGATTCCGACCATTGTCTTTACTTGCCTAGTTTTTTGGTTTGTATCTCTCTCTTAAACTATTTCGCCATCAATTCATTTCAAAATTTCTTTTTGATCCATGAATTGAAAGAAATTATAAACCTGGCCTGTAGAGATACTAATGGAAAAAGTGATTGGTATAATATGAGGCTTCTTTTAAAAAAGAAAAAGAAAAATCTTGAGGCACACACATAAAGATTGATGAACTCCAATGCATGTTTTACGTGATCAAGAGTTGTTGATCATCAAAGTTTTATGTCGATAACCTCTTTCAGTGCTGTAATTATGGGAAAACAGAAATGATAGAAGACAATAAAAGAAGATTGCATTATTTTCAACATTATTAACACCAAACAAGAGAAAATTAAAGGATACATACACAGGATTACTTACAAACTTGAGAATTTGGAAACTGCACACATACACACACACACACACAATCAATCACAGAAGGGGTTGTCTTATTGAATTCGGAGACGTATGATCCCAAGTGCGGAAGCAGCTATATAAGCTCAATGCAGAAAATATTCTTGTAATGGCGGCAGAGTATCGAGCTCCTGCAAGCTGATGCTGCTAGGCTTGCACACATGCTGGGCGTATGGTCTAGCATCAGCTGCAGCCACCAACGGCGCTGACTGGAAGCTGAAATCGTTTGAAGGCAGCAGCTGCAAATCTCCGTAGCTAATTATCTGCTGCGTGTTTGGTTCATCTCCATCTATTTTGTCGCCGTTTTGGTAGATGGTGGTGGGAGCAGTAGATAGGGAGACAGGATCATGGCCAGCTAGCAGTGAAACTATGAGATTGTATTCATTTGATTTCAGATAGTCAGATAGCATGTCTCGAGCATGCGAATCATGATTCTCATTCTTTGACATGTTGCCTTTGCGACGAATGCGGCAGAGTACCCAGTCATCCAACTGGGAAGGAGAGAGAGAGAGAGAAGTGGTTGGTGAATGAGTTTGATGAAAGAGAGAGAGAGAGAGAGAGCTTACTCTCATTGATCCAGTGGATCTGGATGGACGGGAGGTGTCGGGGAGTCTGTACTCGGTCATGACCCAGTCCATCCTGTGGCCGGAGGGAGGCCTCCCCTTGTAGAAAACAAGGCCCTTCTTCACCCCAATCTTCCTCGATCCACAGGAGCTCCGAATAGGCTGATCCGTGCCCGTCGCCTTCCAGTAGCCGGACGCCGCCGCCCTGTTAGGCCGCCCTCCGTTGGGATACTTCCTGTCCCGCGGCGTGAAGAAATACAGCTCCTCGTCTCCGAACATGCTATTTCCTGCCACCAACACCAATACATATTGAATGAGAAAGAAATCAAAAGAAAATGAGGAGTTGGCATGAAAACGCACTGGGCAGATCCCATGGATTGTAGCAGTAGAGGTGGATATCAGTGATGACGTTTGGTGGAAGCGGCAGAGACTTCATTTTCCTTTGGAGGTAGAAAGAGATGAGTTCCTCATCAGAGGGGTGGAATCTGATTCCGGGAGGGTATTGGTTCTTTGGAATTGGAATTTCCTCCATGGAAATTAATATACATTACTATGTAAATATATCTATATATATATTTTCTAGCTTTGAGGTGTGGATTGGCAGACAGAGTAATGTTGGAGAACATATACAGTGACCCTCCTCATTATATTGCGGAAGGCAACTCATGATCACATATCCATGTCGATCATTAAACCTATATACTACTCCCCCCGTCTCATAAGAGTGCATCACTTGAGGGATGACACGAGTTTTACAAAATGTTTAGTAGATAATGTATTGAGAGAAGAAAGGGTCTCACGTAGAAATAAGTGGTTGTGGTTAAGATAAGAAAATGGGGTCATGTCCTAAAATAAACGTGATACATTCTTTTGGGACTGACGAAAAAAAAAAAAGTGATAAATTCTTATGGGACGGAGGGAGTATTATAAAAGTATCATAACTTTTTTATTACGTGCATGTAACGCTGTGTTCTCTGTAAGAGTTCGTTGTCGTCTTTGAGCGCCTCTTGCAATATTGAATGCGACCAACTAGTATTAGTGATATATGGGATTTGTATTGTATATATGCATGTTTTCATTTGCACAATTGCAAGGACTTTTATCACTCAGCTCCTTGGTGAAAAGGTCGTGTTACTTACTGCTGTTGCTTAAATCTGCAGTATTGTTAAATCATCGAGTCTATCTTGTTTTTTTTATCAAAGATGGTCGTTATTTTTTTTTTTTACAATTTTATCAATGTTTTGATGATCAAAACCTCAAGAATTCGTGGGTTACGATGTAGTAATAATATTATGAGCCCACAGTAGTGTTGATTGTGTCCTCACAAAATATTTGATAAAAACTAAATATGTGTGTTGATATGGTGTTTTAATTTGCATAGTTGAGTCCGAACCAAAATTCATGGAGATGTGATTAGAAACGTCGTATTGTGTTTGGAATGTAATGGAAAGGGGTTAGATGTTGCCGAATGGGAGGGTGATTGATAGTTAATACTATTAATCTGCTGAATTGGCTATTTCCTTAGACCTCTCTCTTACATGTTTTTGAGCGATCATGCTTTATCATGCCAAGCCATGCTCTCATAACATTTTTTTTTCTTCAAAAATCACCCGACGGGTGAGAGGTTAGGCAGAACCCCTACATATAAATAAATCATCAACCAACGTCCTAAAAACATGATGTTGTCCAAATGTGACAATATCCAACAAAAAACAGAAGGCAACAGAACATAACCATACAACTCATAACTTCTTGCTAGTGTAATTTATATTTTATTTATTTAAAAAGTATTATTGGTAGCATTCTTAATCCATATTAGAATTATTGTAATTTTGAATTTTCTTGGGTACATGTAGGGGTGTAATCGAACCGAGTCGAGTCGATACGAATAGAATACTGTTATACTCAAGTTTAGTTGATTTGTTTAAGTATCAAGTCGAATCCCGAACTTTGTTTATCTAATACTTTGAGGCTATCGGGCTTCTATGAACATTCTAAATTTATATTTATTTCAAAATATTAATTATTTTCTTTTGAAAATAAATTATATATCATTCAAAATAATAAATATATTAATTACTTTATTATAATAAATAGATTTAATAAATTATTCTTAATTATAATAGTGATAATGATAAAAATATGCATTCCCGAATTATAGGATGGAAATGACGATGATTCAGAGCAACAGGCTTGGTTCAGCCCAGAACAGGACTGTTAAGCCCAAATCAACCTTGCCGTTGAGGATATAGCCCATGTCAACAGAATATGCCGTGAATCTCGAAGATAATCTTATCCGAAGTGAAGTCTGAAGGCAAGATTGATGCGAATACAGGAAGATAGACATAAAGAGTCCTAATTTGAATAGAAGTCGATCGAGAGCCAATCCTACTCCTAAGAGGATTCCTAATATTTACTTACAAATACATATAAAATCCTACGGTAAAATCATCTACTCTCATTATTCACTTACTCAAAGCCTTACGCTATACTCAATACAACTTTCTTCTTTTTCAGCGTCTTTTCCCGTGTTTTGCTATTTTCTGTTATCACTTGTTATTTTTGGACTCATCAAATAGATATATATATATATATATATATATATATATATATAGGGGGTGGTTATTCCACAAACCCCTCTTAGTATATAACTTAAGACCTTATATTAACCCTAGATCTTGTAGGATTTAACGGCTGGGATCAAATATTAAAGATTTCCACTTATTCATTTTATTTTAGCAATCAATTCACGCATTAATTCGTCCTAAGGGTAGATTTGGCATCACCTTTTAACTTTCCAAATGGCCAACTAAACATTTTCGAAAACCATGCCTCATTTAATTGGAATTAAGATGTGATATGATTGATATTAATCATATTCATAACAATTGTATATTTGCATGAATTATATGTTGTTTATGTATGAATTATTTGGAACAATCATGTATCTTTCTTCTCTCCAACAATATTGTTCCCATCTTTACGCCAATTAATATAGGAAACAAAAATCTGTCAAAACAAAATCTCAACCTAATTCTTTTTTGTTTTTGTACGAATTTTTTTTATTTACGAATGAATTTTTTTAATTTATGTATAAATTATTTATTTTAGCCTCACCCTATATGTGTTGCATGAATTATTTGTGGTTTTTGTACGAATTATTTTTTAGTAACGTACGAAATATTTTTTATTTACGTATGAATTATTTTGGTTATCGTACGAATTATTTTAGCCTCAACTTTGATTGTATGAATTGTTTTTTATTTTTTTTGTACGAATTATTGTTTAACAAAGCTTTTTAATTTTGGAATGCCACTAGCAAATTTGATCGTGATACCTTTATTAAAGGATGAGATAGTTATTATAATAATGTAATTACTTAACTACCCTATTACCTTGCCTAACTTATTTAGCTATTGAATTGGACGTGAAGATGTGACCGAAATCTGACCGTGGGATTAATCAAATCCAATGGTCCACGACGGGTCTTATTTTATAGCTTAATGTTGGGTTTTATTATAGCCCAACCCTATATATATATATATATATATATATATATATATATATATAGGGTTAGCTTATATTGAGATTTTAAATATTTTGAGATATTGAGATAAATGAACATATCAATAAATTCTTTGAACATAACCAATATAACTGATGAACATATGAATCTATTTAATTTATTTAAAAAACACGCCACTTGTAGGGATTGAACCCTAGACCAACGCGCGTTCATAAAAATTAATTGACAAGTTCATCAAAATGTACTTATATGTTCATTTATCTCAAAATCTCAAAATATATATAAATCTCAATTGAACCAAATCCTATATATATATATATATATATATATATATATATATATATATATATAGGGAGAGGTTCAAGAAAGAACCATAAATAAAAGAAGACCGGAGAACCATTTTCAGCCATTCGATCATCAAGATCTACGGTGGATGCATTATCTTGTTGGATGAATGCAGATCCTGGGTTCGAATCCTGAAGGGAGCATTTTTTTAAAAAAATTTTAGTGCATTAATTTTAACAGCGAATGCATTAATTTTTACAGTGGATGCATTAGATTTGATGGTTCTCCCGTTCTCACAAATAATGTAGTTCTCTCTAGAACCACACCCTATATATATATATATATATATATATATATATCTATATAGGGTTGAGTTCAACAGAGAATTATCTTTTTCGAGAGAACGAACAAATCTATATATTTTACGAACAAATCAACATAAGTAATGAACAGACGTATTTAATAAAAATATAGAAAAACTCGCTACCAGCAGGATTCGAACCCGGGGCAAATTGTTGTTCATGCGGTACATTGATCTGTTCGTTAAAACTATAGATCTGTTCGTTTTTATTTTGCGAATTCTCTATTCTCCACAATATTTAGCTTCTCTGTTGAACCCTTCTCTCTCTCTCTCTCTCTCTCTCTCTCTCTATATATATATATATATATATATATATATATATATATATATATATATATATAGGGTGCGGTTATAGTGAGAACCACACTTATCGTGAGAACATAAGAACCATTAAAATCAATGCATCTACTATATAAATTAATGCATTCGCTATTAAATTTAATGCATCCGAAAATAATAATTTTTTTGCTCCCTTCAGGATTCGAACCCAGGATCTGCATTCATCCATCAAGATGATGCATCCACCGTAGATCTTGATGATCGAATGGTTTAAAATGGTTCTCTGTTCTAATTTTATTTAGTGGTTCTTATTTGAACCTCTCCATATATATATATATATATATATATATATATATATATATATATATATATATATATATATATAGGAAGAGGTTCTAATAAAAACCTCTGTTAAAATGAGAACTAGGAACCTAATCTTGAACTTTTAAATATTAGATCTAATGGTTAGGATTTAGTCAACAAAAGAAACTGTGCATCTATTATATTTTACTGTGCACTTAAAAAATATGCAATTTATGCAATTGAAACCAACAATGCAAAATACTCAAGCAAATCGAAATTGTGCATCTATGCAATTGAAACCGTGCATCTATGCAATCGAAATTGTGCATCTGTAATTTAATCTCAGCCCTCTATTTTATTTAAATCAATGGCTTTAAATTGGTTCCTAGTTTTCATCTTAAGAGGAGTTTTTATATTAACTCTACCCTATATATATATATATATATATATATATATATATATATATATATATATATATATATAGGGGAGGGCTACGGTAAAAACACTTCTTAAAATATAAATATAAACGTTTTTTAATGTACGAATTTTATCCAACAAGGTTACGAATTCATCAAACATAGTTACGAATTATGAAAAATATTTTTTTGCTACCTTTGGGATTCGAACCCTGGACCACGAATTCATCCAACAGGGTTACGAATCAACCGTAGATCTTGATGATCTAAGGGCTGAAAATCATTTATATTTTATACACTTAAGAGTGTTTTTATTCTAGCCCTCCCCTATATATATATATATATATATATATATATATATATATATATATATAAGTCGTACTTACTAATAATTTATATTTTCAAGCTGAATCATTTAACGAAATAGTTCACGAGCTAATGAGTAGAATACTACTAAATCTAAATTTGATTTATTTATTTATTAAATTTCATTTAATAAACTTGAACGAGCATTTTTTTAAGGCAAGGTCCAAATAATTTACGAACGAGTTATTTACACTTATAGGTACATGCAAGATCACAGTATTCCACGAGCCTTCACTGTATTATCACACCAAAAATGGAGGGATAATATTATCCCTCATTGAAGTGAAAATAAGGAAGGAAAATGGTGAACTTCTTTTTTGTATAAAATGTGGGAAAAATAAATAAGGCATTTAAAGGCATAAATTTTTGGTATCCCTCATTTTCTCATGATAAATTGATCCATCAAAGTAAACGCACCCTATATGTTATTGTCATTATATACATAGACAACACACTCATTTCTTGTGTTTTTAGTATAGTATCATTAGATGTACTAGTTGATGTTAGAACAACGTGATCATTATTAACAACCGAATTTTTAGCAGCAGATATACTTCAAAGTTATTCTTTCGAATCTCTTGGATTTTGCACAACTTCTTATCTCCAAATTATTGAAGTGTTATTTGATCAAGATCATAGATAAAATCGTTCATTATTATCCTCAAAGAGTTGTCAGATTATGAATATATTTATTTGTGCTTATCTTCAAAGGAATTGTTACCCTTCACGATTAGGAAAGTATTACTTGGGCTACAAGAGAATATTGAGGACATGAAGGCCATTTAAGAAGGAACATATTTCGTTCAAGAAGGTGGGGGAATTTTGTGCCAAACTAATCTTGCATGATGTTGGAAATTATTATGTATGTTTATGCTAGGTATCCCCCGGACTAATTGTATATAATGTGTTTCATTACACTAGTTCCTTTCTTTAATTGGATGTGAGGTATACAATATTGAGCGTACTTTGTACAAGAGTTGTAGACTCTTCTTTATTTGGTTCTTATTTATCAAAGGATTAGGTGGTGAACGCGTTGAGGTCACACTTAGGGAGTGAGCCATTGTCTTGCTTCTAATTGTCCACCGTTGGTAAATTCTGGGAAGGTATAGGGACATAGTAAGATGGAGTCTTATTGTGTAAGTCCATATGTATCATAACTTCAGTTACTGGATCATTTTCTCTGGGTGAGGCCCCTCGTACATAGGTGTTTTATCACCGAATTAAGTAATCATTCTCTGCGTACTGCTCTTTCTTATTTTAATATATTATATGATACCAGTATCATCATACATACTATATATATATATATATATATATATATATATATATATATATATATAGGGGGCGATTATTCAATAAATCACCCTTATTTTAAGAATTACGAACCAGCAAAAATGCATGAATTTTATATATAACACGCATGAATAAACTGTATAAAGGTATGAATTGCAAAAAATAATTTTTTGCTACCTTTGGGATTCGAACGCAGGACCATGAATTTATCCAACAAGGTGATGAATCAACTGTAGATCTTGATGATCTAAGGGCTGAAAATGGTTCCTAATTTATATTTTAAGAAGCGTTCTTATTTTAGCTTTCCCATATATATATATATATATATATATATATATATATATATATATATATATATATATATATGGTTGGGATCTATGAAGAATTAACTATATTTCGTTCTGAATAAGTCAATAACTTTACCGAATAAATTACGCGACCGCACGAATAGTTATTTTACTGAATAAACACGTACATTTTTCGTTCATGCGCTCGCGTGATTTATTCAGTAAATGTATTGAGTTATTCAGCCTTCGTTGTTTCCTTCTACATTTAGCATTCTTTATTGATCTATTCCCATATATATATATATATATATATATATAGGAAGAGGTTCTAATAAAAACCTCTGTTAAAATGAGAACTAGGAACCTAATCTTGACCTTTTAAATATTTGATCTAATGGTTAGGATTTAGTCAACAAAAGAAACTGTGCATTTATTATATTTTACTGTGCAATTAAAAAATATGCAATTTATGCAATTGAAACCAACAATGCAAAATACTCAAGCAAATCGAAATTGTGCATCTATGCAATTGAAACTGTGCATCTATGCAATTGAAACTGTGCATCTGTAGTTTAATCTCAGCCCTCTATTTTATTTAAATCAATGGTTTTAAATTGGTTCCTAGTTTTCATCTTAAGAGAGGTTTTTATATTAACCCTACCCTATATATATATATATATATATATATATATATATATATATATATTGCGATACACCAAATATTTTATGTATTAGTACTTATTCTTTCATTCATTATTGTTTTATTTTTCTTCCCAAAAAACATTTCTTCCTTGCGATTCAAATTATACAATTTCTTATGTTTTATGTTTTTTTTTTTAATTCAACAAAGCCCTCAAAAACTATTTTCTTCCTTACTATTCAACAGTGGCCCCCAAAATTACACATTTTTATATTTTAACTTTTAATATATTTAGATATAAGACTTTGACTTTTTGTCAATTATTTTTCTTCGTTAGACAACCCTAAAACTTATTAGATATTAAAGTTATACTTAAATTTTTATTCAAATTTATTATTTCTCATTCTCTTGCTTACAACTCTACAAATTGTACAAGGGCCCAAGAATAATTCTTGTATATTTATGGATATAGGACTTTAATTTTTATCTGTTTGTTACAATACAAATTGTACAAGAGCTCTAAAATTATATGTATAATATTCATAAATTATTAGACTTAGATCCCAATTTTTTTGATTTTGTTTTTCATTGTTCAATTGTTTTTTTCGTTAGAATTCTACTATTTGTAACGGGGGATCCAAAAATACATGTTTTTTTTTATAATATATATATAAAAAATTAAGTTCACAAGACAAGAGGCCATAAATCCATCCGAAATACTTTTTATAAGCGTGTCATATTGCGTATGTTTGACAGATGACTCATTTTTATTTCATCTGTAGCCTTTGGGAATTTAATCACATAACAATTGTAAAATGGATTTCTAAGGGTCTTCAGGTACAGGTCAATATGTAACTTTAGGAATAATTCAAATTTATAGCTATCTTAATTTGTAGACCATAAATGTATACAGATAAATTTTGGATCACGATTTACATTTTATTGCATGAAATTTGTTAGATGAGGCAACGGTCTGTGGGGATGGTCGGGCCATGTATTTTTGTCACTCTGAAGCTTGTATAGGTTATTTATGATAAATCACTCCACATGTAATAGATAATACAATTGAATAAGACAATTTTCCTTTGCAATTTCGCGTCAAAACGAGGGTAATTAATTAAGCTGCAGTTGCTAGCTATTTGAAGTACATATGCAAGTGATATTATGCTCACATGCAAAATTTTGTACTCCATATATGTATAACAAATTTAACCTTCAAAAATTTAATGGCAAACATTTAACTTTAAAATTACTTACCATCCTCGAAAGCTTATGTGAATGTTGAAATTAACCCCTCGATCGGTCATTGTAATTTTTAAGAAAATAATGGGAAAAATTCAGATCGATTAAGCTGGATAATGAAAATTCTTTGGACAGTACATTGACAATCCCCATGTTCAGAAATTGTCGGCTCAAGTACTTTTTTGCAACTAAATACATACTGATACTACTACATCATATACATATTTGTATCTATACATGAGCTGAGTATTTCATATTTGTTCCACCAATCTTGTTTCCATCGAATGAAAATTGTCATTTACGTTCCAAGAAAATATTCATTATTAATTTTTATTGGCTTAATATACGTGTCCTTGAATTAAGTGCTTATCCTATTACATCAATTTCACCAATAAACCGAATTCCACCATCTCAAAATCATTTAAGTGGAATAATAAAAAGATTCTTGTAAACCTGCTCATGTAAATACATTATAGATATAAGCTACGGTTAATCCTTTAAACTAATACAAAATTCATATCATTTTTTGAAATATTACTTGTGCACTTCAATTTTGGCATAAATTAATTTTTGTTGTTAGAGTTAGTTTCTGCTAACTCAAGTGTTTATCTATCTTTTTTAGGAATAATTACACACTTCCGAAAATTAATTAATATTCCAAAATTAATACTCTTGTAGAATTAATAGTCTAGTAACTCCACATTATATATATAGGAAAAGTTAATTTATGAATCAAATTTGGATTCAAAGTATTTTGAAATTCATTTTCCGCCCTCTCGCTATACTAATGCAGATCCGTATAGTTAAACTGGATAATTGTTAGATAATAATAGATTTTGTCCCTTTCTATAAATTCAATACGATTTTAAAATATTTTAGTAAAATGGCCCCAGGGGGCATTATTGATGTTTCTGAATCGATGAATTATGTTAAAAGCAACGAGCTATGTTTATGTACGCAACTAATGATAAAAGGCCCATAAACAAAACGGGCCACCTAAAATCCTGCTTTTGGTGATTTTCTTTCAGAAAATGTTACTAGTATATTGGTTTTGCTTTTGAAAATATCGTTTTTTGAGTATCATCATAGAAAATAATGAAATAAAAACACGTGTAATAAATTAACTCATATTTGTATGAAGAAATATGTAGAAAGAAAGCACAATTTAGAATTTATTGCAATAACTTCGAATAATTTATACTTTTTACTAACATTTTGTATTGAAATAATTTTCCTGAGTGCCTACTTATTTGTCTATTGATTTCGAATTAAATATCCCAAATTCCCAATTAAGTTGTTCCGTGCTAACTAATGAGTACGATACGCAACCAATAAATAGAGGGTTTTAATTATATGCTATGCATAAGTGTGGGTATACGTGAGTGTGTAATTCTAGAAAAAAACAAATTAACGAGTCTTAATTTTTTTTTAAAGAAATTAATTAGTTGTAGACATCGTTCAAATTGATACTCCCCCGGTAACACTCTAATAGGCTAATTTCTTTTGAGCATGGAGATTAAAAAGCTTAAAACTTACTTTTTAGGGGAAAATTGATATGATCCACATCAAATTAATAAGTATATGTTTTTAATTCAAAACGAAAAATAAGCCTATTCTAATGAAAAATCTTAAAAAAGAAAACGAGCTTATTATAATAAAAAATGAGACTACTTACAAAATTAGGCACATTTGTTTTGCGCATATTAAACTTGGAAAAGGGAGGGAATTTTAGGGGACTATTTTATAGGGATATGTGTGGGGAAATTTAATTGTGTCAACATTCTCGAGAGAGGGGAGGAGACTTAGGCAAGAATCATTGTCGTCCAAAATCGGAAGATCCGAAAGCTTACAGCCAAAAGTGGTTGAGTACTAAAATATTTTTTCAATTTCATTTTCCCATTTCTTTAATACAAATATTCGACAATTGGTCCATATTTGCCCACATTATGATGTGGAACAACCCAACCAGAACATCACACGTGTCTCTTGGATTAAAAACTTTTAAGATTTTGAAGTGTAAATGTCTGAATTACGAAAATTAAATTTTTTGCTACCTATAAGATTCGAACTGAAGACCATGAATTCATCCAACAAAGTGATGAATCAACCGCATATCTTGATGAAATAAGGATCGAAAATGGTTCTTAATTTTTATTTTAAGAGATATTTTTATTTTAGCACACTCATATATATATATATATATATATATATGTATAGAGAGAGAGAGAGAGAGAAAAAAAAAATGTTCTATATGTATATGCATATATGGTGTGGTTATAATAAGAGTTGCAGTTTATGTGAGAACATGATAACAATGCATCCGCTGTTAAAATTAATGCATTTGAAAAAGAAAAAAAATATCTCCCTCCAAAATTCGAACTCATGTGATGCATTCATCCTATAGGATGATGCATCAATCGTAGATCTTGATGATCGAATGACTGAAAATGATTCTTCATTCTCATTTTATATTTATAATGGCTCATATATTATATATATAATGGCTCTTATATGAATACATATAGGGAATGGTTAAGCTATAAATCCTTCTAAAAATACTTATGAACTACGAACAAGCAAAAATGTCTGAATTCTATGTAAAGCACGTCTAAATTTGTTTTGTAATGGAAACTACAATAAAAAATGAGAACTAAGAACATTGCACTGACATGTAAAGATAATGCATTCGTCCGTGAAATTATTTGCACTCGAAAAAAAAAGTAAAATTTTCGTTCTTGGATTCGAACCCTGATCCTGTATTCATCCATCAGGGGCGGATCTACATGGGTGCAAGTTGTACCCCCAACTTTATTTATTTATTTTTACTATATATATATATATACAAGAAAAAATATAATAGAGTATTTTAATAATTATAATATCAACGTTAACTATTTAATAGTTTACAGTTATTTGTTCTATTAGTTTGTTAAGTTTGTGTTATTTCACTACAAAAAAAAAGAGCTTTTAGTGGCAACAATACGAGTGACGATCGTATTTATGTCACTATAAATGTCACAGCCCACTATCCCAATGACGGGTTAACCGGGGTTATGACTTGGGTGAACAATAAGAAATGGAAATTAAAAAGGGATTTACTAAATAACCAACATTAATAACAACAAACTAGTGGTATATATATATATATATATAACCACTTGGGTAATTAACAAATGAGCCAGCCATAACGACTAAACCCCAAATGAGAGTTAAACAAAATGAAGGAGTAATAAGTTCCACAATACGATAACAAATTCAGAGTGTTTGTAGCGGAAAAACGTGTGAGTTATGCATATGGAGATGCATACTCAAGGTTTCATTACATAAACATCAAAAGGGAAATCCGCTCAACACCGATCCATTCCATCGCCTGCTCAACCTGCACATTTAGAAATACATGCAGGGCTGAGTATAAAAATACTCAGTGACATAAGCCGAAAATACAACATGCATACATATATAAATTGAACTGCCATAACAGTAACACACAGGGGTTTTCATAAATGACCTGCGCTTACTAAAACATTTCATTCATTTTCATAAAGGTGGATGCATCCCATTTTCAGTCTATATGATCCATATCTGTCCTTTCTGTCACGCGCCGGGAAGGAGGCCTCCTTACCACGGACGCCAAGACCGGTCGCAAGCGACTCGCGGTCTCCATGAGTGTACACGTTAACCCTAGCTAGCGACCTTTGTCTAGCATAGGATCCCAATTGGATTTCCTTTAAAGTTGGCGAACCAACACAGATAGGATACATATAAAAACATAAACATTTTGGCAGTCAATCATTTCATAAACATTTCATTTTCATAACATTTTCATTTTCATAAAGGGCATTAAACATATAAACATTTCATAAGAACTGAATAAATAGTCAAAACATATCATGCATATATATTCGCATATGAGGCCTACGTCACGCAGGGGATCTCTATATACGTAATAATAAAATAATGCCCACCTCAATTGTTCTTAAAGTTGGCGTGGAATCGTTTCTTCTTCTGCTTCACTTTCTGTCGCTCGGACCTTCATTGATGAAGAGTCGATAAGTTCGTGAAGAAATTGTCATAAGACAAAGTCTAATTCTACGTGCCTAAGGTATCTTTTAAAGTTTTAGGGTTCTAGCATCCATATTAATCTCGTTTCATTCAATCAATAAAATGTAACCAATTATCATGTAACTATCATATAGGTTCGAACCCATTTGTTCGAACATCAACATGTACATAATCCATAACCTCCCTCTATACCCGTCATTTAGTCAAGTACTCCATCAATTAAGAACAAGCCATATATTATCACCCTGAAAATTATAAATCATGCTTTCCAATACTTCGCACATTTTCATCACTTAAATAAATAAATCATTTAAAAACACATGCTTAGTAATTTAATATCTCAATTAAATCCCAAGCTCATTTGTTAAAGTAAATCATATACTTAATCATTCTATAACACAATTCCACATTTTTTTTTTATCATGAAAATAAATAAGAAATTCCATTATTCATTTATAAATAATAAAACATTTTAAAATCCATTGATATGAAATAAAACATTTTAACCATAAACAAAAAATCCATACTCGTAAGCTTTGAAAATAATTTTATCATATAATAAATGGGGCTTAATCCCAAAATATTTGCTTTAAAGTCCATTAATAAATTTAGATAAAAGAACGGACTTCATTTAAAATAAATAGTCCCAATTTTCAATATTAAAATTAAGTCAAGAGATTTAAATTCACTAAAATAATTTAGTGAAAAAAAATCAAGCATTTTTAAATTAAATTAGGCCAAAATTCGTAGGCTTCATTAATCAATAACAGCCCAAAATTAATTAAAATGAGCCCAACAGAAATAAAATCGGCCCACTCGTTTTTTTTTTTTTTTTTTAAAAAAATTTCGGCCCATCCTCATTATAGGGCTTTGAGCCCAAGCCTAACCCTAATCATACATACATATACATACACACACAAAACACATAACACACGCACACACACAGCACGCCTCACTCTCCCTCTCTCTCCCTCTCGGTCTGCCTCCCTCTCCCTCGCCGGACGACAGCGGCGCCGTCAGCAGCGAGCGCCGCTTCGCCGGCCGCTTCTCTTCCCTTCCCCTATTCTCTCTTTCCCCTTTGGTTCTTCCCTTTTCGTCCGTCTCTATCTCTCGGAAACAACCACACGCCGCCTCTGCCTCCTTCGCGTGCCACTGCCGCCTCCGCCGTGGCCAAGCACGGCGCCGCCTGGTCGTCCCCGGCCTTGGAACAGGGTGGCAGAGGCCTCTCCGCCGCTGCATGTGCCTTCTCCGGCCGTTGTGAAAAGCCGAGCGTCGCCGCGCCGCTTCCCCTGTTCTCCGCCGTCTCCGCCATGGCCGGAATCGTGGTGGATGGCCGAGCTTTGTCTCGCCGGAAAGGTAAGCTCCAGATCTGAGCTCCCTTTCCTCTCCTTTCTATTTTAAAAAAAAACAGATCTGAACTCCTCCCTTTTCTCCTCTTTTCCGGCCGAACAGAACCGCCGTTCGTGTCGCTGCGCCGCTGCTTCCGCCGCGTCGTCGGAAAAGATAAGTCTCTCCCCCTTTTTCCCGTATCTCTCTCTCTTTTTTTTATTTTTACAGAAGCCCTAACCATCTCTCTCTCGTTTCAGATAGACAAAGGAAAAAGGCGGCGGCTGCCGCCGCGCCGCCTCCGGCCGCGAGCAGCCGTCGGCTGCTCTCACCCCCCCCAAATTCCAGTCACACGCACAAAACACACATAGAGCACTTAGGGTTTCAATTCTGTTCATTTTCATTCATTTCTATTTACAAAAACTGATCTGTACTTGTAATAGATAGAAATATAGTAAAATGTGTGCGTGTGTATTATTCTGTTGGTGGTTCTCTGATGGTGATAAGCTAATGTAATTGAAACAATAATAGTCTAAAAGAAGTGGTAATGGATGCGTGTGTTCTATCTGTTTTCATTTGAATCATAGTTTTGTAATTTAACAAATGAATGTATGGAAAAAGTAAAGTAGGAGGTAACCTTGATAATTTTCTGAACTCACAAAGTTGGATCTGCGAATCAACAATTTAACAATGAATTTGGATCTGAATCTGCTTGATTACTGGAATTTGGAAACATAAACATAGTTAAAATGGAGGGTTGTATCCCCAAGGAAGAAGAAGAGAATTGGTTGGAACACTTACCTCTGCACTTTAAACTTTGTTGGGTGTGTTGAAAAGAGAAGGAAAGAGCGGATGAACTAATAGAATGAAACTTAGCTTTTAAAACTTGGCTTTTGTCTAATTGAAATGGCAGAGGATTGATGATAAGATTTGCTAAGATTATGAGGATTTGATTGTCTGCATAAAGGAGAGTTGGTGGTGAAAGTTGGTAGTGAAGTGGAAGATTAGGTGTAGTGGTGGGGAAAAAGAAAGAAGAAGAAAAAAAAATGTAATGGTGGGGAAGTAGGCTACGGTTAAGATGTATCAAATTTAAATAGAGCTCTTGACTCTGATCAATTAAAAGATTCTTTATGAAATCCTTGCAGTAAAATTATTGAAGTAAAACACTTTATAAAACTTAATATCCCATTTAAAGGAAATTTCATGGCTTCATGCCCACTAAAAAAAAAATCCATAAGGCTCATATAATATGCTCAAACCACTAATTAAACTTGTGCACCATATTTATAAAGATCCTTTAAAAATTCAAACGGATTCAAATAATAATAAGAATTAAGCACATCAAGACACATATAAAACAATTAAATGACATCTGATAAATCAAACCATTTTTATTATTAATGGATGCCGAACCCTAATTATTAAGTCTTTAATCAATGATTAAAAACTGGGATATGACATACTATCCCCCTTAAAATAAATTTCGTCCCGAAATTTGTACCTCAGGAAATAATTCTGGGTATTTCTCCTTCATGCTAGACTCGAGTTCCCACGTCGCCTCTTCTTGATCATGGTGCTTCCAAAGGACTTTTACTAAGGGTATCGACTTATTCCTTAGTACTTGAACCTTCCGATCTAGAATAGATTCGGGTCTCTCTTCATAGCTCATATCTGGGCTAAGGATAACGTCGTCTCTTTGGATCACGTGTTTTGGATCATAAACATATTTTCTCAACTGCGACACATGAAACACATTATGCACATTCCCAAGGCTTGGCGGCAACGCCAGCCTGTAAGCTACCGGGCCCACCCTTTCTAGGATCTCATAGGGTCCTATAAAACGGGGTCTAAGCTTACCCTTTACGCCAAATCTTGTAATCCCTTTAGAGGGAGAAATTTTCAAAAAGACTTTATCCCCACACTCAAACTGCAAGTCGGTTCGACGTTTGTCGGCATAAGACTTTTGTCTATCCTGGGCCTCTTTAATACGCTGTCGAATCTGACGGACGATTTCGATCATCTCGCCTACTGTATCTGGCCCCAAGATTCTTCTTTCGCCGACTTCATCCCAGTAAAGCGGCGATCTACATTTCTTCCCGTATAACGCCTCATAAGGTGCCATGGCGATAGTTGCTTGATAGCTGTTGTTTAAGCAAATTCGATTAGTGGCAACACACGCTCCCAATCTTCTCCTCTATCTAGCACAACAGTCCTTAACATATCTTCTAGCGTTTGAATTGTCCTTTCGGACTGACCGTCGGTCTGCGGGTGGAAAGCTGTGCTGAAATTCAACCTTGTTCCCAATTCCTTCTGCAAGCTTATCCAGAATCTGGAGGTAAACTTCGAATCTCTGTCGGACGTGATTGTCTTCGGCACCCCATGTAAACGCACGATCTCCTTGATGTAGAGTTGGGCTAACTTATCTGATCTATACGTGATAGGGATAGGCAGAAAGTGTGCACTCTTTGTGAGTCTGTCTATAATGACCCATATTACCGTGTTACCTCGTCTTGTTTTTGGCAATCCTGTAACAAAGTCCATTGCAATATCGTCCCATTTCCATTCTGGAATCTCCAAAGGTTGTAGCTCGCCGTAAGGTCGTTGGTGTAAAGCCTTTACTTGCTGGCAAACTAGACACTTTTCGACGAATAAAGCCACGTCTCGTTTCATTCCTTCCCACCAGAAATTTTCTTTTAGATCTTGATACATCTTAGTGCTTCCCGGGTGGGCGACATAAGGAGTGTCATGGGCTTCGCTCATGATCTTGTTCTTGAGTTCATTGTCATGAGGGATGCATATTCTCTTCTCAAAGAAAATAGCATTGTCGGCTTCTTCGTGATAGTTCTTGAGATTTCCTTCTCTTATCTTAGCTCGTAATTTCTCCAATTTATCATCCTTCCTTTGAGCTTCTACCACCAATTTCCTCAAATTCGGTATAATCGCGACCACCCCCGCTATTGTAGCAGGTGGGTTTATCACCTCTAATTTCATCCTATCAAAATCTCGTATGAGCTCTTCTTCCTTTGTAAGGATGTATCCCAGTTTCAATGGGACCTTGCGGCTCAATGCGTCGGCTACTACATTGGCCTTCCCCGGGTGATAATTTATACCACAGTCATAATCTTTTACTAATTCGAGCCACCTTCGCTGTCTCATGTTGAGATCTTTTTGCTCGAAGAAGTACTTCAGACTTTTGTGATCGGTGTAAATCTCACACCTGACACCATATAGATGATGTCTCCAAATTTTTAGTGCGTGCACTACCGCCGCTAGTTCAAGATCATGGGTCGGATAATTCAATTCGTGTGGCCTAAGTTGCCGCGATGCATATGCAATCACTTTGCCTTCCTGCATCAAAACGCATCCTAGTCCGTTCTTTGATGCATCCGTGTAGACCACATACTCCTTGTCTGGTTCCGGAATTGTTAGCACTGGCGCTGTAGTTAGCTTTTCCTTGAGCAGCTGAAAACTTTCTTCACACTCGTTAGTCCATGTGTATTTAATTCCCTTTCGGAGCAATTGCGTCATCGGCCTTGCTATCTTGGAAAATCCCTCAATGAATCTTCGATAGTAGCCAGCCAATCCCAAGAAACTTCTGATCTCGTTTGGGGTAGTTGGCGACTTCCATCCTTGTACTGCTTCCACTTTGGCGGGGTCCACCTTAATACCTTCTGAAGATACAATATGTCCCAGAAATGTAACTTCTTTGAGCCAAAACTCACATTTGCTGAATTTGGCATAAAGGCATTCATCCCTTAGCGTTTGTAACACAGTTCTCAGATGTTCCATATGTTCTTCTTCATTCTTGGAGTAGATGAGAATATCATCAATAAACACCAAGACGAACTTATCCAAATAGGAATGAAATACTCTGTTCATGAGGTCCATGAACACAGCTGGTGCATTTGTTAGTCCGAACGGCACAACTACGAACTCGTAGTGACCATATCTTGTTCGGAAAGCCGTTTTGGGTATATCTTCATGTCTAACCTTTAACTGATGATACCCAGACTTCAAATCGATTTTGGAGAAAACACTCGCGCCCTTGAGTTGGTCGAATAAATCTTCAATTCTGGGCAATGGATACTTGTTCTTAAGCGTTAGCTTGTTCAGCTCTCGATAATCGATGCACAATCTCAAGGTGCCATCTTTCTTCTTGACAAACAGCACCGGCGCTCCCCATGGGGACACACTAGGCCTGATGAAGCCTAGGTCCAATAACTCTTGTAACTGGATTTTCAACTCTTCCAATTCCTTCGGGCCCATTCTGTACGGTGCTTTTGATACCGGCGCCGCTCCTGGCTCTAGATCGATGGTGAATTCTACTTGTCTGTCAGGTGGTAATCCTGGCAAATTTTCTGGGAAAACATCTTGAAAATCCCGCACGATCTCTACATCTTCCATTGTCTTTTCGGTCTCAATTCCCCCGTTCAGGTATACGAGGAAGGCTTGGCAGTCTTTCTTGTTCATCATCTTCCTTGCCTGTAAAGCTGAAATAGTCGGCACTCTGTTCCTCCTGCATATTCCGTGGAAACTCAAAGCGTCCCTTCCTGGAAAGTTGAAACCGATTTTCCGCTCTTGGCACAATATCGTGGCATAGTTCTCCGCTAGCCAGTCCATTCCCAGGATTATATCAACGTCCTCCATCGATATGACGTGCAAGTTGTTTGCTATAACCTTAAACGATCCTATGGTCAGTTCTAGGTTCGAGCAAGCATGTGTTACTACTGCTATTCCTCCTATTGGTGAAGAAATTCTCAAGTCCTGATTAGTCTTTTCAGGTTGGAGCTTTAAAGTTTTTACACATACACTTGCAATAAAAGAATGCGAGGCACCCGTGTCGAACAGAAGTATAACAGGTGTGTCAAGTAATGTGCCCATACCTGCCAAATTCCCTTGGTTATTTCCTTGCTTATTCTTGTGCAATGCATAGGCTCTTGCCTGTGGAATTTGCGGTGGACGTGCCGCAGGTCGATACTGTTGCTGTGGTGGTGGGTAGAGTAACTGTTGGCCTTGGATAGCCCTGAGTGGTTGTACTTGGCCCGGCTGATTCGGCCCTTTCATTCCTCCTTGTGGTTTTCCTTGGCAGTCTCTGGCAAAATGGCCCTTCTGGCCACACTTAAAGCAGGTATTGCTGCCAGCCAAGCATATGCCGTGATGTGACTTGGAGCATTTGGGACACAAAGGTGCCCTGAGCTGGCCCTGATTGTTTCCAGCTGATCCTGGATTGACTGGTCGTCCTTGCCATTGCCTTTGTGGCATCATGTTTCCTTGCCATGGCCTCTTGTTATCTTGGTTGTTGTAGTAACCCCTATTATTGTTGTTGTTGCCTTCCCATTTTCTCTTCCCACGATCGTTGTTTCCCGGAGCTTGAGTCTGGGTTGGGCGGTCTTCAGGCATTGCTGCTTCAACATCCAGGGCTCTGCTAAGTGCTTCAGAGTGGGTGAGATCACCATGACTAGCAAGCGCCATCTTGATCTCATGCCTAAGGCCTGAACGAAACTTCTCGGCCATCTTTTCATCAGTGTCGATCAGATGAGGGGCATAGCGAGACATGTCGCAGAAAGCGCGATCGTATTCCGTCACGGACATCTTGTTTTGTTTCAGATTGAAAAACTCCGTCTCTTTCTTCTTTCTGTAGCTCTTGGGAATGTATTTATCGTAGATCTCCGTCTTGAAGTCTTCCCAAGTCAGGTTTTCCAATTGTTCGAGGGTCATTGCCCTCTTCTTGGTTTCCCACCAAAAATCTGCCGACCCAGTTAGTTGGAATGCAACACAAGAGAGTCTCTCTTGATCAGTACAGTGAAGAAAGTCGAAAATCCTTTCCATTGCTCTAATCCAGATTTCGGCATCAGTCGGGTTGCCGGTCCCGTTGAATGTTGGTGGGCTCTGTTTAAGAAAAAGTTCCTCAACCCTTCGTGGGGGTTCGTTTGCGGTTCCCACATTGTTTCTTGGGGCTCTTCTGGGAGGCATTCTGTGCTTCAAAAATAAAAGATCCTCAGTATATTCCTTACCTCAATTCATAACATATTCCTCTTGATTTAATCATGAAAGCATCATAACAAAACATCTAAATCCTTATTGATCACAAGAGGGTACTAGGACAACTCAACAATTGTAAGGCTCAATTCTTGAACGATATCAAAACAAAGTGGTGCAGAAAAAAAATTTGTTGAGAAACTCAAACGAATAACCAGATGGTAGAAAGGAGTAACTACTAGGTCGAACAAAATGATCTAGAATAAAAACTCATCTGGCTTTTCAACCGAAAGTTGAAACACATGGGTTTTCAACCCAAAAGACGTCGACTGATATTTGGATCATGTGGACTGGCTAGGTCCAATCATCATCACCTCCCAATCACACGGAAAACATCATCCCAAACTTAGAAAGCCGTGGACAACTATTCATAATAATAAAACTCAAGTTCGTACTGGCAAACCAAAAGCTTAATTTAAAGTTCTATGTCCTATTGGACCCAAACCCCCGCTATAACATGTACACAAATATATACATATATATATAGGCAAAGCATACTGTTCTTAAAATCTATCGTGTACTAAAAGTCGATTCGGTGTTCCATCGCGTGTGAACATTTGAACGTAGAGACTATGCTCAAACCCTTGATGCAGCGTTTGCCTTGAATTCGTCTTGTATCATCATCCCGTGTTTTTCCTTCAACGTGTACATGTCTTTTCATTCCTCTTTGTAGTTCAAAAGAACCATTGTTTTCTTGTGGGAGTTTGAAATGCTCTAAGTTCTCTTTCATTCTTCTACATCATCACTTTAAGAATCTAGATTGTAGAGATATCCTACTAATCCAGCAGTCTATGTTCTTTTAGAATAGTGATCATGCAACTTATAGCAATCTATGTTTTCTGGGGAAAGCATGTGTCAATTCTCTATCATTCTTCTCTTATCATAACATCATAACTGCAATGATATGCCATGAAAGGCAAAACATTCAACATTTCAATGAAAGGCAAAACTTTCAACATTTCATCATAGCATGCTCTTTACATAAACATTTTCATGAAACAGTTTAGAATAATAACATCTTTAAAACATTGTAACTGCAGTTACCTTTTTCCTTGATTGAGCACGATGCAATGGAGTGTTGAGCGGTGTCGTATGATCCCACATATGTCAAGTGAATCAATCTAGACATGACTTTTTAGAATAAGGTTTCTAGGGCCAGAGCAAATGAACTGCTCTGATACCACTCTGTCACAGCCCACTATCCCAATGACGGGTTAACCGGGGTTATGACTTGGGTGAACAATAAGAAATGGAAATTAAAAAGGGATTTACTAAATAACCAACATTAATAACAACAAACTAGTGGTATATATATATATATATATAACCACTTGGGTAATTAACAAATGAGCCAGCCATAACGACTAAACCCCAAATGAGAGTTAAACAAAATGAAGGAGTAATAAGTTCCACAATACGATAACAAATTCAGAGTGTTTGTAGCGGAAAAACGTGTGAGTTATGCATATGGAGATGCATACTCAAGGTTTCATTACATAAACATCAAAAGGGAAATCCGCTCAACACCGATCCATTCCATCGCCTGCTCAACCTGCACATTTAGAAATACATGCAGGGCTGAGTATAAAAATACTCAGTGACATAAGCCGAAAATACAACATGCATACATATATAAATTGAACTGCCATAACAGTAACACACAGGGGTTTTCATAAATGACCTGCGCTTACTAAAACATTTCATTCATTTTCATAAAGGTGGATGCATCCCATTTTCAGTCTATATGATCCATATCTGTCCTTTCTGTCACGCGCCGGGAAGGAGGCCTCCTTACCACGGACGCCAAGACCGGTCGCAAGCGACTCGCGGTCTCCATGAGTGTACACGTTAACCCTAGCTAGCGACCTTTGTCTAGCATAGGATCCCAATTGGATTTCCTTTAAAGTTGGCGAACCAACACAGATAGGATACATATAAAAACATAAACATTTTGGCAGTCAATCATTTCATAAACATTTCATTTTCATAACATTTTCATTTTCATAAAGGGCATTAAACATATAAACATTTCATAAGAACTGAATAAATAGTCAAAACATATCATGCATATATATTCGCATATGAGGCCTACGTCACGCAGGGGATCTCTATATACGTAATAATAAAATAATGCCCACCTCAATTGTTCTTAAAGTTGGCGTGGAATCGTTTCTTCTTCTGCTTCACTTTCTGTCGCTCGGACCTTCATTGATGAAGAGTCGATAAGTTCGTGAAGAAATTGTCATAAGACAAAGTCTAATTCTACGTGCCTAAGGTATCTTTTAAAGTTTTAGGGTTCTAGCATCCATATTAATCTCGTTTCATTCAATCAATAAAATGTAACCAATTATCATGTAACTATCATATAGGTTCGAACCCATTTGTTCGAACATCAACATGTACATAATCCATAACCTCCCTCTATACCCGTCATTTAGTCAAGTACTCCATCAATTAAGAACAAGCCATATATTATCACCCTGAAAATTATAAATCATGCTTTCCAATACTTCGCACATTTTCATCACTTAAATAAATAAATCATTTAAAAACACATGCTTAGTAATTTAATATCTCAATTAAATCCCAAGCTCATTTGTTAAAGTAAATCATATACTTAATCATTCTATAACACAATTCCACATTTTTTTTTTATCATGAAAATAAATAAGAAATTCCATTATTCATTTATAAATAATAAAACATTTTAAAATCCATTGATATGAAATAAAACATTTTAACCATAAACAAAAAATCCATACTCGTAAGCTTTGAAAATAATTTTATCATATAATAAATGGGGCTTAATCCCAAAATATTTGCTTTAAAGTCCATTAATAAATTTAGATAAAAGAACGGACTTCATTTAAAATAAATAGTCCCAATTTTCAATATTAAAATTAAGTCAAGAGATTTAAATTCACTAAAATAATTTAGTGAAAAAAAATCAAGCATTTTTAAATTAAATTAGGCCAAAATTCGTAGGCTTCATTAATCAATAACAGCCCAAAATTAATTAAAATGAGCCCAACAGAAATAAAATCGGCCCACTCGTTTTTTTTTTTTTTTTTTAAAAAAATTTCGGCCCATCCTCATTATAGGGCTTTGAGCCCAAGCCTAACCCTAATCATACATACATATACATACACACACAAAACACATAACACACGCACACACACAGCACGCCTCACTCTCCCTCTCTCTCCCTCTCGGTCTGCCTCCCTCTCCCTCGCCGGACGACAGCGGCGCCGTCAGCAGCGAGCGCCGCTTCGCCGGCCGCTTCTCTTCCCTTCCCCTATTCTCTCTTTCCCCTTTGGTTCTTCCCTTTTCGTCCGTCTCTATCTCTCGGAAACAACCACACGCCGCCTCTGCCTCCTTCGCGTGCCACTGCCGCCTCCGCCGTGGCCAAGCACGGCGCCGCCTGGTCGTCCCCGGCCTTGGAACAGGGTGGCAGAGGCCTCTCCGCCGCTGCATGTGCCTTCTCCGGCCGTTGTGAAAAGCCGAGCGTCGCCGCGCCGCTTCCCCTGTTCTCCGCCGTCTCCGCCATGGCCGGAATCGTGGTGGATGGCCGAGCTTTGTCTCGCCGGAAAGGTAAGCTCCAGATCTGAGCTCCCTTTCCTCTCCTTTCTATTTTAAAAAAAAACAGATCTGAACTCCTCCCTTTTCTCCTCTTTTCCGGCCGAACAGAACCGCCGTTCGTGTCGCTGCGCCGCTGCTTCCGCCGCGTCGTCGGAAAAGATAAGTCTCTCCCCCTTTTTCCCGTATCTCTCTCTCTTTTTTTTATTTTTACAGAAGCCCTAACCATCTCTCTCTCGTTTCAGATAGACAAAGGAAAAAGGCGGCGGCTGCCGCCGCGCCGCCTCCGGCCGCGAGCAGCCGTCGGCTGCTCTCACCCCCCCCAAATTCCAGTCACACGCACAAAACACACATAGAGCACTTAGGGTTTCAATTCTGTTCATTTTCATTCATTTCTATTTACAAAAACTGATCTGTACTTGTAATAGATAGAAATATAGTAAAATGTGTGCGTGTGTATTATTCTGTTGGTGGTTCTCTGATGGTGATAAGCTAATGTAATTGAAACAATAATAGTCTAAAAGAAGTGGTAATGGATGCGTGTGTTCTATCTGTTTTCATTTGAATCATAGTTTTGTAATTTAACAAATGAATGTATGGAAAAAGTAAAGTAGGAGGTAACCTTGATAATTTTCTGAACTCACAAAGTTGGATCTGCGAATCAACAATTTAACAATGAATTTGGATCTGAATCTGCTTGATTACTGGAATTTGGAAACATAAACATAGTTAAAATGGAGGGTTGTATCCCCAAGGAAGAAGAAGAGAATTGGTTGGAACACTTACCTCTGCACTTTAAACTTTGTTGGGTGTGTTGAAAAGAGAAGGAAAGAGCGGATGAACTAATAGAATGAAACTTAGCTTTTAAAACTTGGCTTTTGTCTAATTGAAATGGCAGAGGATTGATGATAAGATTTGCTAAGATTATGAGGATTTGATTGTCTGCATAAAGGAGAGTTGGTGGTGAAAGTTGGTAGTGAAGTGGAAGATTAGGTGTAGTGGTGGGGAAAAAGAAAGAAGAAGAAAAAAAAAATGTAATGGTGGGGAAGTAGGCTACGGTTAAGATGTATCAAATTTAAATAGAGCTCTTGACTCTGATCAATTAAAAGATTCTTTATGAAATCCTTGCAGTAAAATTATTGAAGTAAAACACTTTATAAAACTTAATATCCCATTTAAAGGAAATTTCATGGCTTCATGCCCACTAAAAAAAAAATCCATAAGGCTCATATAATATGCTCAAACCACTAATTAAACTTGTGCACCATATTTATAAAGATCCTTTAAAAATTCAAACGGATTCAAATAATAATAAGAATTAAGCACATCAAGACACATATAAAACAATTAAATGACATCTGATAAATCAAACCATTTTTATTATTAATGGATGCCGAACCCTAATTATTAAGTCTTTAATCAATGATTAAAAACTGGGATATGACAATAAATAACTTTATAGTGACAAAAAAAATCGTTGTCACAAAATAATGTATCAGTGACAACTTTTGTTGTTGTCGATAATTATTGTCACTATATGTCAGTGACGAACTGAGTGTTGTCACTGTAAATATGCATGTAGTGACGATACGATATATCGTTGCAAAATAGTGTAGCAGTGACATATTTAATTATTGTCAGTATTTATTGTCACTACATGTTAGTGGTGATCCTTTTTTTATCACTACAAAATATATATATAGTGACAATATTGTGTATCGTGACAATACTGTGTAATAGTGACAAATTATATTGTTGCGGATATTTAATGTCACTGTATATCAGTGACAATTATATTTTTATCACTACACGTTTGAATATAGTGACAACACATATTAATATCACTAAATAGCATAATAGTGTCAACTTTTGTTGTTGTCATTATTTATTGTCACTATATATCAGTGACAATCTTTAAATTGCCACTATAAACATATTTATAATTACAATAATTTATTATCGCCACAATGATTATAACAGTGATAAATTATATTATCGTCGGTATTTAATGTCACTATACGTCTGTGACGATTGTTAAGTTTGTCACTGCAATCATATATATAGTGACAATATATTATAGTGTCACCACAAAGTGTAATAGCTAGTGACGTGTTTTACTGATTGTCATCATTTGTTGTCACTAAATTTCTTTGTTAAGTTGTGACAGTTGTTTCACTCGTCACAAAAAAATGCATTAGTGACAAACTTAATTGTTGGCAACATATATTGTCACTATATGTCACACAAAAAACAATGATCTTATAAATATAAACGAATGCGATGATATTATACGAATTAATTTATATTTTAATATGAATTCGTTTGTATTATATTCTTCAACCTAACTACTGTAGATTAAATGTGATCACGTATCTAATAAAAAAAACATCTGTAATGAATTGATGCTAATATCACGCTTTGATTCACATAAGATTATTGCTCAGAAGACGTGATCACGCTTATTATAAAATAAGAGTATTGCTCATAAGACTTGATCACGCTTTTTATCAAATAAGACTATTGCCCAGAAAACGCGATCATGTTTATTATGAAATAAGAGTCAAACTTTTAGTGTCGGTGCATACAGTCTCAACTCAACGACGAACACAAAAGTCGTCACTTATAACCACTTATAGTGACAATTTTGGTATATATAGTGACAAAAAATGTCGCCACTAAAAACTGTTTTTTTTGTAGTGTTTTTGTCTTATTTTTCTTTTTAATTAGCTTGTTTTTAAATTGAATTTGAGTCAATCCCCAAGTTAAAGTAAATTATGAACTATTAATAATGAAATTGGTTTATTGTTTTAGAAGATAAAACAATTTTTCAAAAAAAATTACGAACAACTATTTACCATATTAAGTTAATGATTCTAATTCTAAACCCATTAAGATTCTACTTGGATATAAAAATAAACTATATACTCGGGATGTTATTAGGGGAAATTGATGTGGTCCACACCAAATAAGTATTTATTATGTATAATTTTTTGTCTTATTCATTATGTATAATATATATGCCCAACATCCCGAGTTGGTAGACGATGAACCGCAATCTGTTGATAAGACGCTTCTCCTCCAACCAATAGGTCGGGGGTTCGAGTCACCTAAAAGGCTAGAGTGTGAGTGTATTTTTCCTTTCTTTGGGTATAACAAATATATATATATATATATATATACTGATGAACAAGACAATATATACTAATGAACAAAGCAGTATATACTGATGAATAACAAAATTTAAAATATTTTGTTCCCTCCGGGATTCGAACACTAAGAGAAAATTTCGCCCTCTAGGTACAATATCAGCCATAAAATTAATAAATAAACGCACGAGATCGTGTCTAAGATCTCACTTAAAATAAAGCTGGGTCTCATTGAAGTGTTCCCCTATATATATATATAAACATCCCGAGTTAGTAAATTATTTGTTTAATTGATTTGGTGATAAAAACCTCATATTTCTATCATTCTATGAAATAAATGCGGATTAGCTCTCATATAGCAGAATACTAAAAAGTCTAGGTTTGAATCAAAATTTCTCTCTACCTAAATTATCTATATTACAAGACTATTCAAATTTAAGGGTTGCTGATATTGACACTGTATAGGCTATTGCGCCGAAAAAAACATTCAGTTTGGTAAATCTACTATTCATTATTGCGTTTCTATAATATACAATACAAATGTGACCAAAGTCATGTCTAAAATAAATACGGATAGGTTTTTTTTTTTTTTTTTTTTTTGAGGGACTATAAAATACTGATAGTGCAAGCCCTAAAATGATAGTGTTTTGTCAATACGAATCACGAATGAACAAAAAGTAAAAAAAAAAAGGAAATATCTTTTGAGACATTGAGATCTCAAAGAAAGGAATAATAACATGAGAAAATTATTTTTTTTACCTATCTTTTTGAACAAGAGCGGGCCCCATGAAAGCTTGGGTTGCTAAAAGGAAAGATTCTTTTTTGCCCTTGTGTTGTTGTGCACCTTTTAGAGAGAGAGAGAGAGAGTTTATAAGAATTTTTGGAGAAACGTGTGGGTCTCGTGGGAGTAGTCGACATTTCGAGGGGCACCAGTCATCTCTTGTCTTTCTTATCGACTCCTATCCTTTCCCTTTCTTTCCCTAAACTTTCAAAACATGCATTCTAATTCTGTATTATTTGTTCATCATATCATAATCTATTTGATGCATTAATTGCGGTTGAAGCGTCAATTTTTATCAGCCTGTCAATTTCTAGGGGTAAATTCCCAAGATAGCCACATTCTCTTTTCTTCAAATTAAAAATTTTGACAATTTCATTTGAGTTTTAATTTGGTCAAATGGGAAAAACTCATCCTATTTGTACTGTTCCAAACTCAGATAAAAAATACAACCAAATATAATTTTAGTATAAATTGGTGAACTAATCCAATATTAAATGGACAACTGAACTTTCATGATGAGAAAGGGGACCAAACACTAAATTGGGTTGATTTGTGTGAGACCTCTGGAATTTTCTAAACTTACTAAAGGGATACCGTAAATTTCATTCGAATCTTTACTGTGTGCATGTGAGTATTTTTTTTTCTTTCTGTTGTACCAAATTTAAATCGGTTAATCTCACATTCTCAATTTGTATCGACTGAATGAAAGGACATTATTACGAACCATGCATTCCATTAATGTACATCTTATGTTCTCATTTAATTATTTACTCATTTAATTATTTAATCAACACTAAAAACAGAAAAAACTACTCATGATTTTTCAAGGGCTAAAAGTGTCTAAGAATAAAGTGAATAGAGTATATCTCATTAGTACTATGTGTATATATATATATAGTACACGTAAATCGAAATGTGACAATATATATGGAGAGAGAAGAGAACTAGGAAAAATAAACTAGTTTTCATTATTAATAATTTATAATTTTACTTTAACTAGATGATTGACTCACGTTCAACATTGAAGAGTAACTAAGAAATGAAAATAGAACAAAAATAACACAAATTCAACGAATTTGTATAACAAAACACCGTAAAATATTAAGCACTGAGCTTAGATGCTACTATATTTTAAAAAACTCAAAATTTGGGAGGGGCTTCAGCCCCCAAGCCCACTGGATCCGCCACTGACAATAAGGATGGCATATATGTTAACTTTCATTTTAAAAAAAAAATCACAAAGTTATTTGAATACAAAAATGCATAATGTTAAACTCAAAAATGTATAACATTAATCACAAAAGTGTATAAAATTACGATATGTGTGAATTTAATAATATTTCTCTATGTTTTTTTTCAAAAACTAATCTCTTCATATATTACAATAATACCTATTCGCATTTTTTTAATAAAAAATTCTACCACATATATACTTCCTCCGTCCCATTGATAATGACTCATTTTCTTTTTTAGTTTGTCCCATTGATAATGACTTATTCCATAAAAGGAAATCATCTTCTCTCGTAAAAAGTTGTGGGTTCCATCACTTTATATCACTTTTACCCTTGAATCACTCTTCTTCTTAATAATCGTGCCCAAAAGTAATGAGTCATTATCAATGGAACGAAGAGAGTATTATATTTCTATATTTCTAATGTGTTCATAGGAAATTATCTGAATTTGAATCAATAAACCACTAACAAAGCGCGTAGTTACCAAATTTATATGTATAAACAATATATATTTACTTTTAAATATGAACATAATTTGTGATCTGAATTTGAATCAACAAACCACTAACAAAGCGTATTTACCAAATTGATATGTATTTAGTTTTAATTGTATAGGGCGAAAATGACAGTATAGTGGGTCCCACAACATCCACCTACTCTCCCACTGAAGCCAGTTGCCGTCAGTCTTCACGGGACGGCACCGTATGAATGAATAATAATATTATTATAATGGTACCACTATTCACAAAATTACCGCTAAAATAATAATAAAAGATTTGGAAAAAAAAGAAATTTGGAATTTTATATAGCTGTTTCAAAAGATTTTTTTAGGCTGAGAAGAATGGTCCAAAAAACAATAATGGCATAATCATTTTCACCGAATCCATGGCTGTAAAGCTTTTTAACTTTTGTTTCTCTAACCTTTTTGTGACTACCAAAGTTTGAAAATTCCACTTTTACAGCCTTCTACTTTTCCCACCTCCCCAATCCTAAATTTCCCGATTTTCATTGTTGAATAAATTGAGGAATTTACCCTAAAAAATATTTTAAAAAGTAGCTTGAGGCAATAAATAATATTTCAATGTGATATATGCTATTAATTTAGGGTGTTCATCTTGGAGTATATCTTGGATAGATTGATTAGTTTTAAGTTCTTTTAATCATACTCCCTTCGTCCATAAAAATATGATCTGATTGTCACGAATTTTAAGAAAAATTATGTTATTTATTTAGTATTTGAAGAAAGAGGCCCACAAATTAGTCAAATCATTACTAAAAATAGGCTATGACTAACGGACGAAAATGACAAATTAAATCATATTTTTGTGGATGGAGGGAGTATAATTTTTACGATATAACATGATTTAGTAATTTACGATTTTCATATATAAATATTCAATTCAAGATTTATCTTAGAAGGTAAAATCTCTCATTGTGAAAATCTTGACCCCTACAATGGAGGTCATCAATTCATGTAATTATTTACAAGGTGAAATCTGTCACTGTGAATATGTATGCTATTTTTTTTTTTTTGATCAGGCAAAGAAAAATTTTCATTATAAAATCAAGGTACCAGAGGTACCGTACGGAACAAAGGAAAACCAATTTAATAAAAGAGCAACACAAGAGTAGAGAACTCTAACACAAAGAAAAAGCAAAACAATAAAAGAGCAGAAAGCTTACATCCTCAGAAGCAGATCAAAAGCGAAGCATCCTAAGCATTAAGTCTTGCCACAGCAATCCAACTTCGAAAATCACTAACCGAAGTCGGCAGCTTGAATGCCATTCTCCATCCCCACAATCTGGATTTGATCTCGGTTATCATTTTCTCTCTACATGTCACGACCGCACTTGCTAAGGATAGCAAATTCGGGGAAACCGCGACTAAGGGAGGGAATTTAGGAGCGGGATTTAGAAAGGGGCATATTCGGTTTCTTGATGACTCGACTTGTATAAGGAAAACAATTGAAATTAACTAGAATTTAACGAAGGTCAAAAGGAACCGTACATAATATTATCCAAAAGAGGTACTCAACGAGTTTGAGTACATTATTAAATAATACATATTGTTTTGACATAATATCTTAACATAATCAGTGTTCGCAGCGGAATAATAATTTGAATATATGTATGAAGACATATACTCTACTCTGAGGTACTCATCCTAGATTGACAGAAGCTCCGCTTGCACACTACATCCTCGATCACAGCTCAACCTGCACATTTAAAAATACATGCAGGGCTAAGTACAAAAGTACTTAGTGGACACTTGCCGAAATTTACATACATGCATAATATTTTATTGTCAAGCCTTTCAACAGTAGTAAGATACGAGGGTTTTCCTTTAAAGACTCGTATTTACCAAACATAATATCATTTCTTTCATCAATAACCCGCGCAGGTATTTTATATCATTAATCACCATATCAGTAACTCGTGCCGAGAGGGAGGCCTCCCTCTACGGACACTATGATCGGCCAACCCGCTAGATGACTCACGATCACAAGGTGTACACTAATTCCGAAGGGATTTGCGGTCCCATCCAGAATCCGAATTCGATTAACATCAGATAGGCAATTAATAATAAAACATAAAGCATTTAGGCATTGACAATATCATTTAAATTCATAAGCATAAAGTCTTAACAATTCTAATATATAATTTTAGTTTATACGTAGAAAGCCTACCTGAATAGCAGACTCACGGTTTAGCTCTAACTCTGGTGCTTGACCTTTAATTCGAGAAAATAAAATAAGATTCTAATTCTCGAAAAATCTCAATAAATGAGGATGCGTGAAAAGATTATGCATGACTCATATTCCTTTAATTAAATTATGAGATGCTAATCCTATCTAAGGAATTAAATCTCGTCTTATGAGGTCGGATTATTAATCTTTAATAATCTACTCATCTTAAAATAATCTAATTCACTTACTAATTAATAATTAGTAAGTCTTAAAATTTATCACTAATTAAAATAATTAGGATTAAATAATGGGCCTAAATTAATAAATCTCATTGGTCTTAACTAATAAATTTCATTGAACTTAATCAATTAAAATAGTAGGAGTTCAATTAATAAAAATAATAAATTCATTATTAATAATTAATAGAAGCCCAATCAAAATAAATAATAAGAGCCCATTTATAAAAATAATAGAGTCCAAACAATATATATATTAGCCCAATGGAAATAAAATAAGCAAAGCCCAATTGAATTAATCTCCGGCCCAATAAAATAAACTAGGCCCAAAAGGAATTTAATTCGAGCCCAAATGAACAAATTCGAAGCCCAGTGCATTAATAATATTAGGCCCAACATCAATTAAATTCTAGAGCCCAACAAATGAGGCCCAAGATAATAAAATCATGAAGCCCAATAAGTGAGCCCATCATCACCCTTAAAGTAATTAGTAAATTTTAATATTAATCTTATCTCGTCAAAACCTTAGACTCAAAACATTATCACATAACTATCATTTAGGTTCGAAACTATTTATTCGAACATCAACATGCGCATTAATCATAACTCGTTCTATTTATGTCATCAAGTCAAATATTCCGTTATTTAAAAATAAATCCTATAATATTACATAGATAAATCATATCATCATAGATCATGCTTTCTTATTTTTAAAATCATTTAATCATTTTCAAATAATCCATATTAATAAGTCATTTGAAAAGAATTAATTTAAATGAGAGTTTAACTCAAAATATTTTATTTATAAACCATTTATAAATACTTGAAATAAAGAACTCCATTTAAATAATTAATTTAAAGGTCAATATATAATTAAATTAATCAAGCTCAATTTAAATTAATAATTAAGAGCTCAAATAATTTAAATAGATATAAGCCCAAATTAATTAGATAAATTAAGTCTATCATGTTTTTCTTTGAATAAGCCCCAAACAATTAATTAAATCGGCCCAAACAATTTAATTAAATCGGCCCAAGAGTTTAATTAAATCGGCCCAAGAAGTTTAATTAAATCGGCCCAAGAAGTTTAATTAAATCGGCCCAAGAAGGAGCCCAATATTTTCGGCCCAAACCCGGCTCAAACCCGGCCCAAACCCGGCTGAAACCCGGCCCAAACCCGGCTCCCTTTTCTAACCTAAATATACACACACAAACACTCAAACACACACATTCAAGCTTCTCTCTCTCTCTAACTCTCTCTGCTCTCTCTCTTTACTCTCTCTGCTCTCTCTCTTCGTTCGGCTGAGGGCGGCGCCGCCTCCGGCGCGCCGCCTCGCCGTCGCCTCCTCCCCTCCTCTCCTTCGGCCACCGCGACCAGCCACCAGGTGTCGCCACCCTCGACCCCCTCGCTCCCTCGGCCGCTGGAACCAGGCGCAGCAGCGCAAGCACGCCGCCGCTCCGTCGCCTCCGCCTCTCCTCCATGGCAGATCCGCCGCCGCCGTTCAACGCCACGGCCACCGCTTGGGTCGACGGGAGCCGCTGGAGCTGCTGCTGCTTCGCCGGGAGTCGACGGATCTGGCCTTCAGCCGTTCGTCTCGCTCGGAGCTCCCGCCGCCGTTGGCTTGCACGGAGTCGCCGCCGACTGCAGCTGCTTCGCCGAGAGTCGACGGATCTGGAGTTGCTGCAGGCTCGTCCGGTGGTCAGTGGCTCGCTGGAGGAGCGCCGCCGCCGGCCGCTGCTGTTGGCAGCAAGAGCCCGGCAGCCGCCTCTCCCGGAGCCGCCGTCGCCGTGAGTCGCAGGGCTCCGACAATCCACCATCCTTTCTCTCTCGTTTTATCACTCACGATAGGTTCGTAAATTTGAATTAAAAACTGAAACTCCTCTTTCCCTTTCTTGGCAGATCGGAGACAACCGCGGCTCCGTCGCCGTCCGTCAACCGCCGGCGACGACGAGCCACCGAGGCTGCCCTCCCCCTGACCTCGACTCACACACGCAAACAGCCAACACAAAGGGTTTTTGTGCGAGAATCATATACTGTAATTGCTCAAATAAAAGTTTTAACTCTTTCCTTGTAACTTCAGTTCACAAGTACATATTTAGTAACTGTAAATCTATGAATTTGCTACTCATTTTCTTCATTTATCAAAGCATATGTAAATCTGAGTTAATGAGCATGTGTTGGTATTCTGGAATTGATGTATACAATTGAAGGATAATATATAAATTAGAAATATAAACCTTGAATGATGAAAGATGTGGTGTCGTTTCTTGGCTGCGAGAGAGATGGTAGATGAATGTGAGAGGTGGGAATTGGCTGAAAAATGGTGTAGGTTATAAAAGAAAAAAAATGGGGTGGCTTGGATGGAAATTCTTCAGCTTACAGGTATGAACACTTTCAGCCTGCATGTAAGACTGAAGAATTTCCTTCAGCATGCGCTCCAAATTTCTTCAGCTGGCATGTAAGACTGAAGAATTTCCTTCAGCATGCGTAGTAAGAATTTCTTCAGCATGCTAGGATTATTCAACTTTAATCATTAAAAAAAAAATCTAAGAGATTAATATATTAATTATATGGTTCCAAACTCATTTAAATACATTAAGACATATAAGCCTAATTCTTATTGAAGCATAAAATCCATTTGAGCTTGCTTCTAACATAAAATAAATTACTCATGGGCTTAAGTAAACAATCGATAAAAGATTCATATTTAACACTTCAGTGTTAAATTCTCCACAATAAATTAATGGACTCAAAATATATTTTGAGTGCATCATCTATTGAAAATAAAAAAAAATAAATCATCACATATATAAATTATCAATTTCATATAAGTTCGTATTTTATAAATGGATGCTGAACTCTAATTACCATAATCAATCCTTAAATCAGTAATTAAAAGTATATAATCCTTAATAAAAAGTCGGGTCATTACATACTATCCCCCTTAAAAGAAATTTCGTCCCGAAATTTGCATACCTATGTGAAAAGTTCTGGGTATTTTTCTTTCATCTGGTCTTCAAGTTCCCACGTTGCTTCTTCTGGTCCATGGTGTCTCCACAGTATTTTGACTGACGCGATCGATTTATTCCTTAATTCTTGCACCTTTCGGTCCAAAATGGCTTCAGGTTTTTCCTCGTACGTCAAGTCTGGGTTAAGAATCATTTCATCTTGATGAATCACGTGTTTGGGATCAAACACGTACCGTCTCAGCTGTGACACGTGGAACACATTGTGGACGTTTCCAAAGCTAGGTGGCAGTGCCAACCTATATGCTACGGGACCTATTCTTTCAAGGATCTCATAAGGTCCTACAAAACGGGGTCTCAACTTACCCTTAACACCGAATCTAACGATCCCTTTCGAGGGTGATATTTTAAGGAAAACCTTGTCTCCAATCTGAAATTGTAGTTCAGTTCGTCGGGTATCAGCATAAGACTTCTGTCTGTCCTGAGCCTCTTTAATTCTTGCTCTAATCTGGCGGATGGTCTCAATCATCTCGCTTACTGCATCTGGCCCAAGGATTTTTCTTTCACCCACTTCATCCCAGTAAAGTGGTGATCTACACTTCCTTCCATACAGCGCCTCATAAGGTGCCATATCAATGGTTGCCTGGTAACTATTGTTGTAGGCGAATTCGATTAACGGCAGCACTGATTCCCAACTTCCTCCTCGGTCTAGCACCACTGTCCTCAACATATCTTCAAGGGTCTGAATTGTCCTTTCTGATTGTCCATCTGTTTGAGGGTGAAAGGCGGTGCTAAAGTTTAATCTCGTTCCCAACTCTTTCTGCAAACTGATCCAAAATCTAGAAGTAAATTTTGAATCTCTATCTGAAGTAATGGATATTGGTATTCCATGTAGCCGTACAATCTCACGAATGTACAGTTGGGCTAGTTTCTCCGATCCATGGGTAATTGGAATCGGTATAAAATGAGCGCTCTTCGTGAGACGGTCTACTATTACCCAAATAGCTGTGTTGCCCCTATTTGTCTTGGGTAAACCCGTCACGAAATCCATCGCTATGTGCTCCCACTTCCATTCTGGGATTTCCAATGGCTGTAATTTCCCATATGGTCGTTGATGTAAAGCTTTCACTTGTTGGCATGCAAGGCAACGCTCTACAAACGAGGCTATATCTCGTTTCATCCCGTCCCACCAAAACTTCTGTTTTAGATCTTGGTACATTTTGGTACTTCCGGGATGAGCGGTATAGGGCGTGTCATGAGCTTCACTCATGATCTCGTTTCTGAGTTCCTCGTTATGGGGAACACACAATCTTCCTTCAAAAAGAACTGCGTTATCCGTTGCCTCTTGGTAGCCTCCTGGCGTGCCTGTTCGGATCTTGAGACGAACTTTTTCCAAGCTTTCATCCGCTCTCTGGGCACTGACGATCCTTTCTCTGAGGTCTGGGACGGCTACTAGAGTTGCAATAATTGCTCTTGTCGTTGCCGGTGGCTGAACCACTTCTATCTTCAATTTGTCAAAATCCCTTACAAGCGTGTCCTCTTGAGTGAGAAGAAGTCCTAACTCGGATTGAGTTTTACGACTTAAAGCATCAGCTACTACATTAGCTTTTCCCGGGTGGTAGTTGATACCGCAATCGTAATCCTTCACGAGCTCGAGCCATCTCCTCTGTCTCATGTTCAAGTCTTTCTGCTCGAAAAAGTACTTAAGGCTTTTGTGATCAGTGAAGATTTCACATCTAACTCCGTATAGATGGTGTCTCCAAATTTTCAAAGCATGCACAATTGCTGCTAGTTCCAGATCATGAGTGGGGTAATTCAATTCGTGTGGCCTTAGTTGCCGTGAGGCATAGGCAATGACCTTTCCTTCTTGCATCAACACACAACCTAGCCCATTTTTGGACGCGTCTGTGAAGATCACGTATTCTTTATCGGCTGCTGGAACTGCTAACACTGGTGCAGTTGTCAATTTCTTCTTCAGCTCTTGGAAGCTGGCTTCACACTCTTCGTTCCACTTATACTTGATTCCTTTGCGAAGTAATTGCGTCATTGGTCTCGCTATTTTAGAGAATCCTTCGATGAATCTCCGGTAGTATCCTGCCAAACCTAAGAAACTTCGGATTTCATTAGGTGTGGTTGGTGATTTCCACTCGCGCACTGCTTGCACCTTGGCGGGGTCCACCTTGATTCCATCTGCTGATACGATGTGCCCTAGAAACATTACTTCTTTCAACCAAAATTCGCACTTGCTGAATTTGGCGAACAACTTCTCCGTCTTTAATGTCTCCAGGATGATTCTTAAATGATTTTCATGCTCTTGGTCATTCTTAGAATAGATGAGGATATCATCTATAAACACTAAGACAAATTTGTCTAAGTATGGATGGAAAACTCGATTCATGAGGTCCATGAATACTGCCGGTGCATTGGTTAAACCAAATGGCATGACAACGAATTCATAGTGACCATATCTTGTGCGGAAAGCGGTCTTAGATATATCCTCTGATCTGATCTTCAGTTGATGATACCCAGACCTTAAATCTATTTTTGAGAATACACTGGCTCCTTTGAGTTGATCGAACAAATCATCTATCCTTGGAAGAGGATATTTGTTTTTAAGCGTCAGTTTGTTCAACTCTCGATAATCAATGCACATTCTCATGGTTCCATCTTTCTTTTTGACAAAGAGTACAGGCGCTCCCCAAGGCGAGACACTGGGTCTGATGAAACCCAAGTCCAAGAGTTCCTGTAGTTGCACCTTTAATTCTTGTAGTTCCTTTGGGGCCATCCTGTACGGTGCCTTTGATACTGGGGCAGATCCAGGTTCTAGATCAATGGTGAAATCTAGTTGCCTGTCTGGAGGTAGTCCTGGCAATATTTCAGGAAAAACTTCTGGAAAATCTCGTACTATTGCCACATCTTCCACTTTCTTGTCTTCACTAGCTTCCCCGTTTAGGTAGACGAGATAAGCTGTGCTTCCTTCCTTCATCATCTCTTTTCTGGCTTGTAATGCGGATATCACTGGTACTCTTTTCTTCATACCTATGCCGTGAAATTCCGTCGGTTCCTTTCCAGGTGGTCGAAGAGAAATTTTTCGTTCACTACAAAGGATGGTGACGTGATTCTCAGCTAGCCAGTCCATTCCTAAGATTATATCTACATCCCACATGAGCAGAATATTAAGATTGTTCGCTACCATCTTAAGTTCTCCTATTTCAAATTCTACGTTCGAGCAAACATGTGTGGTGGTAGATCTTCCTCCTGAGGGTGTAGTGATTCTTAAGGCACACTTAGCTCGTTCTGATTCGATTTCTAAGGTATCTACGCAAGGGGCAGATATAAAAGAATGCGAGGCACCAGTATCGAACAGAATCATTATGGAAAAACCTTTAAGCTTGCCCATACCTGCCAGGTTTCCTTGGTTTTTCTCGGGCTGGTTTTGGGTGAGAGCAAAGGCTCTCGCCTGCTGCGGCAATGGTTGCTGCCGCCTCTGTTGCTGTTGGCGCTGTTGGTGCTTGTTTTGGTATTGCTGCTGGTATGGTTGTTGTTGGCGGGGCTGGTATTGGTATTGCTGCTGGTATGGCTGTTGTTGGCGGGGCTGGTGTTGCCCTGGAACTGCTTGCAGGGGCTGGGCATAAGTGGCCCTGATTGCCGCGCCCTGCTGTTTGTTGGGGCATTGTGAGGAGTAGTGGCCCTTCTGGCCACACGTGTAGCAACTGTCAGTTCCAGCCTTACAGACACCACGATGTGGTTTGTGGCATTTTGGACAAAGGGGAACTTCATTTTGTCTTTGGCTGCCTCCAGCTGGGGCAGGACCCTGTTGCTTCCCTTGTCCTTGTTGCTGATATTGTCCAAACGGCGCATTTCCTTGCCATGGCCTCTTGTTAGTCTGGTTTTCATTTCCTCTATGGTCGTTCCAGTTGCGCTTCCCTTTAAAGTTCTGAGGGCGTGCAGGTGGGTTGGCTGGCGCTGGGGTCTGTGATGGAGCCAACCTTTCTACTGGCATCGCAGCTTCGATGTCCAGTGCCCTGTTCAAAGACTCAGTGTATGAGAGTCCACCATGACTAGCTAGAGTCATCCGAATCTCGTGCCTCAGACCAGCACAAAATTTCTCCGCCATTTTCTCATCAGTATCCACCTGTTGTGGAGCATAACGCGATAGATCGCAGAACTCTCTGTCATACTCGGTCACCGTCTTCTTCCCTTGTTTCAGGCTATAAAACTCAGCCTCCTTCTTCTTTCTGTAGCTCTTGGGAATATACTTATCATATAATCCCGTCTTAAAGTCTTCCCAAGTGTATGCTGCCCATTGTTCGGGAGTCAGAGTCTTTCGGCGGGCTTCCCACCAAAAGTCAGCCGATCCGGCTAGTTGGAAAGACATACACGAGAGTCGCTCCTCTTCTGTGCAGTGTAGGAAAGTGAAGATACGCTCCAAGGCGCGTATCCAAGCTTCGGCCTCGGCTGGGTCGCCTGTCCCAGTGAATGTGGGCGGATTCTGTCGAAGAAACAGTTCTTCAGTCCTTCTAGCAGGGGGTGGAGGGGGGTGGGGTAGGTTCCCTGTCGTTTCGCCGCCCTTCAGGTATTTCATCGCGATTTCCATCATTGTTAACGTTTCTCCTAGGGGGGCGACCTCGTTTAGGCGGCATTCTGCAAATTACAAACACCCTTTTTAATACATTCTATACAGGAATCTCTAAGGCAATTAATAAAGAACTGTTTGTTAAATTTAACTTATCATAACTCCAAAACTAAGATATTAACAGGAACCGTTGTATACACAAGTCACATTATTCAAAGCTACTACATTCTTAACTGACTCGTGAAGAATAAAACCCGTAGAGAAACATAAAACATACACGAGATCGTCGTAGAAAACCCATGCTAGGGTCATTTTTATCTCATGGAATATTGTCTCATCGAGGGCTTTTACATTGTCAACCCAAAATGTAAGTAAAGTCTATCCAGTACTCCCTATGATGTACCGGCTTACTAGTTAAGCAATCATAAAAGGGTTTTTATTCACGGAACGTCCTAGAGACCAACATTTCCGTACTAATGCTAGCTAGAAAAAAAAATAAAAACATAGTCATTGGAACGAATTATCGTTTCCGGAGTACATCCACAAGCTAAAACTATCAAATTTGTGAACTCTGAGTCGCGGTACGACTGTTCCTCGGTGACGCCAGGGGGTCCTCTTCTGGATCCTCCTCGGGGTCTTCCTCCTCATCCTCCTCGGGGTCCTCTTCCTCATCCTCGCCCGGCTCCCCGCTGGGCAACGGAGTCTCTCCCTGGCCCTCGCCTGTCTCCTGCATGATCTGGGCTGAGCGGAAGATGTCGTTCACCATCTCACGGATCGGATCGTCTCTGGTGCTGATCCTGGCCGTGGCACGAGGCTCGGTTGGAGCTGGAGATGGCACGGGCTCGGGATGAGTACTCCTCATCGTACCATACGGTACTGTACCATCATCCTCCTGCATAGGGGCTTTGCCCCTATCTATGAACTCCCTCAGGTTGGACATGACCCTGTCAGCGTTGGCCATGGCAGTCGAAAGCCTTGCTTCTGCCGTAGGTATCATTGGTGGTGGAGGAGTAGCAGCCCGGGCTGATGAGTCAGGGGGCGATGGGAAATCCTTGCGAGCCCGTGGACGAGAAGGGCCTGCCTCGTCATCGTGCCTACCACGGCGCCCTAGAACTGAGGCTCGTGGTGGAGGATCTCGGGGCAAGGCCATCGAGGGCTCGGGAGCAGTAGTGGGTGCTTCCGCTGGCAAAGGCGTCCCCACCTGTACGTAGTCTCCCGGAAGGATGTAGGGCCCTAGAGGAGCACGGCCCCACAAAGTGAAACAGATCTGAAGCTCCGCAATAAAGCTAGGGAAGTCTCCCACGAGGTCGTGGTAATCTTCTCGGCGAAAGATATAGTGGGCAGAGACCTGTCTAGCCCATCCCTGCCACTCGGAAGGTAACAGTAAGATCAACCTCTGGATACCGTCATATCCTGATACTCCATGTGCACTCGCCTCGACCCAGTGTCTGTGAAAACCTGCGAGGAACTGTCCGAGGTTATCCTCGTGACATGGAGCATAGGTGCGGTAGGACCGCTTGACCTCCTCTGGACTAGCCCATGGGGGTAGTGGTCGTCGTCGGGTGAAAACAGTTCTCGCCATCTAACAAAGGAAATTCTATCGTCAAAAGTAGCACACGACAAGTAACTTAAGGCGATAAGGTTCTAAATATCTAAAATCGGAAAACAAGTTCGGTTCAATAACCATAACGTGTAAAAACACCTCATCATCTAAATCTACCATTTACACAAGCCATACAGGTTCTTAATACTTAATCACAGATTATCAATTCGACTATCATATAGTTCTAGTGTCGTTGTTTACCGAACTTAGGGCTTGTTATGTGATGATGATATTTTCTTAAATCTAGCAACGAGCACTAAAAGTTTCAACAAAATAAGTTCAAAAGGCCAAGCTAATTCGAGATCTCATCGTAGAAAAACACTCGAATATTTAAGCTATGCCCATGCCATCAACGTACTATTGGCGTTCGTTATGCTGCTCAATCTTCATGCTCGTGGTTTCATCATGCGACCCTTCGTGTGATTCTTCTTTCTCTATCTCGACCGTCATTGTCGATGTCATCGTAACATGAAGAAAAAGTTAAGGCATCTCCCTAAGTTCTCTTCTATGTTCCGTCGTGAGAGTGAGCATGTATAACTTAACAGTTCTAAGTTCTTGTGATTCATACCATAGTCATACTTATTCATGCTTCATACATTTCAAGAAATTAACTTAATTAAAACTTGAAAGTACTTACCATAACCTCCGTTGAGCGTGACGAGATGTAGTGCCAAGCTTTTGTCAACTAGTTCAAAGTGTATTTACTTACTTAATCTAGACTCAACTGAGTAGTACTCAGAGCAAAAGAAATGCTCTGATACCATTCTGTCACGACCGCACTTGCTAAGGATAGCAAATTCGGGGAAACCGCGACTAAGGGAGGGAATTTAGGAGCGGGATTTAGAAAGGGGCATATTCGGTTTCTTGATGACTCGACTTGTATAAGGAAAACAATTGAAATTAACTAGAATTTAACGAAGGTCAAAAGGAACCGTACATAATATTATCCAAAAGAGGTACTCAACGAGTTTGAGTACATTATTAAATAATACATATTGTTTTGACATAATATCTTAACATAATCAGTGTTCGCAGCGGAATAATAATTTGAATATATGTATGAAGACATATACTCTACTCTGAGGTACTCATCCTAGATTGACAGAAGCTCCGCTTGCACACTACATCCTCGATCACAGCTCAACCTGCACATTTAAAAATACATGCAGGGCTAAGTACAAAAGTACTTAGTGGACACTTGCCGAAATTTACATACATGCATAATATTTTATTGTCAAGCCTTTCAACAGTAGTAAGATACGAGGGTTTTCCTTTAAAGACTCGTATTTACCAAACATAATATCATTTCTTTCATCAATAACCCGCGCAGGTATTTTATATCATTAATCACCATATCAGTAACTCGTGCCGAGAGGGAGGCCTCCCTCTACGGACACTATGATCGGCCAACCCGCTAGATGACTCACGATCACAAGGTGTACACTAATTCCGAAGGGATTTGCGGTCCCATCCAGAATCCGAATTCGATTAACATCAGATAGGCAATTAATAATAAAACATAAAGCATTTAGGCATTGACAATATCATTTAAATTCATAAGCATAAAGTCTTAACAATTCTAATATATAATTTTAGTTTATACGTAGAAAGCCTACCTGAATAGCAGACTCACGGTTTAGCTCTAACTCTGGTGCTTGACCTTTAATTCGAGAAAATAAAATAAGATTCTAATTCTCGAAAAATCTCAATAAATGAGGATGCGTGAAAAGATTATGCATGACTCATATTCCTTTAATTAAATTATGAGATGCTAATCCTATCTAAGGAATTAAATCTCGTCTTATGAGGTCGGATTATTAATCTTTAATAATCTACTCATCTTAAAATAATCTAATTCACTTACTAATTAATAATTAGTAAGTCTTAAAATTTATCACTAATTAAAATAATTAGGATTAAATAATGGGCCTAAATTAATAAATCTCATTGGTCTTAACTAATAAATTTCATTGAACTTAATCAATTAAAATAGTAGGAGTTCAATTAATAAAAATAATAAATTCATTATTAATAATTAATAGAAGCCCAATCAAAATAAATAATAAGAGCCCATTTATAAAAATAATAGAGTCCAAACAATATATATATTAGCCCAATGGAAATAAAATAAGCAAAGCCCAATTGAATTAATCTCCGGCCCAATAAAATAAACTAGGCCCAAAAGGAATTTAATTCGAGCCCAAATGAACAAATTCGAAGCCCAGTGCATTAATAATATTAGGCCCAACATCAATTAAATTCTAGAGCCCAACAAATGAGGCCCAAGATAATAAAATCATGAAGCCCAATAAGTGAGCCCATCATCACCCTTAAAGTAATTAGTAAATTTTAATATTAATCTTATCTCGTCAAAACCTTAGACTCAAAACATTATCACATAACTATCATTTAGGTTCGAAACTATTTATTCGAACATCAACATGCGCATTAATCATAACTCGTTCTATTTATGTCATCAAGTCAAATATTCCGTTATTTAAAAATAAATCCTATAATATTACATAGATAAATCATATCATCATAGATCATGCTTTCTTATTTTTAAAATCATTTAATCATTTTCAAATAATCCATATTAATAAGTCATTTGAAAAGAATTAATTTAAATGAGAGTTTAACTCAAAATATTTTATTTATAAACCATTTATAAATACTTGAAATAAAGAACTCCATTTAAATAATTAATTTAAAGGTCAATATATAATTAAATTAATCAAGCTCAATTTAAATTAATAATTAAGAGCTCAAATAATTTAAATAGATATAAGCCCAAATTAATTAGATAAATTAAGTCTATCATGTTTTTCTTTGAATAAGCCCCAAACAATTAATTAAATCGGCCCAAACAATTTAATTAAATCGGCCCAAGAGTTTAATTAAATCGGCCCAAGAAGTTTAATTAAATCGGCCCAAGAAGTTTAATTAAATCGGCCCAAGAAGGAGCCCAATATTTTCGGCCCAAACCCGGCTCAAACCCGGCCCAAACCCGGCTGAAACCCGGCCCAAACCCGGCTCCCTTTTCTAACCTAAATATACACACACAAACACTCAAACACACACATTCAAGCTTCTCTCTCTCTCTAACTCTCTCTGCTCTCTCTCTTTACTCTCTCTGCTCTCTCTCTTCGTTCGGCTGAGGGCGGCGCCGCCTCCGGCGCGCCGCCTCGCCGTCGCCTCCTCCCCTCCTCTCCTTCGGCCACCGCGACCAGCCACCAGGTGTCGCCACCCTCGACCCCCTCGCTCCCTCGGCCGCTGGAACCAGGCGCAGCAGCGCAAGCACGCCGCCGCTCCGTCGCCTCCGCCTCTCCTCCATGGCAGATCCGCCGCCGCCGTTCAACGCCACGGCCACCGCTTGGGTCGACGGGAGCCGCTGGAGCTGCTGCTGCTTCGCCGGGAGTCGACGGATCTGGCCTTCAGCCGTTCGTCTCGCTCGGAGCTCCCGCCGCCGTTGGCTTGCACGGAGTCGCCGCCGACTGCAGCTGCTTCGCCGAGAGTCGACGGATCTGGAGTTGCTGCAGGCTCGTCCGGTGGTCAGTGGCTCGCTGGAGGAGCGCCGCCGCCGGCCGCTGCTGTTGGCAGCAAGAGCCCGGCAGCCGCCTCTCCCGGAGCCGCCGTCGCCGTGAGTCGCAGGGCTCCGACAATCCACCATCCTTTCTCTCTCGTTTTATCACTCACGATAGGTTCGTAAATTTGAATTAAAAACTGAAACTCCTCTTTCCCTTTCTTGGCAGATCGGAGACAACCGCGGCTCCGTCGCCGTCCGTCAACCGCCGGCGACGACGAGCCACCGAGGCTGCCCTCCCCCTGACCTCGACTCACACACGCAAACAGCCAACACAAAGGGTTTTTGTGCGAGAATCATATACTGTAATTGCTCAAATAAAAGTTTTAACTCTTTCCTTGTAACTTCAGTTCACAAGTACATATTTAGTAACTGTAAATCTATGAATTTGCTACTCATTTTCTTCATTTATCAAAGCATATGTAAATCTGAGTTAATGAGCATGTGTTGGTATTCTGGAATTGATGTATACAATTGAAGGATAATATATAAATTAGAAATATAAACCTTGAATGATGAAAGATGTGGTGTCGTTTCTTGGCTGCGAGAGAGATGGTAGATGAATGTGAGAGGTGGGAATTGGCTGAAAAATGGTGTAGGTTATAAAAGAAAAAAAATGGGGTGGCTTGGATGGAAATTCTTCAGCTTACAGGTATGAACACTTTCAGCCTGCATGTAAGACTGAAGAATTTCCTTCAGCATGCGCTCCAAATTTCTTCAGCTGGCATGTAAGACTGAAGAATTTCCTTCAGCATGCGTAGTAAGAATTTCTTCAGCATGCTAGGATTATTCAACTTTAATCATTAAAAAAAAAATCTAAGAGATTAATATATTAATTATATGGTTCCAAACTCATTTAAATACATTAAGACATATAAGCCTAATTCTTATTGAAGCATAAAATCCATTTGAGCTTGCTTCTAACATAAAATAAATTACTCATGGGCTTAAGTAAACAATCGATAAAAGATTCATATTTAACACTTCAGTGTTAAATTCTCCACAATAAATTAATGGACTCAAAATATATTTTGAGTGCATCATCTATTGAAAATAAAAAAAAATAAATCATCACATATATAAATTATCAATTTCATATAAGTTCGTATTTTATAAATGGATGCTGAACTCTAATTACCATAATCAATCCTTAAATCAGTAATTAAAAGTATATAATCCTTAATAAAAAGTCGGGTCATTACACTACACCACATTTCTTGGCTAAATTTGCATTCGTTCCTTGTTTTCCACACACACCAAATACAACAGATCCACACTCCCAATAGGAAGGTTTTATCCTTCTTATTTCCAAGGTTGGAAAAAGCTATAAGGTGTTCCTTAGCCTTGTGGTGAAGCGCTGCCTGCTGTCCAATCCATGACAAAATCGCCTTCCAAATTTCCTCAGTTTTGGCACATTCAAAAAATAAGTGGTTGATAGATTCAGCTGTCGACTTACATAGGGTACAAATCGCCTCCGTACTTGGTATCGCCACTTGTCTTTTTTGGAGATTGTCGCATGTTGCTAGCCTCCCTTTTAAGACCTTCCAAGCGGTCGTGATAGCATTGAAGGGAGCTGGAGCTTTCCAAATGAGCTGCCACTCATTCTTTTCTTTGCTGGGCTGATCTGATCTAGCTTCTGAGCTCATCGCTTTATAGGCCGATTTAACTGTAAAGATCCCATTATCCGCGGCTTTCCAACTCCATCTATCTCTTTTGCCTGCAGCCACACACACATTTTTTATAGAAGAAAAAAGGTTATTGAGCTGATCTAGCATTGAATATGTATGCTATTGATCTAGTATTCTCAAGTAGTAGACATTTTGGCATAATTCACTAGATGTAGCTCATAGAATATTGACCTCTACAATGAAGTATCATATCTATGTACGTTCCGAATGTGAGTAAGAGATATAAAGTTACTGTGATTTTATCAAAAGTATTAATTTAAATGATAAAGGTGGATAAGAAAAAGATGAGAAAATATTATTTTTTTCATCATATATTTACTACAGATGAAAAGACTATAAAATATTGGAAAACATTTTCACTCTACTACCCAAATTTAATATAATTCAATATTGAAGTAAAAATAAGTGAAAAAGAGTTGTCTAAAAAAATATTCCATCCTGCCTGGAGATTTTTTTTTATCATAATAAACATGTGAAAATGATGGGAAAATGGTGAAAATATATATTTTGTCTCATTTTCCATCAAAATAAATGCACCCTAATACGATATATCTACTAGCTAGGTAGCAAACAAAAATCATGATTTTTATGTTATTCCGTAAAAAAAAAAAGTTATGAAAATATATACTACTACTAGTTTACAAAATGATGTTATTTAATAGACAAAAATAACTGCAAGCTGCTTGTTGTTTCGACATACATTTTATAGAACTATATGTATTTTTGGATTGAAGGGCGATTTATTCCAAAAGTCCATTTTTAAAAAGTGTAAATTTGAGCACTCTTGAAAATTTGTATTCTTGCACTTGTCTGCATTTTCACCCAACATACCACAATCTTCACAAACACACAAATTTAAGATGTCCATCTTAACAAAGAACATCCACTTCAAAAATGTTATCGGACTGTCCTTTTCTCCAATTCCATACGAATATAAGAGTAATTAACAAATAAAATTTCCAAGTTATAATATTACTTAATTATTAAAGTATTTCTTTTTTCCTACTAAATCTCAACATCGATCAAATTTCACATGATTAGTTAATTATGATATACAATAAATTAGTTTCTGCAATAAGGTTTGCATGGTGTTTGGAAAAGAAAAAAAAGTGGCATAACAATCATTACGCATAATTTGAAGAATTTGCATTAATTGGCAAGATAAGCATTTGCACGAAATGTACTAAATTTATAAAAAGTTATCATCAATAATAATTGCATTATTGCAAACATACATATTTAATTTAAATCTTCAATTCCCATCTCGCTTACGAAAAATAAAATAAGAAGTTTTGTAGTGATTCTCATTTCCCATGGAATGTTTGCATCTTCTGCGTTGATCATTATTATATAATTTGATATATACTGCAATTAATAAAAGTTACTCCCCTCATCAGACAATGAATACGTACACATGTACATTATATATATATATTTATAGAGAGAGAGAGAGAGGAGTGGTCCAATCTGAGTCTATGGCTGACCGACTTTAGAAGAAGCAGCAGGCAGCAGTAGCAGCCGTGTAAGATAAGGAGAGAGAAAGAGAGAAGAAAATATTCTCCGGTAGAGCTGCGTTTCATGGCATATGGTATTTTCTGCTAACATTCAAACAAGCATGCAACACTAGTAATTCCAAATCTCTGCTTCTCCTACTTCTACTCCTACTCCTTCTTCTTCTATCCTCATCAAAACAATTCATTTCATAACCAAATTTCAGCGAGTCCCTTGTTTTTTTTTACAACTCAACTGCTGCCATCACATATACATATATATACACACATCTCTTCTCTCTCTGGAGTCGAAGACTCGAAGCAGTATATACAGCGCACCTTAAGATGATGTCTGAAGATGGGATTCATCCTTCCATGAGAAGCTTCATCCAGGATCCGAATCCCAATCCCAACCCTAATATGAACCCAAACCCTAATCCGAATTCATCGAAGCGCAAGAGAAATCTCCCAGGAACACCAGGCAAGCTACATGGATCTGGGATTTGTTTTCCTCTTGAGTAATTAATGATGCGAATTGAATTGAATGTTGTGGTTTTGTGAAATTAAGCAGATCCAGATGCGGAAGTGGTAGCGCTGTCTCCGAAATCTCTAATGGCGACCAACAGATTCCTGTGCGAAATCTGCAACAAGGGTTTCCAGCGAGACCAGAATCTGCAGCTCCACCGCAGGGGACACAATCTGCCATGGAAGCTGAAGCAGCGCAGCAACAAGGAGGTGAAGAAGAAGGTGTACATCTGCCCGGAGAAGAGCTGCGTCCACCACGAGGCGTCGCGGGCGCTGGGCGACCTCACCGGAATCAAGAAGCACTACAGCCGGAAACACGGAGAGAAGAAATGGAAGTGCGAGAAATGCTCCAAGAAATACGCAGTTCAATCCGATTGGAAAGCCCACAGCAAGATTTGTGGGACTAGAGAGTATAAATGCGACTGCGGCACTCTCTTCTCAAGGTTAGATATATTAATTCTCTACACCCAATTATACATATATAGTTAGGTAGGTTGTTGCCATGGATGGAGTGTGTGTATATATATGAAGTAGGAGTGTATGATGTTTTTGGGAACAGAAAGGATAGCTTCATCACGCATAGAGCCTTTTGCGACGCACTAGCGGAAGAGAGCGCGAGATTCAGCAGCCCCGTCGCGTCTGCGAATCTGAATTTCAGGAATGAATTGATCAACACTCTGCAAACTTCGGGAAATCCCCAATTTCCGATGTTAGGCAATCTGGATAATATGCAAAAACCTAGGCTTCCTCTGTGGCTGGACTCCGCCAATCCTCATCTGCCAACCGCCAACTCTAACAATTTCACTTTGCCGGAGCTGGTGCAGAATCAGTGGTACGGCGGCAGAGATCCTAACCAAGTAGGAGTAGGATTCATTAATAATATGAATGCGTCATCTTCTGCGATTCCCAGAGTACTAAAAGAGGAGGAAGAAAACAAAGGAAATCTGTCGGAAGCCATTACTTCACTTTATTACACAAGTAACAACCATAGTCAGCACGAAACAAATCATATGTCCATGTCAGCCACCGCATTGCTGCAGAAAGCGGCTCAAATGGGATCGACCAGAGCCACCGATTCCTCCTTCTCCGCCGCGGGATTCGGCCTCATCAGCTCCTCATTCTCCGCCGGAAACTTCAAACCGGAGAACTTGATGGCGGCGGAGGGCAGCCTAACTCGGGATTTCCTGGGAGTGGGCGGCAATGATCAGAACCGGCAGTTCATGCCGGAAAACGAGCTGGCCAAGTTCGCGACGGGCATGGACATGAGCCATAACCATTACAGCAGGAATGAGTGAGAAGAGATAGAAGAAGATTTACAGCTGCGCGCAGGTAGAAACAGAAGAGATCTTGTGAAGTGTCAGAGGTGGGGTGTTGGATGAGACGTGACATAAGATGACATGGCAATCACAAGGCACACATTCTTGATTCTACTGCACCTACAAAAACTCCTTTTTTTTCCTTTCTAGGGTTTCAGATTCTATGTGTATATTTATATGGACCACAAAATTACTGTGTGCCCTGTGATTCATTGGGTCCAGTGATCTATATTTTATGCATGTCTTCAGTTTCGGATGAGCCTAGGGGATTAATAATTTCTTGCATTTTTCATATCTTGCTCTTTCATGTATCACCACATACTCTACTCGTCACCAGCTGTACTGAGGTAAATGTGAAATTTTGTTAGAGTAAAAATAAATTCTACTTGTAATTGTAAGAATAGTAATTTTTGTGTAAATATTCCAATTTAATTACCCCTAATGAAAATTCTCCGCGCGCCACTGCCGCCATTGATTTTGAACCACTACACCATACAAGAACATTTGTTACATGATATGAACATATTGGTTTGGATATTCATGCAATCGTAATCGTATAATAGTTTATTTTGAATTTTATGCAAATGCATATGCATGATCTGTTGGTGAATTCTTTTAATTTGTGTGCCCAATGATATTTTAATAACATTGATGAGTTTTTTAATTTTATTATTGTTACGACTACTTTTCATCTCTTCTATTTCATATATAATGGTCATTTCTAAAGTCAGCTCGTCCAACAATTTTATGAACATTGGAATATCACAAATTTTCTATATATATGATCATCGGTGCGGTGATGACCAGGCCACTCACATTCCTTAATACACTATTAAGTATTACTCCATATTAAAGTGTCTATTAAAATATGTAAATGGTTCGTATGGCGCAGACGTCCGCACAAGAGAGCTCCTATAAGAATATATAAAGACCCAATACTTTTAAAGTAGAAGTTTATTCAAGAAATTGAAGTGCAGACACCAAATGTATATTCTTAATCTTATTATATGCAATATATTCCCTCCGCCACGTTTTGTCATTTATATGTACCGCATAAAAATAATTATTTCAGGTATCAACTTAGCACCCAACTATTAAAATGACATGGCATGATGTAGCTCAGTCTTATGATCCAGAATGATTAGCTGTTATGCCTTTCAGGTGTTCTCTATAAATATGATTTTGTGTTTTCATTTTGATATATATTGATGGAGAAAAGTTACTGTTCATCACTTTCAACAATATAATTTTACATATTTGTTTTAATATATCTTCATCATTTGTTCATTACCTTCAACGATATATATAATTTCACATAATTGTTTTAATATATCTTCACAATTTGAACGACATTCAATAAATACTGAACTACAGAAAGGGAGATTATAAATTGCATTTGGTCGTCAATTGTTTTTTAAGGTCATGTCTTTTTTTAGGTCTAAGGTGTCATTTTAGTATTAAAATTACCAGATTCTGAAATCTGTGCGGATCAAAAATAGTTTTTTTTTTTTTTTTTACCACTCAGTTTGGTTATCGAGAAAAAAGTAATTCTAAAACAAACTGCAATTGTTACTTGTTTAGCTCAAATTGCTAAAAAGGTTGTACGCCCTATTACAGATGGTAGGGGTGAGCAAATCGATCAGTTCGGTTGAGAATCGATCCGATCTCTTAAAATAAATCATTCAAATTTTTAATACAATTGATTCAAATGAAAATTTTACTTTCAATCAATCCGATTCAAACCATACTTAAACTTCGGTTTCGGTTCGATTTTCGATTTAACCGAACTTTAACATAATATTTTATTTTTTAATTTTAGAAGCCTATTTCCTAACATTATTTAAATCAAAAATTTTGTAATAAAATAAATTAAATCAACCTCAACTCCAATATTTACCATAAAGCTAGTCACATACAACTTAAAGAGACATGTTTGAGCTGTGCAAAAACATTGGAGCAAACAAAATATATTGAAATCCCTAGAGAGTTGGTTCAATTATGATCAAATTGTAAGTATAATATATATATATATATATATATATATTAAATTAAAAAACTCCGATCGGTTCGGTTTCATCCGAATATCTTAAATACAAAATCAATCCAACCAAAAAAATTCAATTTTTTCAAAATTGGAATAGATCCAAAATCAAAATAGTTGAAAACAGAACCAAACCGACCAAATATCAATGATTCGGTTCGGTTATTTAGTTCTGGATCGGTTTTGCTCACCCCTATATAAGAGAAGGGAAATGAATCCTGAGCTCGTAATGTTATGAAGTACTATCTTATCTAATATTTTATTTGATCAATATAACTATAAAAATAACAATAATGTTATTTGGATCAAAATATGTCCATACAAAATATGATTTCATTCTTAGAAAAATTAATTTATTTAATTTTTTTGGTCAAAAAATAAAAAAAAAAAAGAAGAAAAAGATTTAGTTAGTTTCATTGTTTTCTCCACATTATAGTTTTTTTTTTGTAGTTTTCTAATTTTTTTAATTATTATTATTTTTTAAGTGCAAAATTACAAAAACAATAATAACAATTTAAAAAATTATTAAAAATTTACAAAAAAAAAACTATAGTATGGAGAAAATAATAAAAATAACTAAATCTTTTTAAATTTAAACGATTTTTTTTTAAAAAATAAATTAATTTTTTAAAATATTTAACATTTTTTATCCGAACATATTTTGTCCAAATAGCACTACTCTAAAAATAATGATATCATTAATATATTTTTGGTAATGGTGTACTAATATGATGATCTAACCATAAATATAGGAAAAGGGTCAAATAAATACATCTCTAATTTTTACTCGAAGGTTCAAATTAATAGCTAATCTCCTATGTAATTTTAGGTAAATAACCAGGATTAACGTGGTAATTATAACATACATGCCCATTTTTTTTACTATTACCACTTCAAGTGAGTTTTTAGGGTTAATGATGCGAAATATTTATTAGGGATAGTGGAAATCAATATTTATCCACCAAATATTATTTCAATAAATTACGGAATTAGCCTCGTTTTTTCCCTGTTTTACGTATGTACAAAAGAAAACAGGGGCTCTGATATATTTGTTATCGTTCTCTCTCTCAAACGCTAGCTTTCTCCGCCATCCCTCTTTCCATATATTTCTTTCTCCGACGAGCTGCTCTATCTTTTTATCTCTGACGGCCTCTTTTCTTCGGCGGCTCTGTCAACATTATCATTTTATGCAGAATTCGGTGAAATATGAGTTTAAAGAGTTCTAAATTTAAGAAAATGTTGAACAAAATCAGACGAATTCGTTACATTCGTATCAATATCTGTCGTGACAGTCAGTGGAATGGATGGTCCAAATCTATCCACCAATACCATCCATTCTTAGAGCAATAATTTAACTCATATATGCGCGACACGAATGGTACGAATTTTGTCACTAACATTAACTGCCTCTAGTTTTTATATCAAATTTTATTATACTTGTTTCATCACAAGAACCGCAACAAGGCTTGTGGATTGAGCGCGAGCCAGTCTATCGCGCGAGCACTACACAGTTGCGGGACGTTGGAATCGAAGTAAGGCGCGCCTTTGCATACCGGGCGCAAAAGAGGAGAGAAAGAGGCGATAGTGCAAACACCGATGGCTCAATTGTTGGAGAGCCCGATGACTCGGACAGAGGGACCCATCTACGAGCCCGAAACCTTGGCTCGCGATTGTGGATATGGTCTTAAACTCATACTTCATCCAATACTTTGTTTTCTGAAAAAGGTCAGCATGCATCATTGTTAAAGATATATATATATTTTGTAAACTTTTTAGTAGTTAATTCTATTATTAGTTGATTTTACATATACATTAAATTTTATTTTGACATACGGCCGAAAACTCTACTTTAAGATACATGTAGGTTAAACTATTGAATTTATAAATAACGAGAGTAATGTAAATTTAGATGATTCAAATGAAATTTAACTAACTAAAAATCAGTAACAAATTATATTTATAAATTAAAATAAAATTTAGATAATTAGTGAGCATTGTTTTACGTGTTTGATATTAAAGAGAATAATAAATTAAATCACCTCTTAATGAGATTGAGTAGCTAAATCGTATTAATCTCATCATTTTGACTTTTCGCTATTATCCATTATAGAAGTCTAGATTACTAACTCAACCCAAGTATAAATTTATTTTAAAATTTTCTAATTATAAATTACAGCATAATTAAATGGATTTTTTCCATCTAAATTTGACGGGTTATGAACTAGTTTATTTATATTCCTTTCGCGATTTTCTTCGATAAGATTACAAGACCCCTGAAAAATGTGAAAACATGGAATTTATAAAAGTGAGAGTTCCCGGACCAAATTATACATTTTTCTTATTTGAAATAACTTTTCTGGAGACACATTAATTTATAAATTTTCTTAGGATTGTTGCATTGCAAAGACGCCTCTCTCTTCCTTCCATAACGTGACACTTGGGCTTACGGGGCCAATTTTTCTACAATTTAAAACACTGGCAATTTGGACTCACCCATAATCATTCCGGCCCTAGTACCAGCCCAAACCCAATTATAAGAGAAGACGACAGACTACATAAATGAAAAAAACAATGCTGGGAAAGGGAAAGAGCCATGGAGTTTAACACACTTCACCATTTTGATACTGCAAGTTTTGTAATTTGGTGGTGTTTCTCTAGAATATATTAAGAGACTACGGTACAAAATTCAATCCCACATTTTTATTTTCCAAAAAAAAAAAGGAATTTTGAAAATAATTTCCCTTAATTTTACATGGGCATATTCAGCACTTATATATAAAAAGTAGCAATCAATCAAAAACTATTTCTACACAAGATCCTTCCCATCTTCTATTCTCGTATCACTTAACAATATATATAGTTCTTGACATAATTAATAATAAGGGCGAGGATTATTACAGTACTATGGTATAATTAATGGTAAATAATTTATGTGGTCTCCCATGAAGACGTTGGGATTGTATGGAGTACTCTCATATATATTCTTATATATAGGATACTTTTAAGTGTGATCCTATTAAGCATTCTAAATAGAATACCTATAAGCGTGTTTGTAGAATATATGAATGGTCCGCACCATGTGATCAATAAGCCAATAATAGAATTTGTGATAATTTATTTGAGGAAGTGAAGTTTTTTCTAAGTATTGTGGGAGAGAACTTTTACGCAACCTTTTAGTGCATTACTCATGTCATGTGATGTACCACTATCAACTTTTTCATTCTGGTTTTTTTTGTTAATCCTAATTAATTATTATATTTAAAGAATGATATTGAACATGGCACGACCAAGTAACAAAAAAAATACACATTTGAATCAATGTGTACCAATCATATAAATTCATATTAATACTGTAAAGCATTATTTAACACAATGTGTAACACGAAAATCTATCATTCTAATAAAACGTACACGTGCTAATTAAACGACAATTAGAAGATTAAAAATATTTCTCACCAATATCGGTACAAATCTTGAATAACATGAAAAATCAACATACACAAACTCCACAACATCAAAATCAGAAAAATAGAAGAAGATACAAATTGAATATGATCAAACGAAACAAAAATGATGGAGAAATCTCTTCTGGTCAATTCCTCATGCACAAATCTCATCACAAATGATAAAGCATCGCCACCACAGCTACTCCGAGTCCAATAATTCCATGCAGACGACGATCAGCCGCGTCTGATGCATCCGCCGGAGAATCTCCACCGGCCACCGGGCTATCGGCCGCCGCCGCCTTCTTCTTGGTGGCCTTAGGTGAAGTGGGCGCCGGAGTAGGAGACGGCGTTCCAAAGATACTGAGTGGAAGAAGAACCTTATCCACTTGATACACTGCCAGCTGGTTGTCGGTGTATATGGTATTGGCCACCGTGGCTTCGTTGACGCCGGTGGTGATGTTTACCTGGTTGCCGGAGGTGGTGACGTTGAGCGGGAAGGCGCCGTTGGCGCTGTCGCCTGCTTGGGTGCGGACAGGGTTGCTGACGGTTTGGAACTGAGTGGTGGTGAGGAAGGTTGGGAGGATGTGGAATTGAATCAATGAGACCTTCTGCTGGTCGGATAGGGAGTTGAGGGTACCGGCGGGGAGGCCGGAGAAGGCGTTGTCAGTCGGGGCGAAGATGGTTAGGCCCTGGTTGGAGTTGTTGAGCTGTGTGTTGATCTGATCTCCGATTTGGGTGATCTTAAAGAGGCGGATCAGGGTGGTGAACTGACCGGCCTTCTCGAGGATCTTGGTGACGTTGGTGGGGCCGGCCGGTCCCGGAGCCGGGGCTTGAGCTAGGGTGGTGGTGGTGCATTGAATGAGGAGGAGGAGGAGGATGGGTATGGAGAATAGGGTTTGGTCCATTTTTGTGTGCATGGGTGGTTTTCTTTAATTTAGGGTTTGTGATTTGGGAATAGAGAGGGAAATGGTGGTGTGGGAGTGAGATGGTTTGCTGGAGAGGTGTAGGGGATTTTATGGGGATTGAGAGATAAGAAATTATTGGGTTTGGGTGTGACTAGTGGTATTTCTAGTTGATTAATTAGCTAGAGAATTAATGCGATAGAAGTTGGTGAAAGGTTTCAATTTTAGTTTGAACAAGTGATTAGTGAACAAGTGATTAGTGAATGGCCCTTCGGGTGCAAATATTAATTACGTGAATATATCATTTTTTTAAATGTGAATTTTGAAATATTGTATATTTCAAATCTTCCGTTGTTGAAGTTTAATTTGGAACAGTTTCTAATTACTTCGTTCCATCTCTGATATTAGCTTTGTTTCTGGGCTTAAATGTGTAATAGATCGAAAAATTGTACTATTAAATTAACGAGTATATATAATTAATTGTGGGTTCTTTAAATTAATTTGAGGAAAAATCAAAGAAAATTATCTTCTTCAACTAGCTAGCTCAAACACTGTAAATTAAATCAAACAAGCAGAACAAGTGGGGGGGAAAATAAATTATAAAAAAAAAAAAGTAGGTTTGCTTGGGAATGCAGGAAGAAGAACATTATACTATCTTAGAGGTGGGGATGTTGTTTCTATCATTGCTTAGCTTTTACTTGTATATGGATTATATTTCTGACCTCACCACATGCTTCAGAATCAAGTTTCGTTGAGTGATTATAATTGTGTTGGCAATCATGACCACAGACCACTCATGCACTTATTTTTAATGCATTTTATATTGTTACATACTCCCTCAGTACGTAATATCGTTTCCACATTGTGGACAGCGCGAATTTTAAGAAAAATGATGAATAAATAATAATGGATATTGTAGTGAGTGAAGTTTGGATCCCACTATTATTGTGAGTGGGAGTTTGTGGACCCTACTTCTATAAATGGAAGTGGAAACGATATCGCAGACGGACCGAAATGACAAATATGAAAACAATATCGCGGATGGAGGGAGTATATATATATATATATATATATATATATATATATATAGGGGTGGGCTACCGTGAGAGCACATCTTAGAATAAGAAATAAGAGCAATTTTTAATGTATGAATTTTATGTAGAATACGTATGAATTCGATGTATAAATGTATGAATTGTGAAAAATAATTTTTTGCTACCTTTGGGATTCGAACTCAGGACCATAAATCCATCCAACAGGATTATGAATCAACCGTAGATCTTGATGATCTAAGGGCTAAAAATGATTCTTATTTTATATCTTAAGAAATTCTCTTATTTTAGCCATTCCATATATATATATATATATATATATATATATATATATAGGGAGAGGTTCAAGAAAGAATCATAAATAAAAAAAGAACGGAGAACTATTTTCAGCCATTCGATCATCAAGATCTACAGTGGATGCATCATCTTGTTGGATGAATATAGAACCTGGGTTCGAATCCTGAAGGGAGCATTTTTTTAAAAAAAAATTAGTGCATTAATTTTAACAGCGAATGCATTAATTTTAACAATGAATGCATTAGATTTGATGGTTCTCTCGTTCTCACAAATAATGTGGTTCTCTCTAGAACCACACCATATATATATATATATATATATATATAGGGAGAGGTTCAAATAAGAACCACTAAATAAAATTAGAACGGAGAACCATTTTAAGCCATTCGATCATCAAGATCTACGGTGGATGCATCATCTTGGTGGATGAATGCAGATCCTGAGTTCGAATCCTGAAGGGAGCAAATTTTTTATTATTTTCGGATGCATTAAATTTAATAGCGAATGCATTAATTTATATAGCAGATGCATTGATTTTAATGGTTCTTATGTTCTCACGATAAGTGTGGTTCTCATTATAACCACACCCTATATATATATATATATATATATATATATATATATATATATATATATATATATATATATATAATTCGCTCTTCACGTAAATATCAGTCATAGGATACATGAAATCAACCCTCACAAATTAATTTGTTTTATATATATATATATATATATATATATATTAGTTATTTATAGCTACTAATAATTTAATATGATGTACTACAAACGAGATTGAGCTCGTACGTCTTGATATAATTCCAATTGGGATGTTTGGAAATTTTCGGTTTCGTTAATTAAGATCAATAATTGGATAAATCCTGCAGACTTTACAAGATTAATTAGTGAAGTATCTTAGAGAATATTCTTTCTAATGTAGTACTTTTGGTGTGGATGACTAGATTTTAGATTTATATACGGAAAGAAATAACAGTGCTTATAAATTTATAAATTTAGTCGGACTCAGACAAACCACTATTATTCTCAAGAGGCCCATTAATCAGAGGGCAAACAGATAGAAGTCTTTTTATTTTCCTCTTATATTTGAGTTCCATGTATAATTATAATAATATCATAAAAATGTTTAATAACCTAACTTTAGGATAATATTATTTCATGCATGACTGAAACCTATATGAGTAGCATATACTCCCTCCGTCCCATGAATTTTGACACGTTTTTCATTTTGAACCGTCCCACGAATCTTGACACATTTCTAAATAAGGTACTAATAATTATTACATTCTCTCTCCTACTTTATCAATTTTATACTTTATTAATTATACACTTAGGGGCCGTTTGATTTGCAGTTTAGGATTGATTAGGATTAAAATTATCTTGAGAAATTAGTGTGGATTAGTGTGGATTTATATTATTTCATGAGTGTTTGATATCATGCCTACTTAATCCTATATTATGTTTGATATCCATAGGATTATGTTGGATTATATTATCTAATACCAAAACTATCCTCACATAATTTTAAAAATATCATGTGTGTCCACCATTACTTGGGCATTTGCATCGATATGCGTGAGGAAGGGTAGCAGAATTTTTATCCAACTTCTCAGTATTAAATTTATCCGAGGGGGGGTGGGCGGATTATTAGTATGGGTTAATCCCACAAAATAGCATGGAGAAGTAGGATTAAGTAGGAGTTGACCATATTAACTGCACATGATATCAAACATCACACTAATCTGTATTAATTTAATTTATCCTACCTATAAACCCATATCAAACAAGCCCTTAAAACACTAATCTACAACTCCTTAATTCTCGTGCCGAAACCAAACGTGTCAAGATAACATAATTAATTAAATCTAAGATTTAAAGCACATGGGAAAAAAAATAGTGATTCTATCCAATTATAAAAAAATTTGAGTCGCAATACTAGAAAGTAGAAACAGTTGCTTTCCCGTTCGTCATAGGAGTATTATTTTTCTGTTAAGATTTAAAATCAGATTAGCATTAGATACCAATTAAATCAGTGGGCTGATGGCCAATTAAATCCGAGACCGATTCTAGATATGATTGCTTCTGCTTGCCAAATTCAATCAATTAATTAACAGAAGTGACATATCAACAAATTTTCCTTTTCAGAAAACAACTGGCAGTTGAATGTGCCGCCTGCCTAGCTCCCTCCAAATTATTTGATCGACTTAAATTATAAATTATGTTCTTGATCTAAATTTCTAAATATTATCATCTCTATTGATGAAGTTTGAGATATACAATGCGCTATATAAATTTTTAGGCCATGAAGGGTATATTTATAAATAATGACTATATACATATACTAATAATAATATGAACATAGAAGCATGCATGGGACTCCAAATATAAAATACGAAAAAAATTTGTGATGTCAATTATGATTAAGGAAAGTGACAATATTATAAAAATAAAAGTAATAATGTCAATTATTTATTTATACCGTTGCTTCGTTCTCCTAGGACTCTACCACTATAGAATATATATTTGACCAAATATTTGAAATCGGTAGAATATATATTAGGCCACAAAATAGATAATAATGCCAGAGAATGGAGGAGTACTGACATCTAACATAAATGAAAATTCCAACTTAAAGTTTATAATCTTATACTTTCATCTAACCGATTATTATTTTAAAATTCTATATTGTAATATTTCATTAAAAAAAAAAAACGATTTTAGCAACTCTCGTCGGCAATTTTTTTGGATTTTAGCGTTCAGTAAGTATTATTGGGGTGGGAGCTGCTCGACTGGCTTAAAGAGGGAGAATAAAAGTTAAAAGGCGAAAACATTGTTGGTCATGAAGGCTGGACATGTTGATGGTAAAGTAATAGTGCATGTTCCAAGGATTTCCCTTTAAGTAGAAATTAAGAATTAATTAAATTGAACCGTTAATTAGATTAGATTGTACACTGTATCTAAATAAAAAAGATTAAATTGTACAGATATGATTAATCTTGTAAAGAATCAAAACAATTTGCAATACCTTGTATTTGCATTAGATACCCATTTACATGCATATGAATACATTATCATTAGTTAAGCAGTTGTATGAATAAGGTATTCACCGATTATGCGAGATTCTTGTATGAATGCACTACAAGAATTAAGATTATAGACAACGTCGTATAGACAACAACCTTCAACCTTCAAAATCGTTGTCTATGAGTTAATAGACCACGGTTTATGGCTCGACCGTTATCTATAACCGTAAATTCAGACGACAGACCTCCAAACACGTCGTCTAATACACATAAAGACAATGGTTTTTTCACCTCCCGCGTCATCTAAGAAGGTGATCATAGACGACGGTATTCAAGCATGTCGTCTATGACCGCCTTCTTTAGACGGCGGGGAGGAGAAACCGTCGTTTTTATATGTATTAGACGACGTGTTTGGTGGTCTGTCGTCTATTCGTCTATTCTCGAATAGATGACAGTCGATCGTTCGTCGTCTATTCGTCCATCGTCTATCAGCTCCCCTAAATAGACTACACGCACCTTCATTTATGACAGACGATTTTAGCCTGTCATCTATTAGCTATTTTCTTGTAGTGATAATTTAAAATTTGTGATGTAACTTGTATATCTTTTTATAAGACAATCAAATAGGTGTACATGTTAATTAAATGGTATGGATCTTCCAAACCAGAAGTTTAGGATTTTTGCATAGAATACATATTCTGAATTTTGTTTACCGTTGTTTGGGGACCATATATCCGGCCGGCCCTATTTATATAACCTAGCTAGATTCATAATTCGGTCCCTCCACAAATTACAAATCTCCTTATGGTATCTGTACATTTATTTTTTCATGATTATTTGATATTCTTTTAATCTTACTAATATATATCTTAATAGATAGTACTCTCTGAGTCCCATGAAGCAATATCAAGTTTTCTATTTGGTCTGTTCCACGAAGCAAGATCAATTTACTCTTTATTCACCTTTTCATTTTTTCACCTACCATACTTAACACACAAAATACCAATTTCTTAATTCTCGTGCCGAAAAGAACTGGGTCTTGCTTCATGGAATGGAGGGAGTACTTCTTTAATTGAATTATTGTAAAATATCTGTGTTATGTCGCCTCAAGAGAGAAAAGGACAATACACTTGTGTCAATTGGATATAATGCTGTTTTGTGTTTTCTATACTTATATACAAATTATATGCAACAGAAATTGTTGTACAATTGATATCACTTTTCTTTTAAATCCAACTCTAACAACGTGTAGGTCCATTCGGATTCACTCAAACAAGAGTATTTTCAATTCCGAATGCAAGAATAAAGGCTTCTTAAATGCATTGATTAATTTCCTTAAAAAATGCATTGATTAATGAAATAAAAAATGTAATTTTTATTATTGTTTATATTCATTTATATCTTTTTATTATTTTACAAATAATAATTACACCCAAATCAATACAACGCAGTAATGACTTATATGTAGCTACACCGACTCTACGAAATTACTATAGATTAGTAGCAATTTTAATCTTACTCCAATTTGTATATATTTTAAAAAGTGAGAAAAGAAAAAAAAGATTTTGGAGTTAATTTTTTTCAGTACTGTGTTTTTATACCACGAAGAAAATTTTAGGAAAAGAATAATGTGCTGATGTATTAATTGTTGATCTATTTTTATTTGTTATATCTTTTTAGGCTGCGTTTACTTTGATGGATAAATTTATCCATAAAAAATATGGATAACAAAAATTTATGCCTATAAATATCTTCTTTCTTTTTCTGATAAAAAAAATATCTACTTTCTTTTCCCATATTTTACACAAAAGAAAAGTTCACCATTTTTCATTCTTTATTTTCACTTCAACAATGGATAATATTATCCCTCCATTTTCGGTGTGATAATATTATCCATCATTAAAGTAAAAATAAGGAAGGAAAGATAGTTAACTTTTTTTTGTGTAAAATATGAAAAAAGAAAGGAAACATTTATAAGTATAAATTTTTGTTTTTCGTCATGTTCTATTAATAAATTTATCCACCAAAATAAACGGATCTTTATTAGTATTCGACAATTTTAATAATAGCAAGAAGATAATGAGCAGAATTTCATTTATTGGGCTGCATAATGAGCTCATTAACAACTGAGCACATAACAAAAAGAGTGGATTCACTCTTTTTTCGAATTTTCTTCTGCTCATTGGTGCTCTAGGCTAATTATATGCATTTCATCTATTCTTAAATCAGACGAACTTTGTCTCCAAAGGGACACCGGTGCAATCTCATGTGTGTGAACAGTGAGGTTCCAAGTTCAAACCCCACTGCTCCCCCTCCCCAACTCCCCCAAGTCAAAAAAAAAAAGATGAACTTTTGTAATTGAATTTATTGTGTAAGAAATTCGAGTACCCCGTACTCGTTTTATTATTTATCTCATTTTGACATTAAAAAAAAAAACCTAGCCCAAGTATTGGGCCAGAAAAAGACACGGAGCCCATTTCATTTATTGGGCTGCATAATCAGCTAAACTTAAGATTCTAATTCAGTTGGGCCTCTCTTTATATTAACACAGATTTTATTTATGCTGAATCATCCATATAGTCATATAAAGTACATAAAATTCATGTTCATATCCGAACAATGCAGACACACACACAAACTCTAATGAGATATTTACAAGTAGTATTTTATTACATTGTGAATGTCTGTGATAGTTATTATAATAAGATTGTTATTCTTCCAAAATTTGTGAAATATATTTTGATTTAATATTCAAAAGTTACATTCATCATTTTTATTTTTATTTTTTACTAATACTTATAAAATATTTAGATGTAAAAATTTGAAAATGATAACTATTTAAGAAAAATGTGTGTATATATCCCTATCGCCCTAAGAGTTGTATATTAATTATAAGTTGATGTCGAAATACTATCACTTAGTCAAAATCTTCTAAAGTAGTGATGCAATTAATTACAGTATGGAATATATTTATGCTAACAACTCCAACAAAACCTTATTGATCGTGTGGAAGCCATAATTGCATAAGACATAACTAAATTTGTTTATTTTGGTATTTAAAATGTAAAATAATGGCACCAACTACCGCCGGGGTCCCAAATAATTAAATAAAAGTATATTAGCCTTTTTTTTTCTTTTTCTTTTTTTTGAAAAACTTATCCAAGCCTATTAAAATTGCAATAACTATTGAAACTAAAGTTGTTGAACTGCAGTTATATAGCACAACAGTATCTGCTTCAGTTTCCATTTCTCTATTTTATCCATTTAATAAAGTTGGACAAATAAGTGATGCAAATATAAGCTTCACTTTTCAGGAAGATGGTGCAGTTTGGTGAGTCGGTGACACAATCTTTTTTTTTTTTTTTGCGCAAAAGTACAAAGTTTGGGCCCAATTAGCAAATAACCTTTGTTAATTTATTTTTTTCTTTTCTTTTGAAAAATAATCAATAATAATTCCTAATTTTTTATTGTGATAACTCGAAGCTCCGAAATAATCTTATCAATTGAGATGTTTTTCGTTTCTTTTATTGGATTCATAATGTGAATGCATTCACAGATGTGAGCATGTGAATCATGAGTCGGTCTATCAAAGATGGACAATGTTAATGCAGATTCAAATTCTTCTAGCAGGAGAATTAGGTTTGTTTTTGTTAAATATATGACATGAACCACAACAAAATATGCAAAAAAAATTATCTAAAGTCAAAAAAGGCTCTGCTATGGGAAACAAGCTGGTATGATGTAAAGAAACTTGTTGATAATTTTACAATATGACACACTTGACCATTGGGCGGACATAATATGTGCGAATTGTCCGAATAAGAAAGAAATGAAATTCGAAAAAAGCTTCTTACTTAAAGAAAATAAAAGAAGTTTAGATTCGATGAATATGAGGAATATATGATTCATCATCAAAGAACACCTCGAACACCAAAAAGATAAGATGTAAGACAAAGAAAAGAAAGTCATGTGACTCTAATCAGAAAGAAACCTAGCCCACAAGAAAACGACATGAGTGGGTAAATATACAAGAAGCTACCCATTAAAAATAAAACAATAAAAGTGGATACAAATACACGAGGACCACTCTAAACAATAATTGTCTATTTGAAAACAAAAATTAGGCAACAAAGTACTGACTCTGACGATCAAGATTAGTTGGCCACAAAAAATGAATTAGATGCTAATAATTCAAGAAAGACAAGGGACTCAAACCTCTGAATAGATAAGAGCAGATGGAAGCAGAAGATCATCCAAAAATAAAAAATGGAAATTAATTTCTATACACGTGCATATCTCAATCCTATCATATCCGAAGCCCAAGCCCTATAATCATTCACCTATTCTACTCAGCACGACGCTTGGAAGGCGACATGTCTTGTCCAATTTTGCAATCGTAGCAATTTTAAGTTTTCAACCCACTCCTTATTTTATTGTACTACCAACAAGTATAGGTCCGTTTTCATAGAAAAGATTCCTCAAAAATCAAAATATAAACTTATATAATCATCAAACGATGACTTGATACTAACACCTATAAAAATATATGCTATAGTATAAGGTTTGTTCAAAGACCTGGTCTTTTGTGCGCCCGTGGGCGCGAATATTTTCCAACTTAGGTCCTACTTCGATTCGGCCCTTTATTTTTATTTATAAGAACAATAATTTTTTATTTTTATCAAATAAATATATATTTTTAAAAATAGTGTGACGATAAACTTAAACTTAAAACTTTTAGTTTTAAACGTTAATCACGCTACTATTAACACAAAAATATTAACTTTTATTCAAACAATGATCACTTTTTACTAGAATCGTATCTTTCTACTAGAAGATTAAAAAATATATAAAAAAATAATTATTACTTTTTTAATAAAACATGTGAGTATGTCATATATTCATTCATAACAACTATCGCTTATATACAATAAAACATTATTTGTTGGAATCAATACTATATTCATAATAATTGTCATTTTTATTCAGAATAATTGTTTCTTTTTTCCATCAATTAACAATTATTAAATTTAAAGGTCTCGTGATTGTGGACTTGAACCCGAGACCTTTGACTTCGAACATTAACCATTCTACCATTGAACTAATAACACAACACACAATAAATGTTCATTTTATTTATAAGAAAAATTACCTTTTTTTCCATATCATTTATTCCTTTTTTAATCAATTAATAATTAAATTTAAAGATCATCATACGGTGAACTAGAACTTAAGGCATTTGACTTAAAACACTAACCACTTCATTATTAGATCCTAGCATGCACACCAGTCATCTAGCACTTTTAATTATAAAAATTGTCACTTTGATTTGAAAGCATATAAGTTTTTCTGTTGTTTAAATTGCTAGATTAGGTGCTTTCGAATTGAGTTCTGTATCCCCCACAAGTTTTTTCTAGCATGTTTTGACCTTAATTAATTTCACACTTCCTTACAAACTTTTCAGTAGGGTCACCTATCATGGAATTGCTTCAAGTCAAAACACGCTTAATCTATCCTTTTTTTTCAAGTAGTCACTAGAAAAAAAAAATATAATTTATTGATATAACTAACAACTATTAAATTATTTAAGCTCTCCTTGAATAAGCTTGCATACACTTAGGGCTGGAAAAATATACCGAAAACTCGGTATACCGGCCATACCGTACCGTAAAATACCGCAAAATACCGAATTTAAGGTATACCGGTTTTTTTGGTAAGGTATGATACCGTACCGAAGATTTACGGTAAGGTAAAGGTATGGATTTTTCAAATACCGGGGTATACCGGTGTATACCGATACCGCGGTATATACCGAAAAAATCAATAAATACCGTATTAAAGGTATATACCGGAATACGGTATGATACCGTATTACTGGTATACCGAATATTACTGCATATAACGGTGATGCGGTATCATACCTTATTCTGGTATACCTTAATATTCGGTATATACCGGTAATAAGGTACAATACCTTATTCTGATATACCGCAGATGTCCGTATATATTGGTATACCGAAAATCGCGGTATATATCGTATCAAAATCTATAGTTTTAAAATATATAATATTTAGTTTTATGTTTATATTTTTAAAAATATTTATAAATTTTATAAAATGATGTATATAATCTATATTATGTAAATATATACAATTGTACATGAATTTATAAATATCATCAAATGATACAAAAATAAATAAAATATAGTATATAGTATAAGTCATACAATAAAATAAAATTGTTTATTTTGATATTATAGTATAGTTATAATATATAACTAAAATTATTGTTTTACAATAGATTATACATCTAACTTATAATAGTTACATATATAATAGCATAGTTATAATATTAGTATTATATTATAAATAATATTACGTCTAACATATAAATTATAAGTAACTTATAACATCTATATAATTTACTATATATTACATGAATGCATACAAGTATGCGAACATAAATATCATCAAATGATATAAAAATGAATAAAATATAATGTAGTATGTAAGTTATATAATTTAATATAACTGAATTATTTATATTGATATTGTAACACCCTAATCTAATTAAGGAGTTAAATATAAAATTTAAATAAATATTTGATGCGGAAGTCTTTTAAAATAATTTAAAACTCACTTTTAAAATAAATATTTCGAAAATAATTTTAAGAAAAAGAAATCTTTAAATAAAATTGGTTTTTAAAGCACTTTTAAAAATATTTATGAGATATCAAAATTTTCAGTAATGTATTCAAATATAAATCTTGATTTCGAAATCATAAATTTAACAACTTTATTTTTAAAGCACGACATGAAGATGTCAGAAAAATAATTAACTAATTAATAAAACTTGTACTATGGAAAAACTCTAAATATAAAATAATATCTTTTTAGCAGCGGAAAATATAACAAAATAAAATCTTTATATAATTAAAAATTATGTATATATCCATGTATATATTTTCGTAAAGATATAAATTCTTAAATAAATATTTGAAATGAATTTAAATATAAATTAAACAAGTCATGACATTAAAATAATATAACAACATTTATTTAAACAAATCACACACAAATCTCAAATAGTATAGAATTTCAGAGTTTACATAACCAAAAGATATCACATGAAATAACATAATATGTTTTAAGAAACATTTATCTTTACATAGATTCGACTTGTGACACCCAAATTCATTTTAATTTTAAATGAAAACGCACGCGGAAAATCATGACTATAAATAAATATTTAATGTGAAAATAGGGAAATAAACATCTTATGTTAAAATACTTTACTAAACATAACGTTTTTAAGTATAACTAAATTCAAAACATTTTACTCGCCATTCGACCTTCCACGCGCCTCCGGCCTTTAAAACCTGAAAATGTTAAATATGGGATGAGCATACAGGGTACACTCAGTGTGGGAACATGCAATAATTGTCCATGTTAATAAAATGGTAACACATATTGTCATAACGTAACATAACTTCCATACGCACTGTGGCAACTCCAAGGACTTTAATGTCCCGGACCCTATATATGGATCCCTGGCGACAATATAATGGTTGCAACCCTGTAACATGAAATCGCATTGTGGCATACCAAGGACGGTGAAGTCCTGGACCAATTATGCTGGCCCCTAGCGATAAATATTTTTTACAACACATACGGTAAACACATAATATTAAAATGGACAAATATTAACCACGTGCATGTACTGAAATAAATCCCACACCTGAAACTTGAACTTTTGAGCTTTGAAAATTAACTGCAAAAATTTAAAGTTCACGTCCTAGTCGCGCCGCACCTAGTCAGATAAATTCAAATAATAAACATAAGGCCTAATTAAACTTAAAAATAATAATAATAATAATAGTTTAAATCTTAAGAGTTTATTATAATAAAATCATTGGGCTAATAAATTATAAAAGAATTTTTCTTATAATAATATTTGAGCTCAATATTTAATTAAAACTAAGTTAATAATGTAAATCGAAATAAAAAAAATTTAATGTTATCCTTTGAATAAATGTATGCAAATGCAGTCCATAAAAAAATAAGTAGATTTAAGCCCAAACATTTAATAAAATTAAGCCTCAATTAAAAGCCCATAAAAAATAACACCCATTCTAACTCATCATATATGAGGCCCATGCCATATCTCCACCCTAATTTAAATCACACACACAACTCCACACTTCACAACTTCACGCAGCTCACCAAAATTCACAACTCACGCAGCCCTTCTATTTCCCTTCTCCCTCTCTCCCTCGGTCTCACCCTTCCGCCGCCACCAGACGGCAACGCCGCCGCCGGAGCTGGCGGCTCTCGCCCTCACTCTCCCTCTCTTCCTCGCGGCTTCTGCCGCCGTCAAACGGCGCCGCCCGACGAAGATCGGCACCCCCTCTCTCTCTCTCGATCCCTCTCCATACCGCGCCTCCCTCTTCTCCGGCGTCCCTCTTGGTGCCCTGCCGCCGCGTCGACAGCAACAGTCGGTCAGGCCGCCTTCCCCCTTTCCAGATCTGGTGCCGCCCAACCGCCGTCGCCGCCTCCCTGCCCATCTTCGCCGGCCGCCGTGGCGCGGCAGCGCCCAGCGACGCCTACTAGCCAACTCCCCCTGATTCCGTCCGCCGGTCGCCGCCCTCCGCCAGCAACAGCGCACGGCGCAGCTTTTCAGTCGGTTCCCTTTCGTTTTCCCGGATCGGCAGCAGCCACTCACCCACTATTTCCCATCCCTTCTATTTCTATCTTCTTTTCCATGTATTTAGCAGTATATATAAAATTACAGAAAAAAAAAATAGATGTATGCATGATTGGATTTTTGAAAACAAAGTTTTTGAAATGAAATAACTTTACAAAAGTTATTAAAATTACCGATTGATGATGTGCAGTGAGAAATGGCAGATTTGAGTTATTTTGTGAAAAGAGCAAATGGAGAAATCTGTTGCTGGTTTATGATTTGAAGCTGATGGAATGAGAATGATACAATGAGGTTTAAATAGATTGAATTACTCGTTCGTCAAAGATTTGAATGTGAAAGAAATCAAAAATTTGCTGCTTGTGGAAGAAAATCAAATCTTACGGAAAGGAAATTTAATTCAAGTTTGGCATGCTGTGATGTTTGTCAAATACTGCAAATACTGATACTGTGATGTTTGTCAAATACTGCGTATACTGATATGTAAAATATGGAATATGGATTGGAGTCTGCACAAGCAATTCTCATTCTTTTAGTTGATAAGTTATAAATATTTTAACTTAATAATTATTTTAGGTGCATCATAAAATTTGGACAATAATAAAAGGCCTAGTATTAAATAAGAATTATATAAATACTTTAAATATAAGGCCCAACAATTTAATAATTTTATGTAAATATTTGTCTATGGCTCAAATTAACTAGAAATACTTAAAACATAAATCTATATAGTATACATTTTTAGAAGATCTATAATTTAAAATCATACATCTAACTAGGAGCGCGATTAGATAATTCATGACATAGACTAAAATTTTAAATAACCTCACAATTTAAATATAAAATGCTTCAAAATGATTTAAATATGAAATAATTCAAAACAAAAATTTAAATGAATTATTTGGTTTCGGGCTGTTACAACCCTACCCACTTAAATAAAATTTCGTCCTCGAAATTTAACTTACTTGGTTCTAACTGGGGATATCGAGCTAGAATTTCTTCTTCACGTACCCAAGTAGCTTCATCAGGTCCGTGCCTAGTCCATTGAATTTTGACTAAGGGTATTTCTTTACCTCGCAAGACCTTTACTTTTCGATCTAATATAACACTTGGCTCTTCTTCGTATGTAAGGTCCTTGTTGATTTGGAGATTTTCATAATGGACGATGTGACTAGGATCGTGCAGATACTTTCGCAACATGGAGACGTGAAACACATTGTGCACTGCTCACAATTCTGGTGTTAAAGCTAGACGATAGGCAACATCACCTATGCGTTCTAGGATTTCAAACGGTCCAATAAATCGAGGTCTCAATTTTCCTTTCTTCTCGAATCGTAGAACTCCTTTCATTGGTGCTACTTTGATAAATACTTTTTCGCCAACGTCGAAATATAACTCCTTTCTTCTGCGATCTGCATAAGATTTCTGTCGATCCTGCGCCATTTTAATCCTCTCCTTTATCTTTTCAATGACCTCAACCGTCTTCTCAATGATTTCCGGACCTAACACTTTTCGTTCACCAACTTCGTCCCAATATAATGGCGATCTACACTTTCTCCCATATAATGCCTCATACGGAGCCATTCTAAGAGTTGTTTGAAAACTGTTGTTGTATGCAAACTCGATTAATGGTAGATGAGTTTCCCAAGTGCCTCCAATATCCATGATACTAGTCCGCAACATGTCCTCCAAAATTTGTATAGTCCTTTCGGATTGTCCGTCTGTTTGAGGATGATAAGCTGTGGAAAAGTTAAGTTTAGTTCCCATAGCTGCGTGTAAGCTTTTCCAGAATCTGGATGTAAATCTTGGATCTCGATCAGAGACAATAGATACTGGCACTCCATGTAGTCTAACCACCTCTTGAACATACAGTCTCGCCAATTGGTCCATCGAGTATGTCATTTTTACTGGGATGAAGTGTGCGGACTTAGTGAGTCGATCTACAATTACCCAAACTGCATCGTGTCCACGTATTGTTCTTGGAAGTCTCACCACGAAGTCCATCGTAATGTGTTCCCATTTCCATTCGGGTATCTCCAATGGATTTAGCAATCCCGACGGTCGTTGATGTTCAGCTTTCACTTGTTGACATGTCATACATCTTCCAACATACTCAGCTATTGACCTCTTCATTCCTCTCCACCAAAATATATTTCGAAGATCTTTGTACATCTTGGTGCTTCCTGGATGTGCTGTGTAAGTCGTGCAGTGTGCCTCATCCAAAATTTCTCTTAGCAATTCTTTATCCTTAGGGACGCAAATTCTCCCTGCATATGTAAGTGTTCCATCACTTGCCAATGAGAAACTTGTATTATTGTCTTTTAACCCCTTACTTTTCATTTTCTGGAGGAAGCTGTTGGTCTCCTGCGCTTTTCTAATACGATCACGCAATGTAGGTTTAACAACTAGTGCTGCAAGCGTAGCCTCTGGGGTATTTGGACTAACCACCTCGAGATTCATCCTTTCAAATTCTTTTATCAAGGTTTCTTGTTGAGTTATCATTGAGGCTGGTTGTCCTTCTCCTTTTCTGCTAAGTGCATCGGCCACCACATTAGCCTTTCCAGGGTGATACTGTATGGTACAATCATAATCCTTCACGAGTTCTAGCCACCTTCTTTGCCTCATATTCAACTCCTTTTGCGTGAAGAAATATTTCAAACTCTTATGATCTGTGAAGATCTCACATTTTCCCCCATACAAGTAATGTCTCCAAATCTTTAGCGCGTGCACTACGGCTGCTAGCTCCAAATCATGCGTAGGGTAGTTATGTTCGTGCGTCTTCAACTGCCTTGACGCGTAAGCGATAACCTTTCCTTTCTGCATTAAAACACATCCCAGACCTTGCTTCGAGGCGTCGGTATAGATGACGAAATTTCCTGATTCATCGGGTATGGTTAACACTGGTGCTGTTGTTAACCTTCTTTTCAATTCCTGAAAACTCTGCTCGCATTGATCAGTCCACTTGAACACGACTCCTTTTCTGGTTAATTGTGTCATTGAGCCTGCTATCTTTGAAAATCCCTCGATGAATCTTCTATAATAACCAGCGAGTCCTAAGAAACTTCTCACTTCACTGGCGTTGGTAGGTGCCTTCCAGTTATTTACAGCTTCCACCTTCGCTGGGTCCACCTTAATTCCTTTAGCACTCACCACATAACCGAGAAAGACAACTTGATCTAGCCAAAATTCACACTTCTTAAATTTGGCGTAAAGTTTCTCATTTCGTAAGGTTTCCAAAGTGATTCTGAGATGTTCTTCGTGTTGCGCTTTGTCCTTAGAATATATCAGTATGTCATCAATGAATACTATGACAAACTTATCCAAATAAGGGTGGAAAACGCGGTTCATCAAATCCATAAATACCGCAGGGGCGTTTGTTAAACCAAAAGGCATGACTACGAATTCGTAATGGCCATATCTCGTTCGAAAAGCCGTATTTGGTATATCACCTTCCTTTATTTTGAGTTGGTGATAACCCGACCTCAAATCGATTTTTGAAAACACTCCTGCTCCTTTCAACTGATCGAATAAATCCTCTATCCTTGGCAGAGGATACTTGTTCTTGATGGTGAGTTGATTGAGTTCTCGATAGTCGATACACATCCGCATTGTTCCGTCTTTCTTCTTGACAAACAAGACTGGCGCTCCCCAGGGTGATACACTTGGTCGAATAAACCCTAGGTCCAAAAGTTCTTGCAATTGTGTCTTCAATTCTTCCAATTCCTTTGGTGCCATTCTATACGGTGCTTTCGAAACAGGTGCTACTCCAGGTAACAAATCGATCGTAAATTCTACTTGCCTATCAGGTGGTATTCCAGGTAGATTTTCGGGGAAAACATCGGGGAATTCGCATACTACTGGAACATTTTCAAGGGTGAGTTCATCATTTTCCTTGCCTACTATGCTCACCAAATAAGCGTTGCAGCCTCCTTTATTCAATATCTTCATCGCCTTCATAGCAGATATCACCATGGGCATTTTCCTTAACTTTGATCCTTGAATAGCAACTTCTTTCTCCCCTGGTATTTTGAACACGACTTCTCTTTCGCGGCACTTAATTGTTGCATGGTTTCGACTTAACCAATCCATCCCCAGAATCACATCGAAATCGTGCATTTCGATAAGGTATAAGTCAGCTTCAAGCTTTCTATTCCTAAAATTCAAGGAAATTTTTCTAGCAATCCTATTAGTCTTAATGGATTCTCCAGAGGGAATACTTATGTTCAAGTCTAAGTTCTCTACCTCCCAAATGATCTTATTCTTTTGACAAAACTTAAGGGAAATAAATGAGTGTGAAGCTCCAGAATCAAATAGAACAACAGCAGGTGTTCCTGATATAATTAACGTACCCGTCATTGTGTTGTCATCCTCAACTTCTTCTTGTTGTTTTAAGGAAAAGAAACGAGCATTTCCTTTTCTTTCTGGCTCTTTGCCACTTCCTTTGTTTAGCCCAACGTTCATTCTCCCTTCTGGCACATTCCGCTTGTTCTTAGGACAAGTACTCGATGTATGTCCCGGTTCATGGCAAAAGAAGCAAACTCCTTTTCCCCACAGACACTCTCCATTGTGGAACTTTCCACACTTCTGACATTGTGGTTTGGTTACTTGTGTGTTTGCACTGGTGTTACTGCCAAATTTCGACCTCTTATCTTGGAAGTTTCCTCCACTTTGGTTAGGATTTTCCCATTTCCTCTTCATTGGTTGATTTGTCGATTTTGATGTAGGATGGTTTGTTCCAAGAGCCGTGTCCACTTCTTCCGCTCGCTTAACCAGGTCGCTGAAATCGTCAATCACATGTGCAGCCATAATTCCTTTGATGTCAATTCTTAACCCTTTTCTGAACCTAGCGATCATCTTATCTTCTGTATCAACTAGGTGTGGAGCAAAACGGGCCAACTCATTGAATTTCCTTTCATACTCCTCTATAGTCATATTCCCTTGTTTCAACTCAAAGAACTCGATCTCCTTCTTTTCTCTGAATGAGAGAGGAAAGTATTTATTCATTACCACCTCCTTGAAAATTTTCCAATTTAGAACATTGCGATCTTCCTCCCCCAACAGACGATAGAAATGTTTCCACCATTGTCGAGCGTCCTCTTTGAGTTGAAAAACAGCGCATGAAACTTTCTGCTCATCACTACAGTTGATGTGAGTGAAGATACGTTCAAGCTCTTCCAACCACTCTTCGGCTGCTAGCGGTCCATCACGTCCATTGAATCGTGGTGGATTATAGTTTCGAAATCGCTCTACAGCTTGATCTATCGTGTTAGAGGTTCGGTTTAGGTCGGTTTGGGTAGCCTGAGTTTGGGCCTGCTGTTGGACAAAACCCTGTAAAGCGCTCAAGAATTGACCCATGAAGTCTCCTCCATTTGTTGGATGAGTTCGTCCTGCTTCTGCTTCGTGATTAGTATTTGAACTATCGGCGTTGTGGGACTGTGCGCGTGTATTCCTCATTGTTCTATATTCAAAGGCACTATCAGTTTCTATTCTACACTCGCTTGAGAGAATGATACTAAAAGAAAATTCTAGGTTATTCGTAATTCGAGGACTATGTTTAAAAAAAATAAATTTTCGTGAATCATACTTTAACATCATGAACTGAAATAATTTCTGAAATAAATTCATTACTGCAATTAATCTTCAACATAATAACTTGTATACTGAACTTTCTCATAATAACTTGCATAATGAACTTGAACTTTCTGATAACAACTTCAATTATTGCAGCAAATTTAACATAAATTCGGAATATAAACAGTTTATACTCATCCCCTTAAAAACTTTTAAAATAACTTTTACCTTAAAGTCGGAGCACGTAGAGGTCGAATGGATTTTCTCACACATGACATTTAAGAATTTTATGTAAAATATTTTGCAGAGTCTACAGGAAAGTAGACCTGCTCTGATACCATGCTGTAACACCCTAATCTAATTAAGGAGTTAAATATAAAATTTAAATAAATATTTGATGCGGAAGTCTTTTAAAATAATTTAAAACTCACTTTTAAAATAAATATTTCGAAAATAATTTTAAGAAAAAGAAATCTTTAAATAAAATTGGTTTTTAAAGCACTTTTAAAAATATTTATGAGATATCAAAATTTTCAGTAATGTATTCAAATATAAATCTTGATTTCGAAATCATAAATTTAACAACTTTATTTTTAAAGCACGACATGAAGATGTCAGAAAAATAATTAACTAATTAATAAAACTTGTACTATGGAAAAACTCTAAATATAAAATAATATCTTTTTAGCAGCGGAAAATATAACAAAATAAAATCTTTATATAATTAAAAATTATGTATATATCCATGTATATATTTTCGTAAAGATATAAATTCTTAAATAAATATTTGAAATGAATTTAAATATAAATTAAACAAGTCATGACATTAAAATAATATAACAACATTTATTTAAACAAATCACACACAAATCTCAAATAGTATAGAATTTCAGAGTTTACATAACCAAAAGATATCACATGAAATAACATAATATGTTTTAAGAAACATTTATCTTTACATAGATTCGACTTGTGACACCCAAATTCATTTTAATTTTAAATGAAAACGCACGCGGAAAATCATGACTATAAATAAATATTTAATGTGAAAATAGGGAAATAAACATCTTATGTTAAAATACTTTACTAAACATAACGTTTTTAAGTATAACTAAATTCAAAACATTTTACTCGCCATTCGACCTTCCACGCGCCTCCGGCCTTTAAAACCTGAAAATGTTAAATATGGGATGAGCATACAGGGTACACTCAGTGTGGGAACATGCAATAATTGTCCATGTTAATAAAATGGTAACACATATTGTCATAACGTAACATAACTTCCATACGCACTGTGGCAACTCCAAGGACTTTAATGTCCCGGACCCTATATATGGATCCCTGGCGACAATATAATGGTTGCAACCCTGTAACATGAAATCGCATTGTGGCATACCAAGGACGGTGAAGTCCTGGACCAATTATGCTGGCCCCTAGCGATAAATATTTTTTACAACACATACGGTAAACACATAATATTAAAATGGACAAATATTAACCACGTGCATGTACTGAAATAAATCCCACACCTGAAACTTGAACTTTTGAGCTTTGAAAATTAACTGCAAAAATTTAAAGTTCACGTCCTAGTCGCGCCGCACCTAGTCAGATAAATTCAAATAATAAACATAAGGCCTAATTAAACTTAAAAATAATAATAATAATAATAGTTTAAATCTTAAGAGTTTATTATAATAAAATCATTGGGCTAATAAATTATAAAAGAATTTTTCTTATAATAATATTTGAGCTCAATATTTAATTAAAACTAAGTTAATAATGTAAATCGAAATAAAAAAAATTTAATGTTATCCTTTGAATAAATGTATGCAAATGCAGTCCATAAAAAAATAAGTAGATTTAAGCCCAAACATTTAATAAAATTAAGCCTCAATTAAAAGCCCATAAAAAATAACACCCATTCTAACTCATCATATATGAGGCCCATGCCATATCTCCACCCTAATTTAAATCACACACACAACTCCACACTTCACAACTTCACGCAGCTCACCAAAATTCACAACTCACGCAGCCCTTCTATTTCCCTTCTCCCTCTCTCCCTCGGTCTCACCCTTCCGCCGCCACCAGACGGCAACGCCGCCGCCGGAGCTGGCGGCTCTCGCCCTCACTCTCCCTCTCTTCCTCGCGGCTTCTGCCGCCGTCAAACGGCGCCGCCCGACGAAGATCGGCACCCCCTCTCTCTCTCTCGATCCCTCTCCATACCGCGCCTCCCTCTTCTCCGGCGTCCCTCTTGGTGCCCTGCCGCCGCGTCGACAGCAACAGTCGGTCAGGCCGCCTTCCCCCTTTCCAGATCTGGTGCCGCCCAACCGCCGTCGCCGCCTCCCTGCCCATCTTCGCCGGCCGCCGTGGCGCGGCAGCGCCCAGCGACGCCTACTAGCCAACTCCCCCTGATTCCGTCCGCCGGTCGCCGCCCTCCGCCAGCAACAGCGCACGGCGCAGCTTTTCAGTCGGTTCCCTTTCGTTTTCCCGGATCGGCAGCAGCCACTCACCCACTATTTCCCATCCCTTCTATTTCTATCTTCTTTTCCATGTATTTAGCAGTATATATAAAATTACAGAAAAAAAAAATAGATGTATGCATGATTGGATTTTTGAAAACAAAGTTTTTGAAATGAAATAACTTTACAAAAGTTATTAAAATTACCGATTGATGATGTGCAGTGAGAAATGGCAGATTTGAGTTATTTTGTGAAAAGAGCAAATGGAGAAATCTGTTGCTGGTTTATGATTTGAAGCTGATGGAATGAGAATGATACAATGAGGTTTAAATAGATTGAATTACTCGTTCGTCAAAGATTTGAATGTGAAAGAAATCAAAAATTTGCTGCTTGTGGAAGAAAATCAAATCTTACGGAAAGGAAATTTAATTCAAGTTTGGCATGCTGTGATGTTTGTCAAATACTGCAAATACTGATACTGTGATGTTTGTCAAATACTGCGAATACTGATATGTAAAATATGGAATATGGATTGGAGTCTGCACAAGCAATTCTCATTCTTTTAGTTGATAAGTTATAAATATTTTAACTTAATAATTATTTTAGGTGCATCATAAAATTTGGACAATAATAAAAGGCCTAGTATTAAATAAGAATTATATAAATACTTTAAATATAAGGCCCAACAATTTAATAATTTTATGTAAATATTTGTCTATGGCTCAAATTAACTAGAAATACTTAAAACATAAATCTATATAGTATACATTTTTAGAAGATCTATAATTTAAAATCATACATCTAACTAGGAGCGCGATTAGATAATTCATGACATAGACTAAAATTTTAAATAACCTCACAATTTAAATATAAAATGCTTCAAAATGATTTAAATATGAAATAATTCAAAACAAAAATTTAAATGAATTATTTGGTTTCGGGCTGTTACAGATATCATAACACAGTTATAATATAATATTCTATATTATATAACTAAGATTATTGTACAGTTATAATATAATATTCTATATTATATAACTAAGATTATTGTTCTACAATAAATTATACATCTGACGTGTAACATCTATGTATATAATAGCATAGCTATAATTAATATTGATATTGTATTATAACTTAGATTAAATCTAACTTATAGTATATACTATATAACTTGTAAATTTATAAATATCATCAAATGATACAAAAACAAATAAAATATAGTATATAGTATAAGTTGTACAATAAAATAAAATTATTTATTTTGATATTATACAATAAAATAAAATTATTTATTTTGATATTATAGTATAGTTATAACATATAACTAAAATTATTGTTTTACAATATATTATACATCTAACTTATAATAGTTACATATATAATAGCATAGTTATAATATTAGTATTATATTATAAATAATATTACTTATAACATATAAATTATATGTAACTTATAACATTTATATAATTTACTATATATTACATGAATGCATATAAGTATGCGAATATAAAGTACGATATACCAATTGAATTTTTTCGATTTTGATAATACCGATTATTTTGGTATACCGTTAAAGTGCGGTATACCGTGAAAGTACGGTATACCGAAATTCGGTAAGGTATACCGAAATAAAGGTACGGTAAAGGTTTTCTATATTCTCCATACCGTACTTAAGGTATAACGTAGGTAAAGGTAAGGTAAAGGTATGAATTTTCTCCATACCGGAGGTAAAGGTAAGGTATAAGGTATGGTCGATTTAATAAGGTATATCGTACCGTGCCACCCCTACATACACTTAGATATGCAGAGAAGGATATTAAGAATTGTCAGGATGATTAGGGAAAGATTGGTAATATCAGCAGGGAAGTGACTCTAGAGCTGATAATTAAGGCATACTTGAACGACGTTGAATTTTTTTTGATCTACTATGCAAAGGCGTTATAGATGCGCGAGGCAGATAACAATGCTCAAGTTATATATATATATGTGAGGAAATAATGACTGATTACAAAATAATAAGAAAATAAAAAAAATATTATCGTCAATTGTTTTTTTTTCAAAAAATCTCATCAATTTTAAAATAAAAATTAAAAAAATAATATTAGTGATCGAAACGATGATCAATTCTAAAATAATTAAAATAATTAAAAAAAGTTAATATGAACGATCAAAATAACAATTGATTTTAATAGTAGTAGTAGTAATAATAATAATAATAATAATAATAATTTATATTAACAATCAAAATAATGATCGATTTTAAAATAATAATAAAAATTAAGATTAACGATCGATTTTAATATAATAAAAAAATAGTACTCCCTCCGTCCAATTATATCTCATTACTTTTAGGCACGAAGATTAAGAAATGTGTAATTAATAAATAAAGTGGATTGATGGAAATTATTTAAATATTAGGTATAGAGGGAGAATATGTTGCCAAAAAAAGGAATGAGACATTTGTAATGGACATCCCAATATCCCATTACGGAAAATGATATATTTGTAATGGGACGGAAGGAGTATTAACGGTCGGAATAACGATTGATTTCTGTGTGTAATAAAAACAAAATCAATATTAACGTCGAAATAATGGTCGATTTTAAAATAAGAAAAAATTGAAAAAATCAATATTTTAGATTAAATTTTTTATCGTTAAAAAATAAAAAAAAAATAATTATTTACAACCAAAATTTTTGATCGTTAGATAATAATTTTAAAAATTATTTCTACAATTAATCAATCACTAGTACCGTAATCTCAGCTATTGGAAACTATAAACCCTAAACCTCAAATTTCGGTAGTCAAATTCGATTAACTTTTTAATTTGATCATAGTCAAATTTGACTATTAACACCGCCTTTTCTTATGAAGTGTGCTCAAACAATAAAATTATTACTTCAAAATCTCTCATTTTACTAGTATACATTTAAATTTTAGTGGCATATAAATTAAAAGCTTCAATAACGTAGGGTCACCGACTCACCAACCAAATTTGAATTTGTAGATTTTGAATAGCCTTTTGGTATGAAATTAAGTCTGAGCACATGCGAATGGGGGGACGACATGCATGTGACCTCTTTAGATATTTGTGATACATCTAAAATTTAGCCTCCAATTTTTCTAACTAAAAAAGCAATCAAGCAAAAATATTATGCAAAATCGATGTTGTGCGTAAGACCACGTAAGATGCCAGAATGTCGATCTGTCAAAAATAATTAATGTAACATTTATTCTGAAAAGAGAAAAAAAAAAACAAAAAAAAACACGAAGAAATGGGCAAATACTTCTATTTTGATTAAGAATATATCTCTAAAAAAATTAAGAATATAATGCAGATGAGAAACGGATAAAGTTGGTTCTAGTGTTCAATTTGCTTTCAGCTTCCTATCAGATTGAAATTCTAAAGCTTTGTCTGTATATCGTGGATAAATAGCCCCATCACATTAAAAACTAGCATAATATTAATTATGAGACAAAGGGCTGATTTAGTCCATCCATATTAATTAATAGAAAAATGGAAATATATAGTACTAGCATTTAAGACTATTTTATCTTTAACTTCAGATTTTTCAAAATTAAAAAATAATTACAATTATTTAAATTTTTATCTTTTATTAAAATTTACAATAAAATTTTTTCATACATATGTCATCTATATTGTAGATTATATCTCGTTCATTTACATACAATTTTACATTGATATAACCCTAGCTACTTAAAATTAAAAATAAATTGACCGACATTTAATCAAACTTAAGGAAAAAATATACGACACCTCAAAAAGTGTAGGTAACTATTTGTTCTTGTATATATATGAATTTTTAAAGGAAGATTGTCGTTTTTACCGTCCTAGCTATTAAAAGTAATTATGACGTATAACTCAGGAAAAAGAAGTAATGATTTAAAATTAGCTAATGAACTAGTATTATTATTTAGGTTAATAATGTGAAGTGCTCATGCTACCAATATGGCAATATACCATACGATCAGACACATTTATACAATATTCAAATTTAAATGTAATTAAATGTTACGTATTTGTGTATATAACTGTAATTTAAGACTTGAATCAAACTTTATCTCTAAAAAAAAGACTTCAATGTTCAATCAAACTTTGGTAACCTATATTGCACAGCACTCATTCGATCTCGAGATAAAAATGCACATATAAATCCACTGTTATTAAATGACTTTCCTAATTATTAACCGCATGATTCTGTTGCAAGTCTGAGAGCACGATTGTCGTGGTGTTCGTGTTTCGAGCTTATCATACCATTTTAATCATACGGCGCAGAAAAAGAAAAAATATTAATCTTAAAAAAGAAAAACACGAAAGTCCAGATACAGGTAGGATAGGAACCGAATATGCAGCTTATTTATTTTAATTTGTTTTTCCCTTGTGAAAGAAATTAAAAAGTTAATTTACTATTTCCTCTATAAACAGCCACACCGTCACTCTCATAGTCTCATGCGCATTACGCTACACTACACAGCAGCAGTGCTGCAGAGCCTGAACCCAAAACAACGACGAAAACGTCACGTGGCGCAGCAGGAGTTAGCGTGCCGTCGCCGGCGCACGTTAGCTATCTTCCGGAACTGCTTTTGGTTAAGCCTTCGTTTGTTTCTTTCTCTTAAGACAAAGGAAAGCTAAGTCTCAAAGGGATTAAGTGCTTCAAGAAACAAAACCCAAAAAAGGAAGTATGATTTTACTCCTTTAAATACAGCCAAACGCCAAATAAGAAAAAAAAGGGAAAAGGAATTATTGGTGGTGTTTGTAGAGGGAAAATGAGAGTAATGGCGGTGGTTTTGTACGGCTTGTTTTATTTGCTGGCGCTGACGACGTCGTTCTGTTTTGGCGCCAACGTGACGTACGATCACCGGGCGCTGGTGATAGACGGCAGGCGGAGGGTTCTCGTCTCCGGCTCCATCCATTACCCGCGCAGCACTCCTGATGTTAGTACAGCTAGAACTCGATCGCATTTTTTCACGCAGCTCTGAGAAGGTGTAGATGAAGTTTTCTGTTATGTAAATGTGATGTTTCTTTTGTGTTTGGGATCAGATGTGGCCGGACTTGATACAGAAATCGAAAGACGGAGGATTGGATGTGATAGAAACTTACGTTTTCTGGAATTTGCACGAACCACTTCGCGGCAAGGTGATTGATTATTTTCTATTTTCTTGGTTAGTTAATTTTATTTTTCAAATGATGCGAGAAACTCTCTTTTCTTTTTAGTTGATTTGGTTTTTCTCTCACGTGATTATTCCTAGCTTCGATGTTTGTTTGGTTTAATGGAGTAAAAGGGGAAAGTGAAGTAATAACCAAGAGCGGGAAAGAATCAGAGTTTCTGCTTTTCCAGTTTTTTGTTCGGAAAAGTTGTGAACTTTTTGTAACTAAATTATTTACTAATTTCGTTGATTCCGCGTTTTCAATCATTGTTGTTGGGGCTATCGATTTAGATCTGTTTTAATGAATGAAAAGTCAAATGTGGAAAGTGCGAAAGAAAGAAATAATAATAGAGAAAGCGACGCTTACTGTTGAAAGTGAATTTTGCAGTATGATTTTGAAGGCAGAAAAGATTTGGTGAAATTTGTGAAATTGGTGAAGGAGGCTGGTCTGCTTCTTCATCTCCGAATCGGTCCCTATGTCTGTGCTGAATGGAATTATGGGTAAGCATTTTCTTCATTTTTCAAGGTTGGTAATTATGTTTCAGAATTCAATCTCCAGAAATATAATATCATGTTCTTTTGTTAATGCATAAAAATGTTGAGATGATTATATATGTCATGGCTGATATGAGGAGTGCATTCTTTTTGGGAACAGTGGATTTCCTCTTTGGCTGCATTTTATACCAGGAATCAAGTTTCGAACAGATAATGAGCCCTTCAAGGTTACTGTTCTTGCTTTTCTTTCTTTCATTTAGTTTTGGCTGTAATATCTAGTTGTTATCATAAACTACAGTATAACGTATAATACAATGGATAAACGGGACATTTCAGGCCGAAATGAAGAGATTTACGGCCAAGATTGTGGACATGATGAAGCAAGAAAATCTGTATGCATCCCAGGGAGGCCCCATAATTTTGTCTCAGGTTGAATGCTAAAAATGACTATGTTTTAGTATCTTTATAGCTATAAGTGCTCAAGGCTTTGGTGAATGTTCAACATCACAGATAGAAAATGAGTATGGAAACATTGATTCTGCTTATGGAGATGGTGCAAAAAAATACATAAATTGGGCTGCAACAATGGCCACCTCATTGGATACAGGAGTGCCGTGGGTTATGTGCCAGCAAAAAGATGCTCCTAATCCTATTGTGAGTTCTGGTTTTCATAATCTACTTGTAACTAAAGCCGAGTTGGATTGGCCATTTCAAAAGATGATAAATCGAAGCTAATGAACTACACTTTCCCTCCTGAATAATACAGATTGACACTTGCAATGGGTTTTACTGTGACCAGTACACCCCGAATTCCAATAGCAAGCCGAAAATGTGGACAGAGAACTGGAGTGGATGGTACAACTTTAGAGATGCTTATCGTTGTTTAAACTGCATGGTGGTTTATGCTTAGTATCTCTGGGGTCGTCTAACTGCATATGCCTTGTTTGCCTGCCTGTGTGATGTTAATGAAACACCAGGTTCTCAGCATTCGGTGATCCTCTGCCATATAGACCTACGGAAGATGTTGCTTTTGCTGTTGCGCGCTTTTACCAGCTCGGGGGAACCTTCCAGAACTATTACATGGTATATCCTGTCCTTCACAGTGTTTGAATCGAGAGATATGCAAGAACATCTCATATGAATGTTATTGCATTTTAACAGTACCATGGTGGGACTAACTTTGGTCGCTCGAGTGGTGGGCCTTTCATTACAACAACCTATGATTATGATGCTCCAATTGATGAGTATGGTATGACATTCCTTTGTCTAATATCTGTGCTTGCATCACAACAAGTTTAGTTTCTACAATTTTGATAAGTTTCCAATAGCTATTTTCCTATTAGAGATGGAATCTACGTTATAACAATGTCTAATGTGACACCAACAACCACAGAGTAGATTTTTCTATTGTTTCAAAATAATCTTTTCTGATATGGATTCATGAATGTGTATTGACTGCTCTGTTTTAGGTCTTCTGAGGCAGCCAAAATGGGGTCACTTGAAAGATGTACACAAGGCTATAAAACTTTGTGAAGAGGCAATTGTGGCAACTGATCCAAAAACCACATCTCTCGGTTCAAATTTGGAGGTATAACATCGTCTCCTTACAAGATTCTGTCTATCTTTCAACACATCATTACGCTACTCTAGGCCCGAATGTAGTGTCCTGGATCTTTGACAAGGCATATTTTCATTAGGAATTTGTTCAAAATTTTATGCTCAGAATTAAGATTCCTGCAACTTCTCCTGAAACTGTAATTTTTCTGTGTCAGGCCACTGTTTATAAAACAGAATCAGGAAAGTGTGCTGCTTTTCTTGCAAATGTTGGCACACAATCAGATGCAACGGTGAAGTTCAATGGAAATTCCTATAATTTGCCTGCTTGGTCTGTCAGCATCTTACCTGATTGCAAGAATGTGGTCCTCAATACTGCAAAAGTATGAATCTCGAGCCTTCATATTGCATTTATCCTCTCCAAGCATTTTCCTTGAAGATTTAATACTTGAACTCCAAAGCAATTGAAATTTGAACCTTCAATGTTATGATATCTCTAACAAGTCACTGGCAGATTTCAACCAGAAGCTAATGCACTTGGCAAATAACAGATAAACTCTATGTCAACTGTTGCAAAGTTCGTTCGTCAGTCTTCAGAAGATGGTGCTAAAGAAACAGATGCATTCTCGGGTTGGAGTTGGATCTACGAACCTGTAGGTATATCCAGTAATAATGCAATCACAAAACCTGGGTTGCTGGAGCAAATAAACACAACTGCTGATCAAAGTGACTATCTTTGGTATTCTCTGAGGTATGAGGGCTTCCAAAGAAAGATACACTAGATATATATTTTAAGAAAGTTATTGAGTTTTAACTTTTTCTTGATTGTTTCAGCTTTGAAATGAAAGGGGACGAGCCTTTTCTTAAAGACGGAGCTAAGACAGTCCTTCACGTGGATTCTCTAGGCCATGCACTTCAAGTTTTTATCAACGGGAAAGTTGCAGGTGAAGTGACTAAACTAAATAAGCACTTCTACTTTTTTTTCCCCTTTGCTTCTTCTATTCCGTTTTAACTGCTTGGGGCTTGCTGTTTAATGTACAGGGAGTGGCAATGGGCGAAACAGTAACTCTAAAGTTTCATTAGATGTTCCCATAAGCCTTGTTCCGGGCAAAAATAAGATTGATCTCTTGAGTTCGACAGTGGGATTGCAGGTATACATATACAGAATTTATCTTTAAATCATACAAGAAGTTTTACCTTATGCAAAAATTTTGTTGATTCAGAACTATGGAGCATTCTTCGATTTGAAAGGTGCTGGAGTTACCGGTCCGGTCCAGTTAAAGGGCCTACAAAATGGATCTACTGCTGATCTATCCTCTCAGCTGTGGACATATCAGGTCATTGATGTTAAATTTTTTGATTTTTTTTAGCATATTATCAACAGTAGCTTATATGCTTGTTAGGGATACGACGTCCTGTTTCATTTTTATTTATGTCGTGTGCTACGTGTGAAAGCAGATTGGTCTAAAAGGGGAAGAGCTAGGCCTTTCCACTGGAAGCTCCTCTCTTTGGGTGTCCCAGCCTGCTTTGCCCAAGAATCAACCACTGGTCTGGTACAAGGTACATTTTCACAATGGGAAATAATCAATAAACAGCTATTGCAACGTGACCATGTTTTATTATATGATCTGTGTTAAACTCAACAACTTGCCCTCTGTGTGATGCAGACGACTTTTGATGCCCCTTCTGGAAGCAGCCCTGTTGCGTTGGACTTCACAGGACTGGGGAAGGGTGAGGCATGGGTAAACGGACAGAGCATCGGGCGTTATTGGCCGACTAATATTGCTACGAGCAATGGCTGCACCAACTCTTGCAATTACAGAGGATCTTACAGCTCAAACAAATGTCTGAAAAACTGTGGAAAGCCTACTCAGCTTCTGTACGAGCTTCTTTTGTCAATGTTCTTAATAAAAGAGTTCATTACTTTCCACGTATTTATAATGTCTGGTGTTTCAGCTACCACGTGCCCCGTTCGTGGCTACAGCCAAGTGGAAATGTGCTAGTCTTGTTTGAGGAAGCAGGGGGGGATCCAACAAGGCTATCTTTTGCAACTAGAGAGGTGCAAAGCATATGCTCTCGCGTTTCAGAGTCACACCCGATTCCTGTGGAGATGTGGACTGCAGACGAGGAAACGAGAAAAAGGGCAGGGCCAACTCTATCCCTGGCTTGCCCTCACTCAGATCAGGTGATATCTAAGATAAACTTCGCCAGCTTTGGAACTCCTCGTGGAACATGTGGGAGTTTCAGCCACGGCCGATGCAGCAGCAAAAGGGCTCTCTCCATTATTGAAAAGGTTATACAACTCTTTCTAATTGCTGTGTCTTATTTTGTCACAATATCTGCAGATTTTTCAAAGATGGTGTTTTGATTTGGTTTTATATTGCAGGCCTGTATAGGATCAAAAAGCTGCAGCCTTCGAGTATCGGCGAATACGTTTGGTGATCCCTGTGCAGGAACCGCTAAAACCTTAGCCGTTGAAGCTTCCTGTGCATAGTGTCTCTTATTAGTCAAATCAACCAAATTAAGTTGTTCACACAATTATCAATGGAATTAAATAAAAAAAAAAGTATATATGAACTTGGTCGCAATTATTTATAACCAGCAATGGTTAGTGCATGGAATGCGAAGTGATATATATATATATATATATATATATATATATATATATATATATATATATCAACATACGAGTTATCATCTTAAACGTAGGAGCAGTGGTAAACATGGATTTATAAGATACGAGCAGAGCAGCCGTAGGCGATGCGCTTGGCTTTCTCCCTCCAAAACAAATTATGGAATACAATTCACGAAACCGAAAGCGATATAAGTGTTAAATTAAAGTAGGTTTACATTTGGAAGTGATTCCTTGCAACTCCATCACGATACACCAACTGTGTTCGCATCTTAGAGTTTGGCTAATGTGTCGGAGAATCAATCCAAATTACAACTTGGAAACTTTTTTTGTTGAGAGAGAGAGAGAGAGCTAACGGAAGGCTTGGGAACATATTTTCTACTCAACATCTGAATTGCAAATGCAATTTGCTCTCCTTTTAACTTGCTTCCGTTTGGTTGTTTCCAATATAAGCAATTTTTTTCCTTAGATTTTTATCACTTAAATCATTTATTGTTTAAGTTTGCAGTAAGGCATCTACTTTTACTTTGATAGGAGTATTTATTTATTTATTCATTTCATGCTTTTCTTTTTTTAGTAATTATAATTTTATTTGAGGTAGTAAACTTACCAAATTTTGGACAAAATTCTGATTTTGCATGCCATAGAAATATTTTGCCTGTAAATTATTGTTCATACTTTTTTTGTAAACAACTATGATTTCGCGATCAAAATCCATTTGCCCCCAAATTATTGCTGACATAGCCTCCGAGGCAACTAAAATTTGCACAAGATCGATCTCGGTCGCAAAATTATGTCACATATCATTCGTAATGTTACAACACTAGTATGACTATATTGATGTATTTATTTGTGATGAGGCCAGATTTTAGAATAATCAATCAAAATAATCATGCATGGTTGACCTAACAAAAAGAAAATACAAAATAAATAGTAAGCAATTAGCTAGTACTCCCTCCTTTTTTTAAGTGTTCCATGGAAAAAAAAAATACATATATCAAGGAAGTTGGAGTATTACTTTTGTGCCCATATTTATTATTTTCAAAGTGTAATAAATTTATTCTCAAATTTTGAAATAGGACATTTAAAAAGGGGTAAAGTAGAAACTTTGTCATTTTTTATTCTCAAATTTTGAAATAGGACACTTAAAAATGAATAATAAATTTATCTTAATAGGACACTTAAAAAAAACGGAGGGAGTAATTACTATTGTTTAAGTTCGCAGTATAATGAAGTTAATGTAGGAAAAACATTAAATTAAGTCTCTGAAAGATTGTTAAGAGTGAAATAGGAGACTAATTAACTTAATTATACCTGCATGCGACTACTGGAGCAAGAATTTGCAGCAGAAAGAATCAAATGTACGTAAGCTAAATATATATTGAATTGAATGAGCTGTTTGAATTAATTTCCTTATAATGTAAAAGGTCCATGCATGTCAGCTCCCATAATTTTGGTACGCCTTTAGCTAACCTCCACGCACGCTCATCGATCAATTACTTCTCTTACTCTTACTCTTAGCCTATAAATATTGGTCCAATCTGGTCTGCAAAATCATCATCATCGCATCCACTAGACAAAAAAATATTGAGTCTAATTGAATCGGAAAAAATGAAGGCTAGGAGGGTGTGCATATTGGCCGCCCTTGTGGTGCTGTTTGTGGGCAGCATTGTTGCCCAAGCTGATAGCAATGGCAACGGCAATGGATATGGAGAGGAAGATGGAAACAATGGCAACGCCAATGGCAATGGCAACTTGGGGCCGAACAACGGCAACGGCAATGGCAATGGCAACGGGGATGGCAATAATGGAAATGGCAACGGCAATGGCAACTTGGGAGGCAACAACGGCAACGGCAACGGAAATGGGAATGCCGGAGGTAACAACGGAAACGGCAATGGAAACGGAAATTTGGGAGGAGGCAACGGCAACGGCAACGGCAATGGAAATGGAAATGGAAATGGAAACGGAAATGACCAAGGAGGCGACGAGAATGACGGTGACTGGCAGGGCGGAGACGACGAGGAAGACAACGGCCAGAAAGCAAGGAGGCCGTCACCTCCTCCTCCGCCACCTGCTCGCGTCATTCCTTCCGGTAATTACGAATCATTATCAGCGGTCCCAAATTCCGGGCAGGAAAGAGGTAAGTGCCTCGGCGCGGGAGCATGCCAGTATAAGACGCTGACCTGCCCGTCGGACTGCCCGGAGAGGAAGCCGAAGAAGAACAGGAAGCAAAAGGGCTGCTTCCTCGACTGCAGCAGCAGATGCCAAGCCACCTGCAAATGTACGTCCCATCTCTTGATCGATAATAATTAATCAAGTTTTGATGACTGAATGAATGAATGAGTTTGCAGGGAGGAAGCCCGACTGCAACGAGAAGGGGTCGGTCTGCTACGACCCGCGGTTCGTGGGAGGCGACGGCGTGATGTTCTACTTCCACGGATCAAAGGGCAATGACTTCGCCATCGTGTCGGACCACAACCTCCACATCAACGCACACTTCATCGGCAACAGGCCCGCCGCCAGGACTCGCGACTTCACCTGGGTTCAAGCCCTCTCCCTCATGTTCGACGCCAACACGCTAGTCCTAGCCGCCAACCGAGTCTCCCACTGGGACAACAACACCGACGCCCTCCTCGTCAAGTGGAACGGCCACTCCATCTCCGTTCCCACGGAGGGCGAGGCCGAGTGGAGCAGCAGCAGCAGCAGCGGCGCAAGGCAGGTGGTGATCGAGAGGACCGTGGACGTGAACACGGTGAGAGCGAGCGTGTCGGGGCTGGTGCAGATGGACATCAGGGTGACCCCGATCGGAGAGAAGGAAAATAGGGTTCATCACTACGAGTTGCCGTCGGATGATGTGTTCGCTCATCTTGAGGTGAACTTCAATTTCTTCAATCTGTCGGAAGGCGTGGAGGGGGTTCTGGGGAAGACATACAGGGGTGGGTATGTGAGCCCGGTGAAGAGAGGAGTGGCGATGCCTATCATGGGAGGTGAGGACAAGTACAGGACTCCCTCGCTCTACTCGCCTTCCTGCAAGATGTGTCTCTTCCAGAGGCCCTCCATTGATGTGCTCTGAGTCTCACCTTCATCATATATCTTCTTCAATCACCTACACAAATAAATGTTGCCTCATCAACTATATTAGCCAACAACTTGATTGAGCCACTTATTTCAATTTTAGGAAACGATCTCTTGTTCTGCGACTTCCTGCCCCTATTTTACGCACCTATTTGATGATCAAATATATTAAATTAATTATGATGCAAGGTTAATCTAAATAGTGTACTATAATACTAATATATTGTAATGAAAAGTCTGTTGTTGGAATTGTGGTTTTTGTATTTGACTAATTATGAGTTAATATATGAAAAATATAAAAATATTCACTAGACTAAAAAAGATAAAAGTTTAACTAGTTTATATATATGTAACATAATTAATTATCCTAAGAGAATACATGTTCGATCTAAACCATATATTTTCCAATTTCCACCCACTCATTTCTCTGTCTAATCTACTTATACACATCTTCCAGCAAATTACAAGAATTGAGAAAATGATGCAACCAACTGAATCAACTTGTTGCTCGATTGAAGTCTATGATACAACCTGCTGGAGTTGGCTTTCAAGAGTTTGAAATTCCTTGGTGAACATTAATGATCTAGACAACATTGCATCTATTAATCTCAGCCTGGTGGTTCTCTTATTTTATGATCTCTAATTCCATCAATGACTCACTGCAGGACTCTAAAACGAATCACTACCATTACTCAAGAATCTTAGCTTTGTGTCGAAATATATAATTTTATCATGTAATGGATCTGGAATAAGGTGTCCTGTGATGTTTGTGTCGTTAATGTTTTTAAATTTACAACTAATTTTACATCCGCGATGAATTTAAGACTCATATATAATTGTGAATATAGGCTTTAATTGAGTCATACGATCCTAGCTTCGTTGTGAATTATAGCTTAACTAGTTATGAATTACCCTTTATTTTCCGCACATTCACAACCAAGCTATACATTTCGCATAAATTTTTGAATTATTGCTTAATTTTCATGAATTTACATATTTTTTTTAATGAACTTAACTTGTCAAATATAGATTTCCTTTTATTATACAGATGAGTCGTTATCATAAATTATGCAAAAATGTATATAATTAACAATCAAAAGTATTTCGAGTCGTCAATTATAGCATAAAATTAAACTTCACTACCAAGACCATTTCAAATTGTAAATTATAGCAAAAAATTCAAATTCACAACCAAAAATATTTTGAATCGTGAATTATGAGAGTAAAATAGTAAGTACAATTACTTTTATTTTTTATATTAATTACTTTTTTTATTCTCTCAATTAATTTAATTATTTTAAAATCTACGCCTTAACTTATTTGCATAAGGTTTTTCTTACGTTCACTATAATTTTTATTTTTTTAGTTGAAGAAAGATTATTCGGTTGTTTAACGTCAATTATAGTTCATATATAATTAGTGTTGGGACACATTAAAGGGAAAAGAGATTTTCTTACATAACATGTACATACATAATACCCTCAAAAATTAATTCTATTATAAAATATTTACGATCATGGCTGATTTGCCCCTTTCATATATTATCGGTTATTTGATTAAATGTGACAAGTTTTTTGATTTTTGCCTTCTATACACTATTGAATTAGGAAATAAATCATGGATTTGCATCCTTAAAAATCACTATAATCTTTTACAGATATGCAATCAATTTAAATTCAACAGTCTTATTAAAAAAAATGCTTGAACAGTCACTCCAAGTTCTAGAACGAAACCAACCATAATTTGTTGCTTTGCCCATGCCAAAGATAAAGTTTTCTTTTAATTTCATTTTTCCGGCTATTTCTTTCTTTTCTCTTATTTTTGCTCTTTATTTCCAGAAATTGGGTTATTTAATTTAAAATAAAATTTGTAATATGCATTATATTAAAGATTGTGATAAAAAAATTTATTGATGTATAATTTGTAAAAAAAAACTAGTTTAAAATATGAAAAATATGATCGATTAAAGTTTAGAGGTGATCTTAGGTACACCGGATTGTACCGTACAACTGGGTTGCACTTTGACTCGTACTCTTATTTGAACTCATATCCTGACCCAAACCATATAAATAACACTATTCTGAGTACGGGTCAACCCGCTTATACGGTACACCCAGGTTTACCCAAGATTTTGTGTAAAGGTTTGAGATTATTTTAAGTTTATGTTTTTAATTATTTTTAATTTTCTTTTTTATTTCAAATGTTATTGCTTTGACCAAATTTTTTTATACCCCCACCATTTTCTCTTTTTCTTAATTTTCTTAGTTTCGGCTTTTTTTTTACATCGATATTTTTAAGTCTCTTACAATTCTTTTGATATATATAGTTTTTTTTAATTTCTATATAATTTTCCAAATCAACATTATTCGATTATTTCTTAAAAGTATACTACGATATAGAAGATTATAAGATATCAATGAAATTGATACTAACAAATTATAGCTATGAAAATTGTGTCTCGTGTTGACCATGTCGTTCAATTATTTCATAAAAATATATTATAATACATAAAATTATAAGATATTAATGAAATCAAAATAAAAAATAAAAAAAATGAAATTGATATAATATATAGAGCTAATATATAAAACTATCCACTTTCATATTGTAAAGATAAAAATTGTCCATTAAGATAAAATAATAAAAAGTGACCAGTTTTTGTGTAAAAGTACAAAATTACCCCTAACAATAAAAATTAAAAAAGTAAGCCATATTTCTCTCCCTCTCTCTTCTCTCTCTATCGTACACTCTTCTCTCTCTCTCTCTTCTCTCCCTCTCCCTCTCCCTCTTCGACTCTCCCTCTCTCTCTCGTCCTTGCCGCCGCTCCACAGTCGCCGGCCACCGCTGCACAGCGAACCACCACCAGCGCGACGCACAGCGGCAACGGATCCTCTCTTCTCTCTCTCTCTTCTCTCCCTCTCCCTCTCCGGCTCTCCCTCTCTTCTCTGTGCTGCAGTTTCGATCTCTCTCTCTAGGGTTTCGTTTGGTCCTCTTCCTCTATAAGAGATCGTTTCTTCTTCACCGAAGAATTTTCCAGCGTCTGAGGAGGATTGAAGAATTTCAATCTAATGTGATCAAAGCTGTAGTGATTTTGTCAAGATTGAAGAATTTCGATCTATTTTTCCTTCACAATTTATGTCGAGAGTTTTGTTTTAGCTTTGATGAATGAGAAATAGATGTGAGGGATAGGCTGAGGAAGGAGGTGTTGGTGCCGCTGCGGAGGGCGCTTCAGCTGCCGGAGGTGTATCTTGAGAAAGTGAAGTCGGGCAAAGCCAAGATCGCCGCCGGTGCATTGCTTCCTCATCAGATAATCGCGTCCTTGGATGACGAAGATAACGGCGGCCAAGTGGCGGAGCTTCAATGGAAGAGAATGGTGGAGGACATGGCCAAGGTTGGGAAATTGAGCAATTGCCTTGCAATCTGTGACGTTTCTGGGAGTATGGATGGAATCCCTATGGAGGTTTCGGTGGCGCTAGGAGTTCTGGTGTCGGAGCTAAGCGAGGAGCCATGGAAGGGGAAGCTCATCACCTTCAGCGAAAATCCTCAGCTCCAGATAGTGAGAGGGGAAAGCTTGAAAGAGAAGATTGAGTTTGTGAGAAGAATGGAGTGGGTGATGAACACTGATTTCCAAAAGGTGTTCGATGTGATACTGAAAGTGGCGGAGAAGGGGAAGCTGAAGGCGGATGAGATGATAAAGAGGCTGTTTGTGTTCAGTGATATGTAATTCGATGAGGCTTCGATGAATCCGTGGGAGACGGATTATGGGGCGATCGTGAGGAAGTACAGAGAGAAGGGATACGGAGAATGTTTACCGGAGATTGTGTTTTGGAATTTGAGGGATTCGAGGGCGACGTCGGTGCCGGCAAACCAGCCGGGGGTGGCGCTTGTGAGCGGCTTCTCCAAGAATCTGATGAAGATATTTCTTGAAAAGGGTTGAGTGATGGATCAGGTGGCGGTGATGGAAGCTGCTATTGCTGGTAAAAAATATCAGCAGCTGGTTGTGCTGGATTGATATAGTTAGATAGCATGAGTTTGGATCTTTGTTAGCAGTGTAAAAAATTTTGATTAATCAATGTGGATGAACTTGGTTTGTGACTCTTTGATTTTGAAGGATTTAATCAATGATTATGAAAAAATGAGAAATAGATGTGAAAAAACAGAGGAAATTTTTTTCACAGATGTATAGTTGATTTAGATACAATTAATTTTCTGTTGAGCTATATTTTTTAGGAATTTGCAAAACGATAATATGATAGTGATTTTGTATATTTATTTTTAATGTTCTTAAATTCACAACTAGATTTATGAATTTACAATTAGATCTATGAATTCACGACCACATTTATGAATGTGTTAATAGGGGAATCTACCCACTTCAATAATATGTCTTGCAAAACTACCCACTTTCAAAGTCAAAGACCGAAAAGCAAGTTTGATGGTGATGGGTTGCTTGGTTTTTTGTGTAAAAGTTGATGATGATGGAAATTGTGTAAGAGTTGTGTAAGAAAACAGTTAAAATTGGTACAAAATGTGAGAAAACGTCACTTTCATGCATTATAAGATTAAATAGATTTGCAAATTTTGAATAAATTAGGGGACGTTTGTGTGTTACAAACATTAATACGAAGGCCAAAAAAATCACGAATATGTCAATTCTTAAGATTTTTTTTTTTTTGAAACCATTAAACTATGTATCCGCCAGTAATTCGTAGCCGGCCGAAGTAGCCGCTGAAGTTTGTGACCGGCGGCTACTATTCAACGGCTACTAATTACTGGCGGATACTTGTGTTATTCGCTTCAAAAAAAATACTTTGTTCATAATTAGCATGATTGTGAATTTTTATCCTTCGTGATTTTTTATTGTTACATATGCACCGTTATTTTTAGATTTTTATTTAATTTTACAAGGGGAAATATGAGAGATAGTGAAATATGTACAGTACAAGAAGTACACATGGATGGGAAATATGAGAGATAGTGAATCTGCCAAAATTTGGATTATAGTGGGGGTAATAACACTCACTTTATGCATGATTTGACTACACAAAAAATAATAGACTTGCACATAAAATAATAAGAAATTATATACCAATTATTTGGAAATTCATATATTCGGTAATGAAATAATATTATATAGCCAAAAAGTAAAGTATCCGCCATTAAATTATTTGATTTATCAGTAGCCGCTAACAAAAAATATATGGCGGCTACTGGGCTTTTTGTACGATTTTCTGGCGGATACTTGGTCTGTTAGGCAGAAAATAATATTTTATGTCAAATTATGTATAATTTTTAATTTTTCAGCTTGTTATGAATGTTTAAATATAACATACGCATTCCCCTTTTGTATTTGTTGCGATTTTTTACTTTTAATTTTTTAGTAAAAAATTAAAAGTACATACTGAGAAGGTGACTCTGCAAAAAATTTGGTTGTAGTGGGGCATTAATGCTAATTTTATGCATGCGTGAGGTGACATGCAATAATAGATTGAAGCCGTATTGAATGAACACTGCACTTCACGTGAACTTTTTGTAAGGAATCAAGTTTAGTCCTTATAAGGCTGCATTTGTGAATGACCAAAACACAAATTGAAATACTCACCTTGAATTTCATAAATTCAGGCATACCCTAAAGATTTGAGTGGTTTTGTGCGAGAGGAGGCAATTTGTGTTGAATTTCAGCCCGAAAAGGTGATTCTCCTGTATTGTTTGTATAAATTATAGTTTGCATGTTTAATCGTACGTTGTTTTTAACGTTGAGAGCATGTTTTACGTTATTTTAATGAATTTCTTTATTATCTGAAATTTAAAAGCATGTTAGGGAAATATTAAACTTTTTTCTAATATAATTGAATGTTTTGAACCCAAAAAATAAAGTATCCGCCAGAATATCATTAGAAAACGATAATAGCCGCCGACCCTACAAGGTCAGCGGCTACTGGTGTCGGATAATGATTTACTGGCGGATACTTCATTTTTCGAGCTTATTGTGATGTTTTGAACTTTTTAAACGTATTTTAATACTGTATTTTATGTGGTTTTATAGATGGAATTCGTGAGATACATATATGTGAGATACAACGGAGTCGTCGATGGTATACACTATGTTGGCGGGGCTACGGAGGTCCTTCCCCTCTTAAATGAAACAGTTGCGAGCCTGATATACAGCATCAACAATGTGCTGACAACGCATTCGTTGAGCCCGAACTATCAATTGTATTATTTGGCGACCAATCGATTTGGAAGGGAGACGAAATGCGTAATAAGTGACGACGATGATGTGCAAGGCTTGTTGGAAACTGCCAAATATCCCATGGTGTACGTTGAGCACAACAACGACCCGGTCGAAGAAGTGTACATCCCTACTTTTGATTTTGGCCAGGCTTCGGGATACGGAGATGATGAAGCACAATCTAGTCAGTATGAGACGTCGTATCATGCTCGCGAGAGCGCGCCTCCAACACAGTACTTTTCATGGGATGGGCAACCGTTGGACGAATCCGCATGGAATCTGAATGAAATGTGCGGGAGATTCAACCAGGTGCGGACGGATGACGATTCTGATGAAGAAGCCGTACAACCTGAAGACGAAGCCGAAGAACCTGATGACGATTCTGATGAAGAAGACGAAGAATACGATCCAACGAACGAGTCGGGCACAGATTCTGCCGCCTCTGAGGATTTATTAGACGATGATCTGATAGAGTTCACGGCGACCGAGCGAGCAGGTTGGATCCGACAAAGTAGAACCCGTCACGGAAATCCGACGGACTCGACCGGTGATCTATCTAATTGGATAGTTCCGTTGATTCCAGTGGACGCCACGACTTCGCTCGTTGCTCGCGAGAGTGAGCTGTCCAGAGTTGCTGATTTGGGGAAGAACTCTTTTTACAACAGTAAAGAAGAATTGGTCCTTGCTGTTGGCTTCTGGAATATGAAGCAAGGGGCTGAGGCAAAAGTTGTACGCTCAGATCAGGGACGCCTCTATTACAAGTGCAAGAACTCTGATAAGTGCAAGTTCGATGTGCGTGCATCTTGTCACGGCGGAGGGATGTGGGGAGTGCATAAGTTTAAAGAGCACTCTTGCGAAGGGGAGTTGGGCATTTTGAAACGAATAAAGGCACATTCGAATGTGGTTGCAGCTTATGTGGAAAAAAGAATACGCGATGACGGAGAGGTCATTAAGCCGAAATCTATTATGTCGGAGTTGTTACGTGAATTTGGCGTCAGAATCAAATATGATGTCGCGCTGCGTGCAAGAAATCTCAGCTTAGAGAAGATATACGGTCGAATTGATGATTCGTTCCTTCTTCTGCCCAAATATTTGTATGCCCTAAGTCAAGCGAATCCAGGCACCGTGATGGATTTGGAAGTAGACGAAAACCACCGGTTCAAACATCTGTTTCTTGCTCTTGCGGCTTCCATCACACCTTTCTTCTTTTCGCTTCGGCCAATGATTGTGGTCGACGGCACACACTTGAAGGGGAAGAACAATGGCATTTTGTTCGTCGCCGTGACAAAAGACGCAAACGAGCAAGTTTTTCCGTTGGCATTTGGTGTCGGGCCGATCGAGAATGATGAGTCATGGAAGTGGTTCCTCTCAAATTTGAGACAAACTTTTGGTCAGCCCGACAACTTACTAGTTGTCTCTGATGCGCATGTCTCCATTGCTAATGCTGTGAAGAGCGAGTTACCAAATGCTACTCACGGTCTTTGCTACTACCACTTGCAGAACAAAATTAAGGGCTACGGGCAAGCTGTTGTTGAGCTTTTCCGCCAGGCTGCATACGCCTACACGGACTCAGAATTTTCACGTGCAATGTCGGCTATGGCTCAATTGAAGCCGGCGGCGTACGGGAAGTTGATGCGCGTAGGCCCTGAGAAGTGGGCACGATCACAAAGTCCGGTGACCCGTTATAGTTTTCTTACATCTAATGCTGCCGAGGCTTTGAATGCCCGTTTGTTGTGGGCCAGACGCCTTCCTATATGCTCCATGCTGGAGGCAATCAGGATGGTTCTGGAGCAGTGGTTCAATGACAGACTTGCGTCTGCGGAAGAGAGCGATGACCTTCTTACTCCAGAGGCAAAACAGAAGATAAGTGCGGAGATCTCAAAGAGTCGTCGCTACACTGCGAAGAGGACCTCCGAGAGAAAATACAAGGTTCGTGCTGGTGATCGTCGCTTCATGGTTGACCTTCAAGCGAAGAGCTGTGAATGCAATGAATTCGACCTGGACGGCATGCCGTGTTCTCATGCGATCGCAGCCATTACGTATGCTAAATCTATTTTATTATAAAATTACAGTTATTAGATGCCTACTAAATATAATCTTTCTTTTCGCAGTGAGGCGAAAGAGCCAGTGGAAGATTACGTGGAAGCTTACTACCTGCGGAGTTCACTGGTTCAAACATACTCCGGTCCAGTAAATCACTTGCCTCCCTTAGAGCACTAGGAAATTCCGTTTGAAGTTGCAACTGATATTGTTTTGCCAAACCTTTCTCGGCGACAAGCTGGTCGACCAAGAGAATCTAGAATTCCTTCAGCTGGTGAGAGGCCGACTCAAAGGACTACTACAGCGGATGCATCAAGTAGTCTGGGAAAACGAGCACCCAAAACCTGTGGTCTATGTGGCTCGCCTGGCCACACACGTAGAGCATGCAAGGGTACGGGCTGGGAGCAGTAGTTTAATTTCCTTTTATATTAAATTTCGATGGATATTGATGTTTTTTCATTCCAGTAAGTGATGTTCTGAAGTTGAGAGTATTGGATACTGATTGAATAAATTTCGAAGCGGTGTCATTTGCATAATATCGATGAACTAGCAAACACCATGGAATGCTCACTATCCGCCAGTAATTAATGGTTTATCACTAGTAGCCGCCCAACGATAAACATCAGCGGCTACTGGCCGCGGATATGTATTTACTGGCGGATACTTTGATAATTAGCGGTTTTTTGATGTTTTAGAAGCTATTGTGTTGCCTGATTTGAAATATTTGAAGCAGAAAACACACGCCTTTAGTAATGACCAACATGGACATGTCTTAACAATTATGAGTTGAAATTATGAATGAGACTTTGGAGAAGTGAACAATGTTTTATATAAAAGTTTAGTTCATAGCATAAAACACCCAAAGTATGCTTTTTTATGCATTAAACTATCAAATAAGACGTTTAGCCCAAGTAGCCGCCAGAAATTGTTTACCCGCCGTGATTAGCCGCTGAAATGTTTTCAAGCGGCTACTGCTTCCGGATAATTGTTTACTGGCGGCTAGTTGCATTAATCATCTTATTTCATAATTTTATCTAGGATGCAAGTGGAAAATCATAGAAACATACTCAAAAAGATACTGCAACCTCTAATCAAAACGTCATTTGCATAATTATCATTTAAATGTACAAATACATAAGCTATTTCGATGCGGGGATGCAAAACTCGTAGATGCTACTGCCTATCTTGCGCCTATAGTCGGCGGCGTGCCCATTGCCCCACGCAAGGCTCGGCGAGCCTGATATCAGACGCTCCACATACATGCACGCAAAAACACCGGAGCTGCATTGATCTGGCTGCTGGAACTGCTCATTCTCGTCGGCATATTGAATTTTCAACCTTCGCCATTGGAGGTTTTCCAACGGGTTGTCGACAATCGTGGTCCTTGCGAACCACTGGGACACTTCAAGCATCTTACCCAACAGGCACTGCAGCGGATATAGGGCGGCGATCACATCGAAGCGCGGCTGCGGCATGGTCTTGAACAACTGCGAATCGAAGATGTCGCAAACTCCACTCAGCAAATCCACTCGGCATGTAATGTAACGTCCACACACATGTATAGGCAAAATGAGCTGCATACGCAAATGCAATTGGTGAAGAGGAAATAAAAAATGAACTACTCCAACATATTGATACTGTAGATATATATGTGTACCGTTGTGGCATTCATCCAATCGCCATGAGTCGAAGATACCCCCTGCCCATGCACCATATACATCTTCTTGGAATGCGGTTGCCACGACGCAAAAACTCCGTCGGAATATATAAACCGCCCTTCTGCCTTCGCGGGAAACATTTCCCGCCACAACTTAATGTTTTTAAATTCACAACTAGATTTAAGAATTCACAACCAGGTCGATGAATTCACAACTTAATGTTCTTGAATTCACAACTAACTCGATGAATTCACAACTTAATATTCTTGAATTTACAACCAAATCTATAAATTCACAATCAAAATAAATTACAGTTTTAATTGTGAATTCAAACTTTAAAAACTCAAACTCACAACTACTTGAATTCACAACCAAAATAAATTCTAGTTGTGAATTCGACTGATTGTGAATTCACAACCAACATAAATCTGGTTGTGAATTAAATTTTGGTTGTGAATTCACAACCAAAAAATTCTAATTGTGAATTAAATTTTGGTTGTGAATTCGACTGGTTGTGAATTAAATTTTGGCTGTGAATTCGACTAGTTGTGAATTCACAAACAAAAAATTCTGGTTGTGAATTCGACTGGTTGTGAATTCTCAATTCACAACCAGTGTGAATTCACAATCAAAATTTTTTGGTTGTGAATTCACACTGGTTGTGAATTGCGGGATTTTTTAAAGGGGTGATGTAAAGTGGACATTTTTTTAATTTTTAATGTGAAGGGTATTTTGGTAACAGTGGACATTTTTTATGTTTTTTATTTTAGTGGACATTTTTTATCTTTACAATATGAAAGTGGCAATTTTAAAAATCCACTCTAATATATATTTCAGTATTAATCTACAACCATCTTTCAACTGAAATTTGGTTTGTTTATTTTTCGCAAAAATAGCCTACATGTGTATCCCCCCATACACCTGTTCAGTTAACCCTCTGGGACCCAACATATTTTTTGTGTTTTATATTGGTTCATTTTATATATAAATATTTAGTTTTAAAATAAAATATTTTTTGTGTTTTATATTGGTTCATTTTATATATAAATATTTAGTTTTAAAATAAAGTATTTAACAGTAAAATTTGTATTAATTGTCATTCTTAAATAATTTATATATTTCACATATAATGATAAATATGCGTTCACACATTCAAATTTATATTCAATTAAATTTTATAAATTTGAAATTAGATTTTTTAGGGAAATTTTAAAATTAGACTCCATCCGTTCACCAAAAATACTCCTAAAGGTGAACGACACGAGTTTTTAATAAAAATGATTATTGTATTGTCAGTGGAGAAAGAGACCCATTTAAATATGAGTAGTGTTTATAATGATATTGTGAGTGGAGAATAGGGCCCACCATGTGATAGATATTTTTCAAAAATGGAAATGGACTAATTTTTATGGACATTCCAAAATGACAAAAATTGACTATTTTTTATGGACGGATGAAGTATATATAATTAAATAAGTATATTTGAGGATAAATTTAGGTAAAATGATATGTCTAATTTTGTTGGAGTTCATTTTTCGGTATCTAACACTTTTTTTTATTAGTATTTGTTAAAATTGTAATAATATGATTTATTTTTCTACTGACCAATTCAAACTTCACTAATACGAAGACATAGTTAAATAATGAGCTAATCTTAGAAAAAATAATTTTATGTACGATTAGTTTATTTTTTTTAAAGAGTACATATTTTAATATGAGCATTTTTAGCCATCCCCATCAAAATGAATGATGTGTTTCTTTTAGTATTATTTATGAGAAAAAAAAAAAAACAAAGGTTTTTGTCAAATAGGAGAAAATTAAAAATGACACTCGGGAAAAGAATCATAACTCAAATATGTTATATGCATTATGAAAATCTCTATAATACATATTTTTCGTAAAAGCTAAGAGATTTAAAGTCACGTAAATATTGAACATATAAATATAGTACCTAAATATTACATTTTTTTTGCTGTTAATTATTTTTTATTGTATTTATCTTAATATTGTATATGAAATATTTAAATTATTTAATAACTATAGTTATCATTATAATTTATACAAAATTGAAAGCTTATGTGTTTTCATATTCAAGTTCTTTATTGAGTAATTTACGTCAATTATCATATTTATTTTAAAAAATTATAATTGAAGTATATGTGAATTTTTAAAAATTATATTTGAAATATAAAATTATTACATATAAAGAGTGATATAAAAAAAAATCTGAAATACGTATATATTTTATGTGGAATTTTTAAGCAAAAAATCCTCCTACTTTATGTACTTATTTTGCATATCTATTATATAATAGGATTAAGCCTTAACCTATGTGGCATATCTAAAATCTCACCATTTCAAAATTTACCATATATAATCTTCATCATTTATTAATTAATTAACTATTACATTCTATATAAAGATTCATTAATAATAATAAATATAATTAATAATAAATGTATATATATAATAATAATAATAATATTAACATTACATATAATCTAAATTAATAAATTTTATTATTTATTTTTTCTAGATAAAAATTAGATTTACATGTCTGATAAGAAAAAAATTATAATCTATATACGATAAATTATTTTAATTGAATGTTAGTGATTAGATGTATATTTGTTATTAATTTTATATTTCTCAATAGCATACATATTATATGTATATGTTGCAATATATTATATTGTATGAATATATACATATATATATATATATATGTAATATTTATATTCTTAATTTTCAATAAAATTAATTTTAAATTAAGTTTGAATTGAGACATGCACGTATATGTAAATTATAAACGGGTTCGGTCATTGATTTACATGTTTGCATAATAAGACACAAATTCTATAAATTGATTACTTTAAAACAAAATCTTATTTTATGTCTATCGAAATAATTAAAATTTTATTTTTATTTTTTTATAAAATAAATCCATACATTTTATTTATATAGGGAAGAAAAATATATTTTTCATTTCTGCAAACTTTATTTGTTTCTGTTCGTCCATTACTACTACTACAATAATAATAATAATAATAATAATAATAATAATAATAATAATAATAATAATAATAATAATAAAATTAGTAATGCATAAATGAAGAATTTAGATAAAGAATCTATTCTATAATACGATTAGGCCTTAGCCTACGTGGCAGACCTCAAATTCTTTATTTTCAATCTCAATCTCCAACGTGGCATTTGAGAATCCAATTTATATATTCTCATTCTCACTTTTAAAACAAAAGTCACGCCTCCCTCTTCCTCACCCCATCGCCGTCGTCCCTGAATCCGGTCGGCGTTGTCTCCCCCTTCACTGTCTCTCTCTTCTCTCAATCATTTTCTCTCTCTAAAGTCGATTGAACACTCAAATCGAGATGATGCTCTTTCAAGTATGAGACGAGATGATTCTCTTTCAAGTTTCAGACAAGATGATGCTCAGAAGTTAGAGGTGATCTGTCAAGTTTGCGACGAGATGATGCCCACAACTTGGTTGGTCTTAAAACTCCAAATGATACGATGTTCGATAAATCAGTTATGATCTTTTAAATATCAGGCGAGATTATTTTCATAATTAGTTATGCTTTTAGAAGTTCGGAATTATATGATACTCACAATTCAATTATGATTTTTCAAACTCCATATAAAATTATGGTCAAAAGGCAAAATACAAAAAATTGAACAAAATTAATAAATCTTGCAACAACAAATGCAACAAATCAATCCTCCATCATACCTATGTCAAATTTATATGTATTTCTACTCTCTTTTTTTTCTTACGCGTCAACTTTTTATAAAATTTCATATGAAAACTACTGGGTATTTTTATGATCTCAACAAAATTAATAATTTAATTGCTAAAAGTTGTTGAGATTAATATAATTTAAAATGTATTACTAATTTAATTTAATTTATTTAATTATATAAATAATTTACATAAAAAATTATTTTATATAATTATTATAAGAATAACATAAAATATATAAATTACAAGAAAATATGTACCGTCGAATTTCTACGGGTAATACACTAGTCTAATAAAAATAACATTACTAAAATAATAATAAATAAAAAGTTCATGACTTTAGATGGCCTTGAGGTGGCTCCGTGTCACTTGCTGAACCTATTTGAACGTTTCTTGTTTGTATTGATTAATTAATTTCTTTGTTAACCTTTAAATAATACTATATTTAGATTTGTTAAGTGTTCCATCAAAAATTGCAAAAAATTACGTAAAGTTAATTATATAAAAAAGAGAAGAATCTTCTATTATTAGGAGAATGTTATAAAATCAAATTTCAAAATTTGAACATATTTTTTCCTTAATTAGTGCTAAGGTTAATTATGTAAAATTCTAATTACATCAATTATCGAATTTTATATTAGATTATAAATTGACAAATTTACCCTAATTATGTATATACATATTATGTAAATTTATCACTACCCCACATTAAAATAGTCAAATTAGTGTTGGGACACATGATTCATGGGCCATCTAGAGTTGGAACAGGAATCTCTCATGCATCCAACTAATTAAAAGTCCTGTCTCTAAAATTACGTATTCTACTTCTATAAATTACTTATGATCTTTATGATCGAGACAGATCCCAACCAAAACAGATCCCAACCAAAATTGGATCACCTCGAATTTCATATTAACATCAATTTGGAGATAAATCCATTTCAATCGCGAAATCATAATTAGTAAAAAAGTAAAATGTAAAGTAACTTACATTTGCAAGTGATCTCAGCCAACTCGATCACGTTACACCAACTGTGTCCATATTAAGGCTTTATAGGAGTTTGGCTGATGTGTCGGTGAATCAATCTCTCTCTCTCTGTCTTAATGAAACAATATAGTAATTTTTAACTTGGCAACTTTATACGAGATGGGATCCTTTGTTCCAAATATAGTATGTACCACCGTGTATCACTATTAATTTCTTTATTTTATAATTATTTTTTATAAAAATAAAAATTATTATTATATTATGAACTCTAATAAATATTTATCATTAAAAAATTAGAATTTAAAAAATTATATACCCTAACTTTGAATTAATGAACCCAAATAATTTATTATTAATTCAAATAAATATAAAAAAATAATTATAAACCCTAATTGGATGAGTGAACCCTTGTTAATTATCTTTATATTATTTTAATGCATAATAAATTAAAATTGAATAAAAAATAATTTGAAATTATAACATAATGAGAGTGGTACACGATAGTACACATTATATTTGGGTACAGAGGATCCCATATGACTTTATACAGAGAGACAAGAGAGAGCGCGAGAGCTAACGGAAGGCCTGGAGACAGTATTTTAAAACACCTGATTAATTGCAAATGCAAATTTGATCTCCTTTTCAACTCGTTTAGTTGTTTCCAAGAAGCTAAGTTATTTTTCCTAATTTCAAACGCTTTATCATACGCTTTATCTTATAGTATTGTTAACTTCTCAGTAAGGCATATATCTACTTTCACTTTGATACTTATTTTCTATTTCACGAATTTTCGTGTTAGTTATAATTTTATTTTGTGTTAATAGGGAAAAAAACAAACCCACTTTAACTTACAAAGAAAACAATACCCATATACTTCTTAATAGGGGGGGATTTGGTATCGATCTATTAGCCAAATCAATGAAATTGGTCAACCGATCTCATAAGTTTTGGTTAAATTAATTTTGTTTATTTATTTATTTGATATATGTTTATGTACTTATTGGATAGTGATTATTGAGTTTAATTTGACTACAAATATACTAATACTAGCTCGATTATTGCGAATCGAGTATGTCGAGCATCAGTGCATGATTTTGCATTTCAATCATTCCGTTATTATCCGTCGCCATTTTCCATTTCGATTAACTAAAATTGAATCAATTCTCATCCCTACTTTTTAAAAGGGGCGTTTATTTTGTATGATTGATTATATGCATGATTACGTATTTTTATCTTCAAGAGTATGATTTTTCCAATCCCACCATTTTTCATGGGATATGAATCAAGCAAAACTAGCTTATAAATTATAGGAATAATCAAGGACTTCCAATCCATCTAAGTAAATAAGGGATTATCCATACTATTTTTATCTATCAAAATTAATCCTTCAAAATAAAGGCCTCAAATGGTATAAAAACTTAAATTAAATTTTTATATATCATTATAATTTTAAAAAATAATTAAAGAGATTAAATTCACACCCATCACCCTCATCAACTACTGCATGCAAATACAAATGTCACTCAGTACCCACAGGATAGAAAAAGAAGCCTATCTTTTTATCTTGCGCAAATAATTGTTTAAATTATTTTAGTATTTTTTTTTTCAAAAATATCCTACCCTGAAATTAAATGTATATTTACCCCTCTACAAATACAACAACACTTTAATATATATAGTATATCATATATTTGTACTGTATCCTAAATCAACAACACAATCTGAATCTAAGACATACATCAAAATATTAAGCATGATATCAAATTAACATATAGAGAAAACCCTCTCTAATCATAACTTCAATTATGAATATATATATATAGATAAAAATGAAATCACCCTTAGGCAACAGTTATTGTATCTAATTACAGCTTGTGTACATAAAAAGTAAGCAAAATGTATGAGAAATTAGTGGTACATTTTTGATGAATGATGAGTATATGTATAACTTAAAAATCAGGCTGCAGCAACTGCATCTGCATCTGCATGTGATGAAGCCCTGTGGAATATGCAAACCTTGCAGGAAGGCGAATACAGGGACGGCGTGAAGTACTTATCTTCTCCTCCCAGCATTGGCATGGGGACCCCTCTCTTGGCCGGGCTGACGTAGCCCGGCCTGTAGGTCTTCCCGAGAACTCCCTCGACGTCCTCCGACAGATTCATGAACTTGAACTGCGTCTCCAGATGAGCGAAAGCATCATCACGGGGCAACTCATACTTATGCACCCGGTTCTCCTCTTCTCCAATCGGGGTCACCCTTATGTCCAGCTCCACCAGTCCTGTTACGCTCACTCTCACCGTGTTCACATCATCCGTCCTCTCCACAACTACGATTCTTTCCCCTGTGTCGGCCCTCCACTCAGCCTCCCCGTCTGTCGGGATGCTGATGTGGACACCGTTCCACTTCACCAAAACTGCATCCACGTTGTCACTCCACTGTGAGAGCTTCTTGGCTGCTACCACCAGTGTGTGGGAATCAAACATGACCGACAGAGCTTGAACCCATGTGAAGTCACGAGTCCTCCCCTGCGGCCTCGTCCCGATGAGGTGAGCGTTGATGTGGAGGTTGTCATCGGAGACAATGGCGTAGTCGCCGCCCTTGGATCCATGGAAGTAGAACATCACGCCGTCGCCTCCCACGAAACGCGGATCGTAGCATAGGGAACCGTAGCCGTTGCACTTAGGCCTTCTCCCTGCCAAAAAAGTATGTATGCATAAGAAATATATATCATGAAAAGACAGAGCAGAAATTAAAACTTACATTTGCAAGTGGCTTCACACTTGCTACTGCAGTCGACGAAGCATCCCTTTTGCTTCTTGTTCTTCTTGGGCTTCCTCTGGGCGCACTCGGCGGGGCACGTCAGGGTCTTGTAGAGGCATTTCCCTCTGGCTTGGCAGAAAACTCTTTCCTGCCCTGTATTTGGCAGTGAGGTTACCACCACATAATTTGTTGACGCTGCGTCATAAGGAGGCCTTTTTCGTTTTACGCCGCTGCTTGCACTGCTATCGCCATTTCCGTTGCCATTGCCGTTGCCGTTGCCATTGTTGCCTCCACTATTTCCGTTCCCATTCCCATTGCCATTGCTGCCTCCACCGTTTCCGTTCCCATTCCCATTGCCATTGCTGCCTCCACCGTTTCCGTTACCGTTCGCATTACCGTTGCTGCCTCCACCATTCCCGTTCCCGTTTGCATTACCGTTGCTGCCTCCACCATTACCGTTCCCGTTTGCATTACCGTTGCTTCCTGCACCATTTCCATTGCCATTAGCATTTCCATTTTTTCCTCCACCGTTACCGTTCCCGTTTGCATTACCGCTGCTTCCTGCACCGTTTCCATTGCCATTAGCATTCCCATTTTTGCCTCCGCTATTACTGTTCCCGTTTGCATTACCATTGCTGCCACCACCGTTTCCATTGCCATTAGCATTTCCATTTTTGCCTCCACCATTCCCGTTGCCGTCTGCATTGCCGTTGCTGCCTCCACCATTACCGTTCCCGTTGGCATTCCCATTTTTGCCTCCATCATTCCCGTTCCCGTCTGCATTTCCGTTGCGACCTCCACCATTCCCATTGCCATTAGCATTTCCATTCTTGCCTCCACCATTCCCGTTGCCATCTGCATTGCCGTTGCTGCCTCCAGCGTTTGCATTGCCATTAGCATTTCCATTCTTGCTTCCCCCATTTCCGTTGCCACTGTTTTGGGCGAGAATGGTGCTGACTTCCATGGAGACCAATAGGAGGAGGAAGGCCAGCAAAACGCACTGCCTCCTCGTAGCCATCAATTACAAAGTTATGATGGCAAACTCAAAATTAAGTGTTTGTTTACTTTGGTTATAGAAGATGATACTCCAATCTGCACATCATTTCCAAGCATTTATAGCTACGAGAAGCCATATAACTCCATGAAGTTTGGGTAAAGCAAGAGGAGTTAGCTTGTTGAGATGGACGTATACAGCTAGCCCTCTCTCTTTATCCACCTTTGATTGTTCTCAACTCTACTCTCAATTCTGTATTTACCTTTATCTGCGGCCTCTATTCTTGGATACTCCCTCCGTCCGCCAAGATTATGGCAATTTGCTTGGGCACGTGATTTAATAAAATTGGTGATGATTTTGATGTAGTGGAGAAAGGGTCCCACCACTTTATGAGATGAGTGGTTGAGATTGAATTTTGAGTGGTTTTTTTATAAATAAAGAGTGTTAGTAAGGATTAAATATTAAAGAGGATGGTGGGACCATTGCTATAAAAGGAAAGTGACATAATCTTGACGGACGCCCAATATAGTAATTGTGACATAATCTTGGCGGACGGAGGGTGTATTAATATACTCTTATTGTACGTAACTGCGAAACTGGGAGAAGAATGAGCAACATCTTGGGATATGGAGTATCTACTATCTACATATAGATGTTGAAAACTCTAATTTATATTCATAATAAAATAGCTTATTATATCTCTCTTATTTAGGAGCAATAGTGTAATATGTATATTATACTGATCTTAATGTGTATCTTACAAAATTTGATTATACCTATCATAGCCTTACATATTTTAATTTTTAATTATAGTTCAGTTACTTCAGTAAGCTAGCTATATAGGTTCAATTTATAAAATATTAATCTTGTATATCTAAAATTCTTTAAAATTGTGATATGTTTATCTATTTAATTTTAAATATTAAAAAAAAAAATACGTGTGTCAGACATACCATCCTGCTACTAGTCTCAAATGTCCCAATGTTTACCAAAAGGTCTCAAAAGGAGTTTAACGTTGTTGCATTTTTTTATCCAAGGTTTCACAAAAATATCCCAACTTTTAAAGGGTCGTATTTTTGTGTTCAATATATTTACCAAAAGTCTAAAATTAGGTTCCGAAAATCGATCGAGTGTGTCAAGCGAAAATTTGATGTGAATTATCTCCTTCTATGTATTGGAGTTTTTGTTTGTTTGTTAAGTTAATTTGTGTAGAATCGATAACTGTGTACCTCGGACAACAATCATATGCAAAAACTCAAGAATATCTCATCAAAAAAAACATTTAGTATATTTTTATCCCTAAAAAAAAAAACATTTAGTATATTTTCGTAGCTCTCTTTTTAAAATAGAAAAATTATCCAAGTCAAATGTGAATATGATAGACTTTCCGATTCCGAAAAATCAAAGTCGAGACAAAACGTTTTTATGTTAGGTACAAAAATTGTAGGACAGTTTTGAGATTTTAAACAGTGGTTACAAAAATGGAAAGTTGGCACATTTTGAGAAGATATTTGATATGCCTCGTTGACTTGATCATCTTCTGGGTTTCTTAATGAACAATAAAACAGCTCGATACTCAAAGTCGATGGGTGACGACGAAGCTATTGACTTTGATGGATTTTTGATATAATTAGTAAGAGGAGTAAAGATGGTAGAAGCGTCGAAGAGAGCTTTAGCAGTCTAGATTCCTTTCTGGAGACACAAACCAACCACCTGAAAGCATTGCGTTGATGAGATCTGCCTTCCACTGCAAAAAGTCAAAACATGATCCGCTCGCTTCGGCCAAGTTGCACATATTCAACCATAAATATTTATCCAAAATTTAACCTTTAATTTGGCTTCTTCCGTCAATGGCTTATCCATCCTCACCACCGATATACTGCAATCTCAGACTGCTTCTGTCGGGAACGGAGGAGTCGCGGCAGCAGATGGACCGCCGTCGCTGCCACGGAGGTTCTAGAATGTCTATCGACTGCGGCGGCGGTGGAGAGAGGAATTTGACCTGGTAACGGTGGAGTCGTCATTCATATATATATTCTCTCCATAGTAGTCAAATATAGTTAATATTTCTAAACATTGGAGCGTTTTTCAAAAATGTGCGAAACTATTGATGAAGTAACGACACTCTTGATGAAGTTATGAGACTTTGTTTGAATATCACCATGAACAAGAGTTCAAGAAGGGATCATGATAGAATATTCCTTCACATTGAAGAAAAGTGACGATGTCTTTCGCATTGAAAAAAGGTGACGATATCTTTTTGGTACAAATATATGTCAATGTGATCATTTTTGGATTTCAATCAGTTGAATTGATATTTTGTGGGGTTATTATTGTAGTGGTCTTGAATAGTTAGAGCGAATCATTTGGTGTGCTTGATTTTTATGATTTACAATAATATGTTCTTGAGTTATGGCATATTTTTTGTTATTAAAAGTGTCATTTATAATATATTATTTACAAATTATAATTTATCGTTTCATTCGAAAGTTGCATGCATTAAATTTGTCATTTGCGTACATTAAAAGTGTCATTTATAATATATCATTTAAATGATACTCCCTCCGTCTCAATAATCTTGTCTCACTTTTCTTTTTGGTTTGTCCCAATAATCTTGTCCCATTTCATTTTTTGGAAAATTTTAGGAACTAATTAATTTCTAATTAATCACTATCCTAATTAATCCCCCTCTAAACCCTAATTTATCTCTCTCTCTCTCCACACTCTCTTGCCAGTTGCCTCCCTCTCTTCTCTACCCTTCGACGCCCTCCCACTTCCATCCCTCTGTCCTCTCACCACCTGCCGCCCTCCCACCTCCGCCCTCTCGCCTCTCGCCGCCTCTGCCGCCCTCCCATCTCCATCCCCCTGGCCTCCGCCGCCCTCCCACTTCCATTCACCCGGCGCAGCTTCCCTCTTTCCCCCTCTGTAAATCTGCCTCCTCCCCATTTCCCGCTCTGTTCCGGCGCCACCGCCTCCGCCTCTACCTCCGCCCTCTCGCATCCAACGTTCGAGCCGCCTCTCGTCTCTCGCCTCTTCGCCTCCACCCTCTTGCCTCCACCGTTCGAGCTACTTCAGCCCTCCTGCTTCATCTTCTTTGGCCGAACGGCCAGAGCCACCACCTGTAGAAATGAGGATTTACAGAAGAAATGAGGGTTAGCAATTTAGGGGTTGGGGTTTACAGAGGGTCGTGTCGCCGCTTGTGTGTGTTGTTGTGAGGTGTTGCGCTGCTCTGAATTTGAGATCTGCGCGGCGGCGGGCGGTGGTGGCGTTGCTCCGCTGCGCTAAGTCTGAGATCTATGTCGGTCTGTGGTGTGTTTTTTTAATTTCTTGAATTTCTATAAACACTTCTTGAATTTGGGGGAAATGATGTGTGTTAAATTTTTTTGTTGGTTGTTTGAATGATGGTGTGTAGGGGGTGGAGAGAGACAGACGAGGGGAAAGGAAGGATGCCGGCGCTGGCGCCGGCTTGCCGGAGTTGAGAGCGACGTCGGCAGCATAATTTTGAAGAATTAATTGTTGCTTTGTTAACAATATTTAAATCAATTAACAATATAATTAAACATGTGGGTCATACAACTTAACTCTAATACAACTCTCCTTAATATCCGTGCCGAAAATAAACGAGACAAGTTTACTGGGACGGAGGGAGTATTTTTTATAAAATCAAATGATGCTTTTTTTAAAAAACTAAATGATACTCTTTCTATCCTATCATAAGTGAAGTAGTTATTTTGGACACGAAATTTAAAGAATTGATGTTTAGTGTATTAAGGCCTTGTTTGGTAGGCCTTCTAAGCAAAGCTATCTAAGATTATTTTATTGTTTGTGTATTCTATTTAACTAATCTATGAAGCCTACGTTTTTGGTTCAGCCCACAGAGGGTCAGAGAGCTTATATTTTTTGAACAGTAACCCTCCATTACTTTTAGACAGACAATTTTACCCTCTTCATCGCGCACCTCGACCCATTCCTCTCCAATCTCATCATATCGCAAATTTCTGCAACTCCTCACCATCAACTTCCCCCAAATTTCTGCAACTCGTCACCATCGCAACCACTGCGGCATCGCTCAATCAGCCACCATCGACACCAGATCCTCCATCGCATCGCTCTCGTCACCACCTTCAGCCCTTCGCCGGTGACGAGGCAACATCTGTCCAATCTTGGGTTTTCAAAGTTTGAATTGGGGTATTGGGAAAGGCTTTCCGAACTAAGCCCGATGTCTCCGGTCAAAACTCACGCAGGGAAAGGCTTTCCAAATTTAATTCCAAGTCAAAAGCGGCTCTGTATTCTTCAATTTCAAATGGGTGTATTGTTTTCATGTTTTCAGATAGAGAAAGATGGGAGGTTGGAAAAGAAGAGATTGAGAGTGAGAAAGGAAGAGAGTCAGGAGAAAAGGGGAGGAGGCGGCACCGACTGACCAAGCGTCGGCCTCGCCGGAAGTCAGAAGCAGTGGGTGACGCCTCGTAGAACGGCGGTGGCGGAATTTTAGCTTTGAGAGAGAGAGAGAGTTGCAGAAATGGGGCACCGCGGAAGTTCTGTTTTTGCTTACAATTTGAGAGATAGAGAGGCAAATTTACATAAATTAAGAAAAGATAAGGTTACAATTAGTTTTGCTAATTAAGCACTTTCGTTGAAACGACTCAAAAAGAAAATACGACACTTCTAATAAAAGAAAATTATACTTTTCATTCATGGATACTTTCGAAGGGGCCGAGAAATGATAATTCCCAAATGATACATTACAAATGAACTTTTAATAACAAAAAATAATACTTTTAATCTGTATATGCAAATGATATTTCGTAAATGACATTTTTACGAAATCAAATGATATTTTGTATAAAAATAAATGATACATTACTAATAACACTTTTAATAATATAAAATTACTTTTTTGTAAATGATAGTATTTTGTATAAAAATAAATGATATTCCTTCCATCCACAAAATATTGCCCTAATTTGTCATTTTGGTCCGTCCACAAAAAATTGTCCTAATTAATTTTTAATAAATTTGTGGGTCTCTTTCTCCTCTCACTAACATGTGAGCCTCACTCTCCACTCACTAACTTAATTAACTTTTTTAACTTTTTTTCATTTGTGGGCTTTTTTCTCCACTAACTAAATAAACAACACAAATTTTCTTAAAACTCGTGTCTCTCTCCCCTAGGACATCATTTTGTGGCGAAGAGAGTATTTTACAAATGACATTTTTAATGATTGCTGTCAAAATTGACCCAGTCCGCCTGGGTTTAGGGTTGGGCTAGACTTTAAAAAATGAGGCCCAGAAAAATTGGGCCTAAAAAGCCTGCTCAAACAATTCGTCGGGTTGATCGAGCTTTCGGGGTAAAAAGCTCAGGATTTTTGGACTTTTTGGTCCGTCCAATATCAATTTATTACTTTTTAATTATATATTTAAAAATAATAAAATATGAAATTTATTCATTATTCAATTTAAAAATCTCGATTCAATTTCAAAATCCGGAGATGATGCAATTTTGTAGGTCGATCGTTGAGCAAGTGAGAAACTCCTGCTATTGTATCGAGTTGAAAGTTCGAATTGTGAACAAAAATATTTACGGGTAATCTATATTTGAAACTTGATGGTTAACAAATAACAAAGAAGTATGTGTCTGTGTTTACCATGTCTATAATGAACTTCCGGTCAAAAGAATGTCAACAACCTTCTATGCACTTGATTTAATTAATTATATATTCACTGAACAAAATAATGAAGCTTAAACTAAGGAATTAAATTAGTTTTTATTAATGGGTAGATCTTCATGATATCAATGCAGACAATTATCGATTTAAATTAACGAGAAAATGTTTCAAAATGAAGCGTCAGGTGCATGATGTTTAATATTTATATCTCTAGAATTTTATCAAAAAAAATTCACATTAATGCAGAAAATCAAAAAAATTATTTTATTTTTAATTATATTTCTGAATTGATGATTTGATAAGTGAGACAGTAATAATAAGAGGGGCGGAGTACATGATATTAATATAATTCAAATAACTTAGTTGTAATTTTAAAATAAGATCATAAATAATGTAATTAATTATTAAAATGTTGATTTCATATTTGTCTGATTTTTTGGGGGGTTTTTTTAGGTTCAATAAGGTTTTGATTCTAAAATTTTAAATAATTCGGCTCGAACTCTTTGGACAAATCAATTTGGTTCAAATTTCTTTTCTAAATAAAATTACAAACTCATCGGTTTGGTTTTTGCAAAATTCTGAACCAAAATCCAGGTTTACCAGATGGGATCCTCTGTCCCAAAATATTCTGTGTACCACGTGTACCACTCTTAATTTCTTTGTTTTATAAATTATTTTTTATAAAAATAAAAATTATTATTATATTATAAACTCTAATTAGTATTTATCATTGAAAATTTAAAATTTTAAAAATTATATACCCTAACTTTGAATTAATGAACCCAAATAATATATTATTAATTCAAATAAATATAAAAAAATTATTATAAACCCTAAATGAATGAGTGAACCCTTGTTAATTATCTTTATATTATATAAAAGCATAATAAATTAAAATTGAATAAAAAATAATTTAAAAATATAAAGAAATGAAGAGTGGTACACGTGGTACACACTATATTTTGGGACAGATGATCTCATTTGCATATCTACACCCCTGCTAAGAATGTCTCATAAAATCTTTTATACCGACATATATAAATAACTTAATATTCGATCTATACATACTACTTTTACCCTTAAAAGCAATTGAAAATGTCTCTCCTAACGTGAATTCAAAAAAGTCGGAATAAAAGAAAATGCATTAGATTTCATTATTTATTCACGTGGTCAAAACACCTTTGGATTTGACTTGCAGAAACCAGACGTGGAGATGCATCAATCTAAAAACAAATGCTGTTTCGAGTCTTTCGACCACCTATCTCAGATCTCCAACTGGCTCTCCTCTGCACAATTTCTTAAGTGCTTTATAACTTAATTAGTTAATGCCACTGCACCGACGTCGTAGAGGTTGATACTTAATAACGATAAATTTTTATTTTCTATTTTTGCATAAATCACTATATATATAGTAATAGTCCCATCATTTCATTTCGTACAATCAAAATTTTAATGAGCAAAAGCAATTTATAATCCTTCCAATTAAATTATACCGTTGGCTTGGATGCATGACAGCATGAGCATGAAAATTAATCTTCATCGGTTGACTCGAAATAATTGTTGCATTTTATGAAGAATTGAAATACCGATCGAGTTACGTAAGAAACCTAGGCCTAACCAAGACTTAAGCAAGAACATGCTTTATTAATAGTGTGTTTTATGAACAATCGAGGCCTACGGGAAACCAATATTGCTGTTTTGAGCTGTATTTCTCGAATAGATCGAGTAACCTCAATTACTTAAGCCGAAACCCACGCCCAATTAATTTTCTCCAACCTATAAATGCTTCCACTAATCTCACCATCAATTTCACAAAATCCAAAGCTCTTAATTAGTAGTTGAAAAATGGAGGCGAGGAAGCTCTACTTTCCGGCGGCTCTCCTCCTCCTCCTTTTCGTCTGGGGCGGCGCCGCCCAAGGCAACAGCAACAAGCAGAAGAAGCCTCCTTACGACGCGGCGACGACCAACTACGAAATGCTGTCAGCGCTGCCGAAGAGCGGGCAGGAGCGAGCCTTCTGCCATGCAAGAGGGAAGTGCCACTACAAGACGCTCACCTGCCCGCCCGAGTGCCCCGAGAGGAAGCCCAAGAAGAACAAGAAGCACAAGGGCTGCTTCGTCGACTGCAGCAGCAAATGCGAGATCACCTGCAAATGTAAGCCCTCCTCGCCTTGCTTAATCAATCACATATACATGACCTGACTCTTTCTTCATTCTCTCAGGGAGGAGGCCTAAGTGCAACGGCTACGGCGCCCTCTGCTACGACCCGCGCTTCGTCGGAGGCGACGGCGTCATGTTCTACTTCCACGGATCCAAGGGCAGCGACTTCGCTATCGTCTCCGATCACAATCTCCACATCAACGCGCACCTCATCGGCGCCAGGCCGCCGGGGAGGACCCGCGACTACACCTGGGTGCAGGCCCTCGCCCTCATGTTCGACACCCACACGCTCCTCATCGCCGCCAGGAAGGTCGCCCGTTGGGACGACCGGGCCGACGCGCTGGCCGTCAAGTGGGACGGCCAGTCCGTGGCTGTCCCCACCGAGGGGGAGGTGGAGTGGAGGAGCAGCGGCGCGGGGAGGGAGGTCGTGGTGGAGAGGACGGATGATGTCAACACGGTGAGGGTCACGGTGGCCGGGCTGGTGGAGATCGACGTTAGGGTTACCCCCATCGGAGCGGAGGAAAATAGGGTTCATAACTATCAGCTGCCTAGCGATGATGCGTTCGCGCATCTTGAGTCGCAGTTTAGGTTTGCGAATTTGTCTGATGGAGTGGAGGGCATTCTTGGAATTACGTACCGGCCGGGGTATGTCAGCCCGGCCAAAAGGGGGGTGCCGATGCCCGTCCTCGGAGGCGAGGATAAGTACTATACACCGTCGTTGTACTCGCCTTCCTGCAAAGTCTGTATTTTCTCCAGACCTTCTTCTTCTTCTTCTTCAGTTGAACTTGTTGATGTAGCATGATTTCTTGTTGCATATAAAAAAATTGTGTGAATTTTTGTATGTTTGCTTGCTTCTGATTGTTGTGTAACCATAGTTGTGTTTGTTTTTAAGTTTGATGTACAATAATTGTTGCCTAAACAGCAACTTATTCTTGTTTAATTATGTATATATATACATGGCCCCAATTGTACTCCTATTTACATGGGATGAATAAAGTTAATTATAATGTGAGTAACATTGAGTTCAGTTTGAACATGTAATAATAGATGTATAGAACTCAGGAATCATGATGAGGAACAACATTAGAGTTCAATTCCATCTGGTATCTAGTCAACTCTGGATGAAAAGCAGTTGCTTTACGGCAACGATTACTTTGTTTTCAGCTACAGCTTCTTCCTGAGGCATCGTATAGTAATTGATGTTAAATGAGGAACTATGCATCGAAAGCAACTTGGTTGAATGTAAAAAGGCAGAGGTCTCGGGTTCAACACTTGAATTAACTAAAGCAACAAGAGGAATTGAAGACCAAGCATTTGCTGCAGGGTCTCTGAGGAAAATTCAGAATGAACGTTGCAGGCTTCAGCTGTAATGCTACACCTAAACACATACCAGCGGTGCCTCCTAAGTCTTGTATAGACAAGGTGCCAATCGACCTCATATTCAACATAAAAGAACAAAGTTAGATTTCCCATTGTGTCACATATATAGCTTCAAGATTAAGTCCACTTGTCCCCTTGGGATGGCCTAGTGGTTAGGGTGGTTGTCTGTTGTCCAAGAGGTCACAGGTTCGAGTACTCTCGGCCACAATAACCACTAGGTGGGGTGTGTGTGTGGTTTGTATTATTTATAATGTAATTTCATCAAAAAAAAAAGATTAAGTCCACTTCCCCTCACATGCTTCAAAACGTAATTAGGTGTTTGGCTAAGCTTATTTTAAAGAGCTTATAAGCTCCAACAACTTATAAGATGTTTCAAAAGCTTGTAAAATGTAATTTTTAAGAGCTTATAAGTTGTCAACGTGTTTGGATAATTGAGCTTATAAGCTAGAGAGAGAATTTTTTGAAGAGAGAGAAAATCGAAGAAAAATGAACTTGAATGATATATAATGAAAATAATAAATTATAGCTGAAAAATATTTGTAAAATGATTGTTGCATATGAGATTATAAAAAATAAGTTGGGGTAGAGGAACTTATTTTTTGGAGAGCTTATAAGCTTTTGGAGCTTATAAACTGTTTGGGAGCTTATTTTGCCAAACACTTTGGAATAGCTTATAAGCTGTTTTGAGGAGCTTATAAGCTCAGCCAAACACCCTCTTTAAGTCCAATGGTTTGGTACATAGGCGACTAACCACTTTCTTGCAATCATAATACACATATTACGTTCTGCAGAATTGCCGATGAATGAGCACTTGAGACGTATTCTTTCTATGATAGCATTCTTCACAACCTTGCAGATTTATTTGCCCTTAAGGATGCTTCTCAAGAATCTACACTTTGTAACATTCATTTTTTTGTTTGCATATATATGCTGATTCAGAATAGAAACAACAAACTGTCTCCGAGAGGCTTTATACTAAAGTGTCTCGCAATTTTAAGTCTTATTTGCCCGAATAATATTATAACGCATTTTCACCATTTTTAGTATTATATTATAATTTTTTTTTCCATTTTCAATACATTTGATAAGTTTATCTTAAAATTCTTGTCTTTCCCTCATAAAAAGTTACATGGGGACGGATGGAGTACGCGTGTTTCGATGTACGAGAATTAGACATGTTATTGTCATGTTTGTAATCAAAATTCTCACTAATTATAGATATATATATAAAAAAAACTATAGATTATTTACTTAAGAAAAAAAAAACAATACTCCCTCCGTCCCCAAATAATTTTATATATATCCTTTTTTTTGGGCCATTTCCTAGGGATGGTGAATTGGTAATGGACCGAATCTGGACCGAATCCTAATCAAGTACAAAATAACATATTTGTAGTGTACTAATACTTTAACAACATATTGAAATAGCCAATTTTTATAATCTTCAAAGACGTCTGGTATGTTAATGACACTTTCAACATCATTAATATATGAAAGGGATAAATAACAATAGATTGAATATTATTAGGTTAGATAAAAATAAAAATATATATATTTGGGTCCATGGGTCGGATCCGAATCGAATTTCGGTCTTGAATCTCTTACTCCAGATCCAAATCCGAAAATTTTAAGAATACTTTAGATCCGTTGGGTCCAATTTTTACAAGGTCCAAATCCAAATAACGGATCTAGATCCGCGGATTTGGACCGGGTCCAAGATCCACTACCACTGCCATTTATATTGTCCCCCAAATAACTTTTTATCAATTTTAGAACACTACCTACCACTAATAATACCTTATTTATTTTTACTTTTCACATTTTCATCACTCTCAATACTAATTATAATATTTTTTCACAACTTTTAATATATTTTTTTTTATCATTTTCAATATATTCAATGATTTATTCTTACTTTTTATATTTTCATCACTATAGTAATTATAATATCTTTTTACCACTTTTAATAATATTTTTTGATTATTTTTAATATATTTAATAATTTTTTATTAAAATTTATGCCTCTTCCTCTTAAAATGTTATTTGGGAGAGCGATGAAGTATTATGAAGTTGATAGCATTTTTACAAAATCTTGAAAATTTTTGGTGTGCTTTCTAACATATGAACGCATATTTGTGTTTTGTGTAGTTGTCCCCATAGTGAGACAACAACAATGTTTAATGAGATAGCGAGATGTATTAATGTACTAAGAAATACTACTATTACTAGTTTACTACTCAAAAATAGGATTGGGAGGGACAGATTGTCAGAAGGCGATAAGGAAATCAAACTGTTTTCCGATTAAAGTTGTTGCCATTCAACTAACCCCTAACAACATTTTCTCAACCCCCACGCGCCAATCTAACAATCTTCATCTTCCATCTACATGTAAAATATCCTCATTGCCAAAATCGATTTTTCTCACGTAACAATTTCCATCCTAAATTTTCTCTCCGCACATCTCTCCCTATGACCTCGCGCCAGTTGAATTCTCGTGGAATAACCATCAAACTGTAATAACATCTGGTCTTTCTGAAAGCCCCTTATTGAAAAGAAGACGAACAAAAGTATTCTTCTTTTTTTAAAAAAAAAATTGCTATATTTTTTGGGTAGCGTACGATAATCAGATTGTTCCGTTGATTTCTTGGGCTAGGGTTTCTGTTTGCTCGATACAGGTACAAAACGGTCACTTGAGAAGATTTTAATTTCCAATGGCAATTGGGTTTATGTTGATGCGCTTCTTTTTATATTTTATTATCTGGCTATATGATTTGGCGTCGATGTCGTTTTCTAGATTTCTGGATACAACTCTTTTGTCCTTTCCTGAATTTAGCCTGAATTTAATTAGATTATTCTTGCTGTACGACTATGATTCTTTTATTAAATTTTCTTTCTTTTTTTGTCTTTCTTTCTGGTTTGTTGAATATCATATTGCCATCTTGAAAAGGATACTTATTTGTTCATTGTTGTTTTCTGTTTCTTAAACTATAGGGCAAAAGGTCAAGGCGTCGCTGGCACAGCAAGGCAGAAATTGAGGGCTTAGCCCACACTGGTTTTTTCTTGTTTTGTAACTCATAAGAATAATTGAACTGGAGACTTTGCTATGTTGGCTTTGAATTGCAATGGGATTGGCTCCATTAACTGTTTCTTTCATTTCTCTGAATGGCATCCTCTGGAATAGAGTAGCCGATCGGCCCTCCGATACCCACTTCAGTATTTCATATAGACAGAAGAAAGGTTATAATTTATTTTGCTTCAATCTCGAAATTTTGAATCAAAAGAATAACATTGCTGTATGTTTAATGGCACATAGCTTCTAGAATTTGAACTGGAGTGCTTTCCAGCTCCTGTTGAATGAGTTATTTCCAAATCTGAGGTCACTGTTGCTGAATATGAATCTTTCTTGTGGTTACTGATGCAACAGCTTCAATTTTAATATGGTTTTGATACCTTTTCCCTGTTTCTGCAGGTTTGACTATCAAGTTTATTAGTTTTCAGTGTATTTAAATTTGGGCTGGACTGTTGTTATTACAAATTTTATTTAAGAAAGAATTCGATCAAGGAAGTGAAAGAAATGGGCTGCTGTGGGTGTTTTGGTTTCTCTTCGAGGAAGCCAAAGAAGGCAGCGAGACCCTGTAGGGGTATGCCCGTCAGTGCTTCACAGGAGTCCTTGTTGGACGATGATGTAGAAGACGAGGACGAGGATTTTTATAATGGAGATATGACAGAAACCGGGGTTCCAGATGAATATGATTTTCAAAGCCCAACAAAGCGCTCTGAAGAGATCTTGATGTCCCTGCTGGAGAATGGATTGGTTTGCAGGGAGTTCCCTGTTAAAGAAACCAACACTCTGCTACGCTCTGAGGTGAGTTGCAGAAAAACTATGTCTGTGCTTTACCTTCACAGTGAGCATAGGTTTATTTGTAAGCTTTGCAGCAGAGACTAGTTCTTGTAATGTGCTCACTGGAACTCGTAATTAAGGTTTTGCTACTATATGAAGCTATGGAAGCTTAAAAGCTACCCGATGAAGCAATACGGAAATACCTCTCTGTTCCCCTAAGGAAAGCAAAAACTTGGAAACTTAATAGTTAATAAAAATAAGGCTTTGGGACTATACTACCTAATCAATGAACTAATAATATGATCATTGCATTTTAGTCTAGGTGCATATGTGGACATGAATGGATTGAACTGTGGCTTTCTTTCTCATCAATATTATTGGATACCTATAATACAGTATACTTCTTAAAGAATGAAAACATCTAGTTTAGCACTGTTTGCTGTGGGTTAAAATAATCTGTGTGCCATATGTGCTGCATGAAGTAATGTTGGTCAAATCTTCGTTAAAGAGATTTGCTTTAATGGAAGGAGTAGTGCTCCAAACGGTATTGATTATCAATATTCCAGGATGATGATGGAAACAAGACTATCAATGAATATGTGCGCGACCGTAAGATTGGTTCTGGCAGCTATGGGAAAGTGGTGAGTATATTGCTTTAAGTATTATACTTTCTATATTCGGTATTGGAAATGTAACATGTAACCTTACCTCTTCGGAAATGTTTAGGTTCTTTATCGAAGCCGTGCTGATGGAAAACAGTATGCAATAAAGGTAATATTTTCTGGCTTGTTTGTTAATCCTTTAGCTGTTTGCATCTGCAACTAAATTCTTGAACCGTTAGTTGTTAATATTGTTCTCTGACGTAGATGTTTATTAAGGGGATCTTTGACCTTCTGCTCACAGAAGAACTATCATTTTAGATGTTCTGCTGCTGCTATTAATCGATGACCATTCTAGCAAGAGCAAGTCTTGTTGATTGAGTCATTATTGGAAACCTTTGGCAAATCTGAAAAGCTTCTTAAGAAATTACTACTTTATATCATAACCAACTATTCTCAATCTATGCGAACAGGCCTTTCACAAATCTCATTTGCTGAAGCTACGAGTTGCGCCTTCTGAAACTGCCATGACTGATGTTTATCGTGAGGTATTTGATATTTCTTCTAATGCTTCACTTTTTTACTTGCGCCTAGGGTTCTTGGTTTTTGCTCAGCTCTGGCCATCATACTTTGCTGCTTTCCCCCCCTTTTTTTTTCTTTTTTCTAAATCCCTAATACAGAATATTTTGCACACCTTAGGTTAAAACTATCTTCAAGTTTCTGCATCTATAGTGTTTACCTATGAAGTTATCAACTAGTTACATATTGCAGATCATCCAAATTCCTATTAATGGCCTGTGTTATTACAGAATCAATTATTAAATACTTGCAAAGCTGTTTATTTAATATGATTGTGCTCCAATTGTGGTGGTTAATTTTTATCTTATATTCTTATTGCTGCCGGAAGTTTTAAAATATGTATTTGATCATCCCGATTATTTGATTTCTGACTATGATCTGCTTGTGCCGTCTTGGTTGTTTGTTCTGACTTGTATAATCATATGTTTTCAGGTCTTAATTATGAAAGTGCTGAGCCATCCTAATATAGTCAATCTGGTGGAAGTTATAGACGACCCAACAACAGATCACTTCTATATGGGTATTCATTGCAATTCCTTTATTTCGTTGTTAGTTCTGCAAACTTAGGCTGTTTAAGTTTACCTCAGTGCTACTTTGTTTCAGTTCTTGAATATGTGGAAGGAAAATGGGTCTGTGAGGATGCTGGCCCTTCATGTGCTCTAGGGGAAAATACTGCACGGAAGTACTTACGTGATGTAGTTTCTGGATTGATGTATCTCCATGCTCATGTATGATGCTAAGACTACTCCTTGCAATTTTCATAATCAGTTTGCTTTCACTTCTGAACTTCTATTCTAATCTTCCACTTCTTTAGTAGTAATATATTATGTGATGATGCTGTTTATGCATCTTGAGTTGTAAAGGATAAAACATTAAGTGTATTTTGGCATTCTTTAGTGTCATTGGAGAGTTGGAATGCCTAAAAGATGTGATTTTTTTCTCCCTTCATGTCTTTTATTTAGCCTCTTTTCTGGTTTGTCAAATCATTTTGTGGACCGTAAGAGTTCAATATAATACGAGGAATTCTTTAGTGTAATTATTATAATTATCTACTCTTTAGAATAAAGCCTGTGACAATATTCATCGACCCCATGCAACATGTTAAGACAACTGTCAGGCTAATATATGAAGAAGTTTTCACTAATCATGATTTTGAGCATAATACATACATTGAAATATTTGGTAAGTCCTGCATCATTTGAAATTTTATACTTATCTATAGTTGGGGATGTGTCTTCTCTTTAACAGAAACAGAAATGCTTTTCTAGTCTCTCTCTCTCTCTCTCTTTTTTTGTGTGTGTGTGTGGCTTACCCGAATTAACTGACATGTTATGTTACTGTTTACATCTGACAGAATATAGTGCATGGAGACATTAAACCTGATAATTTGTTAATTACTAGTTCCGGCACAGTTAAGATTGGTGATTTCAGCGTCAGCCAGGTTGCTGAGGTAAGAGAACTTTAGTAGTAAACTGTTTTCATCATTTTTATTTATGAGTTTTCATTACTTGGATCCACAAATTTGCATGTTTCATAGATTTTAATGTCTTGCAGGCATAGAAGCATGAATATGTTGAATCATTTATACACTATGACTAGCATAATTGTTGAATATGCTTCCTTACATATTTGATGTTGCTTACTAATTGGCCAAAGTAAATGAGTTTGACTAATCCTCCACCGCTTCATACTGTTTTTGTTTTTGTTTTTTGTATAATATTGCTGAGTATTTATTTTCCTGCACCCTTCTTGTATGATAGGATGATAATGATGAGCTCCGCCGTTCACCTGGAACTCCTGTTTTTACAGCGCCTGAGTGCTGCTTAGGTCTGTCTTTTTTTTTTTTTTTAACAATTATGATACTGAATATTTTTGCTATCTTAATTGTAACAACTTAGTCCAATCTTGTAAAATTAGGTGTAACCTATCGTGGAAGAGCTGCTGACACTTGGGCTGTTGGAGTTACATTGTACTGTTATATTCTGGGGAACTATCCATTTCTAGGGGAGACTCTCCAAGATACCTATGACAAGGTGCAAGTCTCTCTACATACTGAAGTGCATATACCAATATTGATATCCGTCACTGATTTTAGTCGGAGTGTTTTCCCACTTCAAATGTTGCCTCTTTCAGATAGTGAATAACCCATTGTTGCTACCTGATGACATGAACCCACTATTGAGAGACCTACTTGAGGGTCTTCTTTGCAAAGGTTAGTTATCTTATTCCCCCACTTCCATTTCACCTTTTCATCATTTTCTTGGTCTATTCTCTCTCTCTAACCTACACTTTGGTATGCAGATCCGATGCAGAGAATAACACTGGAGGCCGTTGCACGTCATCCCTGGGTTGTTAAAGACGACGGCCCAATGCCTTACCACTTGTGTTGGTGTAAATACGGCAGGCTGCAGGCGGCAGCAGCAGCTTCATTGGAGGGGAGAGGAGACGATACTAACTCATAGCTGTTGTGCTGGTTAGATCTTGTATAGAATTTAGGCACTGTGACATTTCTCTCTTGGTTTGCGAAACCGGAATCAGTTTATACAAGAGGTGGGTTGAAAGCAGCATTTGAAGGGGTGTTTAACTGGTGGAGACCACCTATTTAGTGTTCGTACATAGATGGAAGACAAACATGACACACTTTTGCCTGATAGAAAAATTCATATATTTTAGTGCCCTCTTTTATCTTGGATTTCACTTTCTTTGCTTTTGTGTATCACCTGTGGTTACTCCTCCATGATATTCAAGAATGGTTAGCAACAATGTGATTCTTTTTTCCCCATCGGGCTACCCTCGTCTCGTATCTTCGAACACGTTGTTCGAAGTACGACGGGGTGCGGGCGTCGGCGGTGGTCTGTTGGTCATAACAGCTATGTATATGGTTTGTTGTGTGAGAATGTGTGAATAGCAGTGGCATGAGATCTGTGAATGAGAATAAATGCTGCCAACTTTGGAAAGCAGCTGATACTTGTTTTATCACAGCACACGCAGTTGATGAATTTAATTAAATTATCTAACTGACACGCTCTTAGTTCTCGTGACTAGCATATCAGATAATTATTAAAGGTTTTTCTAATTCTTCTTTTTGTTGAACAAATCGCCAGATGATTAGAGGATTCAGCATAATTTTGCTAAAGCTATTTAAAATAGTAGGACTTGTTGATTTCTAAATTATAGTAGCATGTTAGTTTCAATTAAGAGCACTATTCAGTTTTTGTCACCACATAAAAAAGGGGTGTCTAATGCATTCGAAAACTGTCGACACATTTCTCTGTACCTGCACACGAAAAAAAATTGTTAGGGTGCATCAAAAAATATTTGAGGTCACCTTGTTGAAAAATAAATATTTTCATAATTAATATTATTGCCTAGCTAGAGTGATTGGTCACCTAATACGTTAAATAACCATTAATGAAATTAAATCTAACTTCACGAGCCCTCTCAACAAAAATCTAACTTCACTGGGCTTGTCGGATGTAAACTTTGAATCTTCACCTTAATTCTAAAACCAAACTTCACAATTAATCCACATTTATGACGTACAAAATTTCGTGGTGTGAAAATATTGATAATAATTATGAGTTCTATCTATTTTGTATCGAACTTTTTACTTTATCAATTTAAAATCCATACTACAAATTCTCAAATAAAAGATGGAGAAACTTAATCATGCTATTAATTTAAGGTTGAACGCTTGAAGTGATAATATTATTCACCCTTGAAATGAAAATAAGAAAGGAAAAATGCTCTTGTGTCAAATGTTGGAAAAGAAATGAGACATTTCAATACATAAATTTTTGTTATCCATCATTTTTCATGAATAAATTTATCCATCAAAGTACACGTTGCATCATTGTATCATTGTATAACAATTAAGCTTTTTCATTCCTTTTTTCAGAGAAAAAAAGAAAAAAGTTAAGGAGACGAGCTGAAACTTCACGGCACGAATGACCGCGTTGACAAAAGTGAAAAAACCGAAAAGGTTGACCGGTAAAATGGAAATTAAGAAATGGTCGTAATTAGGGACCTAAAATTTGCAAATAACCTTCTTTTTTTAGAAAAAAAATATAAATATTCAGCCTTCATTTCTCTCTCTTAACTCTCGCAGCTCTCTCTCTCTCTCTGTACCCCAACCGTTTCCGGCGGCGATGCTAGCCGGCGCTGAACCTTCTTGTTCTCTTCGTATCCGATTGAAACCTACCTGTTTCTTGACAGCGGAAAAATATTACGGCGACCCTGACGTCTACCTGCCGGGATGACGCCGCTCCGTCTCAGGAGATCCAATTAAGCCCCGAGGCGCGGTTTGGATCCGAATCGCTGGCTCCTTTTATAATTAATTTGTTTTTTTAGGTCTGAAAAGCTTATTGCTTGCATGTGTTTTGATTTATTTGGCACGAATCAGAATAATACGGTGGGTATACGGATGGGATTGCGCTGGTGTTGCTGAAAGTTCGAAACTTTTTAGGGATTAATATACTTGTTTTCCTGCTTTGGGAGTTATTAACAATTGGGGGGTTTCAATAAATGCTGCTTTTGATTGTGTAGCGTGGAGATTTTTCATTTTGAGGTATTGCTAAGAAGATAAATTGATGGGTTTGGTTGATGAATAAGGGAAGTTGATAGTTGATTGGATGTGTAGAAGAAGTATTGTTGTTTTGAAGGAGATTGAGCTTAGGTTGAAGGGACAATAAGAAAACTAGCAAAAGCTGTTATAGGTGTATTTGTTGAATTTGTTGGGTTGTTTGTTTTGAGGGAATGGAGGGTCATAGCATGGACAGTGAAATCCCGAAGGCGAAAAGGCCCATATTTTCTTCTTCTAATGGGAGTCTATTGAATCTTGCTTATTCAGCTGGAGATGAAGCTGAAGCAAGATCAAGAGGAAGAGCTGATGATGGTCATCTTTTCGGATCAAGTGATTCTTTTCTCCCTGGTTTGCACGATGATGTTGCATTAACTTGTCTTGCTCGGGCTAGTAGATCAGATTATGCCTCCTTATCGTGCCTAAATGTGAGGTTTAATACACTTATTAAGAGTGGATATCTGTATGAGTTGCGTAGGCAGTTGGGGATTGTGGAGCATTGGGTGTATATGGTTTGTGATCCGAGGGGATGGGAGGCTTTCGATCCCTTCAGAGATAGGTGGATGAGACTGCCGAAGATTCCTTGTGATGACTGCTTTAACTATGCGGATAAGGAGTCTCTAGCGGTGGGGAATGAGTTGCTAGTTTTCGGGCGTGAGCTGTTTGAATTTGCTATATGGAAGTATAGTGTAACAACTCGTGAGTGGTCCAAGTGTGAAGGAATGAATCGTCCCCGTTGCCTCTTTGCATCAGGTAGTCTAGGCTCGATTGCCATTGTAGCTGGTGGGAGTGACAAGAATGGCAATGTGTTGAAATCTGCTGAGATTTATGATTCTTTAACAGGTAAATGGGAGATGTTGCCAAGCATGCATTCCCCTCGTCGGTTGTGCTCAGGGTTCTTCATGGATGATAAGTTTTATGTGATAGGTGGGATGACCAGTCCCACTGATTCATTAACTTGTGCAGAGGAGTTTGATCTCACGTCAAGAAAGTGGAGGAAAATCGAGGGTATGTATCCTAATGTTAACCGGGCTGCTCAAGCACCTCCTCTTGTTGCGGTTGTTGATAACCAGCTCTATGCTGTTGAATATCTAACAAACATGGTGAAGAAGTATAACAAGGAACGGAACTCTTGGGATGAGTTGGGTAGACTTCCGGTTAGGGCCGATTCCTCCAATGGTTGGGGTCTTGCTTTCAAGTCCTATGGAGATGCCCTCCTTGTTGTGGGTGGACAACGAGGCCCTGAAGGTGAGTCCATCGCGTTGAATGTTTGGCGTCCCAAGTCAGGGGTCAGGGACGGAACTTTGAATTGGGAAGTCCTCGGAGGGAAGGAGCATGCCGGTGTCTTCGTCTACAACTGTGCTGTTATGGGTTGCTGAGCCTGAGGATAAGAAAACAGGTTTCCTGCACCTGCATCCATGATTCTTGGTTATGGTTGTTTCCCATCTTTTTTATTAACAAAATTTGTTATTTGTTTGAATTATCCTCTTTCAATTGTTGCATAAATTTATCATCCTTTGGGTTTTATAAGATTTTGAATCCTATTGTGGTTTCGGTATGTCCGCTTTCTCAAATTCAGATTGTGTTGTTGATTCGGAAAATTAACTGCATAATACAGAAACATATCAAAGCCTTGTTGATGAGGGAGATGGCTGTGTTTTTGATAATCTTGAATCTTATTTGCGATGATGTTTGTGGAACCACTATGTCTCTTAACCACCTCTTCTGAATATGTGACGATTTTGGTACTACAGAAAGTATTGTGAAATGTATAAGCAACCAAAACCAGTCTCTTCTACTGTCTCTTTTGCTTAGAGTCTTGTGTTTCTTTCATAAGTATTCTTCATCTTTGAATCTATTGCTTTTCAATTTTGTAAAGAACGTCCTAGCTAACCGTGTCTGCGTTTCTTGATACAAAGTGAATGATCGTATTTGGTGGTTTTTTGTCCCTGTAGTTGCTCTGTTATTGCATCAGTGATGGTTTGTTTTCAGGCATTGCTTCGCCTTCATTTTGGAGTAAATAGAATCATTGAATGAATTCATTGCAAGGACATGTCCAGAATTCGTTTAAATTTAGGACTTCCCTTATTTTTGAGAAGATGGAAATAGGTTTTTGGCCATGATATCAAATTTTATTATGTATGGGTCTTATTCCTGCCATCTTACATGTGAACACGACAATGACATAACGTTTTACTATGATTTACGCGCTCGGGGCATAGACTTTTGTACCGCCCCAATTACGTACCACAATTTGCTATCCCAGTCACGTGTGCTTTGTTCTCTCTTTGACTTTTGAAACTCAAAAAGATTCCTCCTCTTTCTACAGGGAAATTGCATTCTTGAATTAGAATCAAATTCTCAACACATATCTTTTCATTCGACAATAGAACATACCATTCATTCATACTGAGAGGAGAATGGCGTAGATAGATTCCACCATCTCTACTCACTTTATTCTTCAACGTTAACACAACAACACACAAACACAATACCACATACGTTCATATTCATATATAGTGATGAGAGGATAATGGTGTAGATAGATTCCACTCAATCTCCCAACCACCGATGAGCATAAACACCACTCTTCCTCAAACTCTCGAGAAGATTCACGCAATCCCTGCACGCAGTCCCCGCGCAGTCTGCGGCATCCGAGCACCGGAGAAACACCTCGTCCACATGGCACACCGCCCCGGACTCGAACAGCTCCACAAGAATGTTCAGCTCCACCACGTTCGCTTTCATCATGAGCACAACAAAATCCCCATCCGACACCGTTTCCTTAAACCATGGCACAAAATCAAAGCCTTGCTCCTCCACAGGCGCGGTAAGGAATTCGTCGGAGCTAATTATATCCGGAGCAGCAGTAACGTAGTCATCTCCGGCGAGGCCCGGATGATACACAAAATTGATGCTGGAATCCATGACAAAGGACGAGAGGACGGAGGTCTTGTGATCAATGATGTAAACCTCGAACGCGGCATGGTGGCCGGAGCAATATGCCTCCGACATTTTGGCAATGCTGCTCCTCGCGTACTCCCCTGCTCCGAGGTTTATGTAGATCAGTCTGTTTCTCGAGGAGATATTCATGGAGTCGGGCAGGTAAGCGATCTTGCCCGAGTTCCTGCCCGTGAGAGGCTCGATATGATTCATGAATGGCTTGTTGTTTTCAACGCAAGGGCAAGTAGTTGGAAGCTGGAAGTGATCAAATGAGGCGAAACTACTGTCGAGCCTCTTCTTGAACACCACCATCGTGGAGGCTCCGACGCCGAATACGCGAACGACATCGGAGCTCTTCAAGAGCGCGGCGGCCGAGTGGGCCCCGCGAGCAATGAGCACGGAGCCAGTCCCGCCGGGGCGGAGGACGCGCTCCATCTCCAGCACGAGGATCCTGTCCAGATCCTCCGAGAACACGAAATCGAAACGGTGATCGGCAAAATCGAGCACATACGCGAATCTCCTCTTCAGAAGGGAGAATAAAGGGCGGCGCTCCGCGGCAAAGGCGTTGAAGAATCCCAAATGGCGCAGTGCCAGCGCCGCCGCGGCCGATCTCTCCCCCACGCACAACACTGTTGCATCGGATTGCAGGAAGTTGTTCGCCATCAGCTCTTGGAAAGCGGATTTGGTCAAGTTCTCTCTCTCCTCGCACGACGACGGCGCCGGAGAAGCTCCGAAGAGGGGGAGTCCGGCGAGGTTGCATCCGTCGCCATTTGAGATTACGCGAACCTCGCGGCCCATTTGCAGCACACAGAGCAGGATTAGAAGCAAGACGAGCACAAAGGCTGTCAACACCACACGCCTCACCAACGGTCCACGAAGAACGTGCCATTTCAATAACTTGTTCCAGTACATTTCAAGCAGTTGGAATTACCAGATTTTATATCAATTCGACTCTAAATCTAACGATTATGAATAGATTCAAGGAGAAGGAAATCCAAAGAGAGTAACAAAAACCCAGAATTTAGCGAGTGCAGAACCTGGAGGAGGTGTGGTTCCCACCCACCAGTAATCCCATCGACATTTGGAGCCCTAGCCACGCCCCTTTCGAAACCCTTCTCCTCATTGCCTCGAACGACGTCGCACCCATCTTCACTTTCTCTGGCTCAATTCATGAGGTCGAACCCAGAATTACATGGTGGCGTGGGAACAAACGCTGGAACTGGAAACACTTACCGTTAAAATAAAATCACTGCAATTTTTTTCAGAGAAATGGCGCAGCGAATCCGAATAAATGAAGTGATTGGAGATGGAGTGAGCTGTGAGCGAGGAAGACTGTCAAACTATCGTCGTTAATATAGTGGCTTTTCATATAATTCCTTATCTTTTCTTTTTCCTTTCTTATGTTTTTTGTGATCACGTTAGAGTGCGGTTTGTGCGAGAGTTCGTTAGAGTGTCGGATGTTCGACACGTGTGCGGATGTGGTTGACAGGCAACCAACATTAAGACACTGCAGTTCGAAAAGAACGAGAGTGTCGGCTGTTCGACACGTGTACGGCTGAGAATGACAGGTAACCTAAGCATTAAGACACTACAGCTCGAAAAGAACATCATTCGAGGATAAACTTATATAGTAAAAATGTAAAATGCATGAAAAATCTTGTGCTATAAAAATATTTAATATAATTCTCTCATGTTAAAAGAAGTGTGTCATAACTCACCAAAAGAAGTGTGTCAAATTCATCTTATATCGTATGCACCACTTCCTATTTTCTAATTTAGGAAAATGGAGCGGCGCTGGTTTTTGAGAGTCAGTAACTGTAAGACTAAGGGGGGTGTATTCGTTGTGGATTTCCACAGACTTTAAAAAGTCCATGGAATTTAAATTCCATGGAATTCACATAGATTCCAGACGACTTTCAAAGAATTCGTGGTTGGATTTCACCCCAATTTTCACTGATTTTCGAAGACTTTACGGGATAATTTTGGAATTGAATTCCATGAAACCAGCGCCCGCGGAGAACCAGCGCCCGCTAGAAGAAACCCAGCGCCCGCGGAGTCCCAGCACCCGCTGGAAACCCAGCGACCGCTGAGTTCCAGCGAGCGCTGGAAACCCTCCTTTATCAATGTTTCCAGCTTGTGACAGAGCTTCTTGGCTTTTGCTAGAGAACATAGCTAGTGTGATTGTGTGAATGGCTCCGATCACAACTATGAGAGGAACTACAGCAAGAGTGACCAGAGCTAGCTGCCACACTGCAGAGAATCCCACCACAAATCCAGACAAAAACGTTGCCATGTAATGCAAGAAATTCCCCAACTGGTGTAAGACAAAATTCAACAAGAAATTCCCCAACTGATGTAAGACAAAATTCAACTCAAATCAATTTGGAAGAGACAAAGATGGGTCAAGAATTGGAGAAATTATGAGATGGGATCTCCCCCACCTTCTCACTAATGGCGTCTTGAACCATCACTGCATCGGTATTGATGGCGAAAACGACGTCGGATGTGCGAACCTCGGTGTCGAAAAACTGAATGTCTTGGTTCAAAGCAGCCTCCAAGTATTCGATCCTCATCTTTGTTGATTGTCTCTCTCCACTCCACATCCAACATGATATCTCTGCAACAGAATTCAAATTACCCTTAATTTGAATTAAAAAAAAAAAAATGGTTTACTGAAAATGACATAGAGTTGTTACCTGCCCATGAAGATGCCCAAATAGCAGCTCCAACTACAAGAAAGTAAAATGCATACTGCAAATAACCATCAACACACAACAAAAAACTGTAACTCCTCCTTCACTTTCTCTCTCTAGAAAAAAATAATAAAACAAAAATCATCTCCATCGAAAATATAATTCGAAAGCAACTCACCTTCAACACCTCCTGCGACATCTTATCGACATTATCGGCATTGGAGCCGAAGAAATTAACGAGATCGGCGAAGAATCGGAGAAACAGAGGCAAGGAGCTGCCATGAACGATCGCGCCAACTGTGCCAATTGTCATCAGCGCGTAATCGAGCCGGTCTGCGAACCGGAAGAGCTCGCGGAACGCGACGGAGGGCGGCGGCGAACCTATTTTTTTCGGTTCGCCGCCGCCGTGGGGCTCCATTGACGGCGGGTTAGGATTGGCAGCTGACGATGAAGCGTAGGAGTTGTTGAGGTTGGGCGGCGGCGAGGTGTCGGAGTGAGATGAGACGACGAGCTCGACGCCTTGCAGTTCGGACCATCTCCACTGCTCCTGCACCGTCTTTATCTCCTCCTCATCGCCATCTTCTTGTCTCATTTTTTTCTCTTTCATAATTACATAATTACAGAGATCCTATCACCAATTACAGTTGAAGCGATCTGCTTCCACCCAGCGCTCGCTGGACACTCTCAACGATTGTTGAGTTCCAGCGCTCGCTGGCTTCTTGGCCGCGGGCGCTGGAACTCAGCGCTCGCTTAAAACTTCATGGATTTCAATTCTCGTGGTTCTTGGCCGGATTTCGTCGTGTGTATTTTTTAGATGAAATCCATGAAAATCATTCCGGATTTTAAGTCAATGGAATAACGAATACACCTAGATTTGTATGGATTTTAAAAAGTCTTAAACGAATACACCAAGATTTATATGGACTTTTAAAAGTCTTGAACGAATACACCCAGATTTCTGCAGACTTTTAAAAGTCTTGAACGAATACACCCAGACTTTTAAAATCCATAGAAATCCATCAAATTCCACAACGAATACACCCCCCTAAGAATGCACATTCTACTATCAATTTTGAAGAGTCCAAATTAAACTGATGCAATTTTACAAAACTTAAAATTCGTTTTGATTATTGCTCTCGTTATTACGTACAAACACGTTCCTTGAATTTCTAAGTTGCTAACCCATTTGATATTCATCAGATTCGTACGTGGTTTAGATTCAAATAGAAAAACAATTCAAGATCTAAAACATTATATTTATCAGGGGGCAAAACAAATTTCACGATCTAACACATAATCATGGGCCCATTAATTTATGAATTATTTTGGTGATCTAACACATTTTCATTGGACCAATAATTGTACGTGGCAACTTCTTATTGCCGCGATTATGTATAGGAGCGTGACTTATATGATATGAATCTGAACCTGAGCGGCTCATTATTGAATTTGTATTGACGTAGGGGAGGTCTCAACTAAAATTTTCCTAGGTAAACAAATGATCGAAAATTGGGTTTTCCTATATCAGACATATATAATCTCTGTAATAATCTTTTAAAGTTTAGAGAGACTCACTCTAGCTAATAATCCATATATACGGTGCATTAATCTTCAATCTTAAATTCAACTCTTCAATTTTTTTGCTCACTTCTATTTATCATATATCATATCTATAAAATAAAATTATGATCCATTTTACAATTTCAATACCACTTCTAAAAATAAACATTTGAATACACAATCTTCATTTTTTAACAACTGGAAATCATTTCCTTCAACCCTCCCCAAAAAAAGAACAATTGAAACTCATATTTTTAGGGTGATCTTCTCCATTGGAATTTTCCGTCATTACTCAACCAAAATCGATGAAACATACATCAAACACTCCTCTTTTCAAGAACATCACAAGTCAGCCAATCATTCAACTAATCTCGTATGCCTTAAACTATAAAATCCCAACCTTTGCATCGATCGTTAATCCCAGTTCCACTCACAAGGATTTCAGTGGAGATCACTAGACGTCCTCACAATATATGAGCGTGCACAGAAGAGAGCCAGATAGTTGAAATAGAGGAATTAAAGTCTTGTATGCCTCAAACTATAACACTCCAACCTTAGCATCGATCGTTACTCTCAGTTCAAACATGACACACTCACGAAGATTTCAGTGGACGTCCTCACAATATGTGAGCGTGCACAGAAAAGAGCCAGATAGTTGAAATAGAGGAATTAAAGTTTTTAATTACTAATTTGAGATATGAATTCATATAAAAGCTGTTTCCTCAACTATTATATTGTGTGTGGTTTTGTTATCGTTCCCCTATGAAAACCTTACACAATGTGTTCGTTTCTTATTTACTCTTCTCTAACTTTTAACTGACTCTACTAACCTCCAATTACATGTCATATATGCAATGCATGCAGTGTGTATGCTCTTGCCTCTCTCGACTCTCGTCATTCATGACAGTTAACCCGTCGCCCTTGTGCTTTGACTTGCCCTCAAGTAAAAACGAAAGGTGGCTTCTTCTTTCCAGTGCATGTGTTCATTGGATGAACACATGGTGAGTCGTTGTGTTTGATGAAGCACCTAACACAACATGTTCTCTTATTATTTACTCTTCTCTGACTTTTTAACTGACTCTACTAACTTCCTAATTTAAATTGATTTCAAAATTAAATGGCAATTTTGTAGTTATGTAATAAAATTGAAGATTTATTTGTAAATTATATTTTTTTTTCTTTTTTCTCTATATTCTTATTTTCTGTCTTATTTCTTTCCAGCAAATTAAATATTTGATTATGAATTGTTTTATGTTGATAATTAATTGTGGCTTCATAATTAATCGTGGCATAAATATTGTTTTCTTTTGATAATCTATAATTAATTTCTGGATTAATAATTTATAATTGTTTCATTTTTGTCTTAGTTCTTCTGAATTGTCTTACATTTTTGTCTTAGTTCTTCTGATCAATTGTCTTAATTTTTTTTAAAAAAATCGATATCCTTTCTCATTTTTCTTAAATAAATCTATTTTTAATTATTTTATTTTTATTTTTAATTTTTGTTTTTGTCTTTTCATAATATCAAATTTTGTTAATGTGAATTCTTCTTTATTTTTATATTTTTTAATATTCAGTTAAAATTAATTTTAATTATATTTATAAATATGATAATTGAGTTGGTATCATATATATAAGTATTAGTAAAACATAAAATCGTTTCTCGTGCATTGCACGGGATGCAAATGTTAGTTACATAGAAAAAATAAACACAAAATCTTATGTACATTCAGGTTGATCCATACCCAAATCCTGACTCACATGTTAATCCAAACCCGCATCCTAACTCAAATCGTGTAAATGACACTATTCGGTTATACAAATAACACTGCTTATAATTGACACTATTCAATTATATGAATGATACTGTAACATTTTAAAACGTTACAGTGTCATTTTCAATCTTATAGTGTTATTTAAAATATTATAGTGTCATTTACAATCTTATAATAACAATTACAGAAAATGTCATTTATATTTCTGTACAGTGTCAATTATACACAATGTCATTTATAATGTCATAGTGTCATTCATACGCAGTGTCATTTGTATAACAGAATAGTATAACAGAATAGTCTCAATAACAGGCAGTGTCATTTATATAATGGAATAGTGTTAATTACAGGCAATGTCATTTGTATAACCAAAGAACATCATTTACACGATTTGAGTTAGGATGTAGATTTGAATCAAAATATGGATCAGAATCTGGGTACGGGTCAACCCGGCAAGACTACCTCAAAAATCAATTATCTTATTTTAACTCTTCAAATTTAAGGATGTTTCGGTCCAAATTAAGTTTGGGAGAATTTCGGAATTTTGTATTGCTGGCAAGTGAGGCTAGTGAGCAAACCCTTTCCGCAAAAATCAATACACACTATCTCTATACTTAGGGGCCGTTTGATTTGCAGTTTAGGATTGATTAGGATTAAAATTATCTTGAAAAATTAGTGTGGATTAGTGTGGATTTATACTATTTCATGAGTGTTTGATATCATGGCTACTTAATCCTATATTGTGTTTGATATCCATAGGATTATGTTGGATTATATTATTTAATACCAAAACTATCCTCATATAATTTTAAAAATACCATGTGTGTCCACCATTACTTGGGCATTGCATCGATATGCGTGAGGAAGGGTAGCAGAATTTGGTGAGGAGCAATATATGCAGAGTAGGGAGAGAGTACAAATCAGAGGAATCACTCTCATCAGAGGAGCCGTACGGGTCAGAAGAACCATTTTTACCAGAAGGATTTCATCCATCAGAGGAATGACTCTAGCCAGAGGAGTCATCCGCACCAGAGAAGTCATTCTTGACAGAGGAGCCCTCTTCTCCAGAGGAGTCATCCGCGCCGGAAAAGTCACCATCGTCAGGGAAGTCATCGTCATCAGAGAAGTCAACTCCATCAGAGAAGTCATCCACGTCAGAGGAGTCCTTCATGCCAGAGAAGTCGTTACCGCCAGAGGAGACGCCCTTGCCAGAGAAGACGTGTTTACCAGAGGAGTCCTTCATGCCAGAGATGTCAACATCACCAGAGAAGACGCCTTCGCCAGAGAAGACATTTCCATCAGAGGAGCCAATAAACGCGCGGGAAGGTCTCCCGCATATTATCGAAATTACCAGCGTACCCTTCCACCACGCAGGACGCATGCACCGAAGATGTTTTTACTATTTTACCCCTCTGCTTGTAAATCTATAAATAGGGCCCGAGCTCGTGTATTATTTTTCACGCTCTCTCATATTTTCGAATACAATAGTGGTTTTCTTTCTCGTGCAAGGTTTCCGATCAGCTATTTTTACTCTTTCCAGCCTTCTCGACTAGGTAGAATTTTATGTTTCCTTTTATAGATTTAGGTGTTGGTTCCGTAAACACCAACTGGCGCCGTCTGTGGGAAAGCTACTGAATTAAGACGTGAGATTACGGTCGTCGGCGTACGCAGATCTGTGAATTCAATCGGATTTGCGGGCGTTGGCACCGACTGGTCCGAATAATCTGGATATCCAGCTATGTTTAATCGTTTAATGGCATTTTCTGGTTTAATATGTGGTTAATCTGCTGAGCTCTGCGTTGATGTGTGTTTTGGGTGCATGGGGAAAGGTGGCGACGGGCGTAAAACATGAATTAGGGGAAATTTACGTTTATTTACCGTTTGTTTGGTGTAATTATCTGCGAATAAGGGGTTCTCTTGTAGAATTGAGGTTTTCTTCACCGATCTAATGTTTTGCATGAGGAAATCGTAAATCGGGTGTTCTGTTCCGATTGTGTTTGTCGTTTCCTTACGGATCCCCAATATTTTGGGTTTATGTTGTTTGTATGTGGTTGTTGTGCATACTGATGCGATAGTTGTGGGCGATCTTCGTGTTTTATCCTGTTTTTGGTAAAGCGCGTGGTTATTACTGTTAATTCGTGGGTCTGCATCGATAATACGCCGATTAATACTTTGCTTCTGTTGTGCTCGGGTTCGCGTTGCTAATCCGTGGGTATTCTTTGTTTGCAATTGATAATTACCGTTACTTCCTATGTTTTGGTGACTAATCCTCGCTTTATATCGCTGAATCGGGGGTGATAATCTGTTTTTGTTACGTTAGTTCTATGCCGGGGGCTTATAGACGTTTTTCGTTTAAGGGAGGGGGTTCATGGGCGTTTTCCATGTTTTTCGTGGTTGATCTTCGATTTCGTTGGTTGAATGGGAAGTTATGCTCTGTTCCTGATACATTGGGGGTTTTTGCTATGAATATGTGGGTTTTTGTGGCTCACCTTCGATTTTATGGGTATTTATTGTCGTTGATGCAAGGGCTTTACCTCAATAATATGATAATTAACACTTGGTCTTTGTTTTGGTGAGATTCATATTATTGTTTTGTGAATGATCTTCACTTATGGGAAACGATTATTCATGATTCTCCATGTTTTCCTTGACTAATCTTCGTATTATTAGCTTGGTCTCTTACATAATTCCTTTTCTTATCATGTTTAATGCAATCGTGCTAACATATCTTCTGGTGGTAGCTCTGCTTGTATTTATCTCTGGGTATTTTGCGTCTGTTGAAGTTTTATTGAGGGCTCTGTTTTCTCAATCTATACTCTGGGTTTATTTCCCCGAGTGTAGAATTACTTGGAAGGGAATTTTTTAACGGTCTCTGCACCGGAAGCCGGGATTTCTTATTGGATTTCTTACATTGGGACTCCAATCGGTAATAAGGGGTTTATTCTTTCGTCGTTAGAATGGTTTCTCACTTTGTTTATGTGTAGGTACCATGGGATCATCAGATGCTCACCGCAACCTAGAAAGGGAGTTCGACTCCGCTGCTCTCACCACTGAGGTGCCACCTTCACTGTTCCCTGGCCTACAGGGCAATGCTACCTTCACTGCCCCACCAGGGTTTCAGGCTATCCCCGCCACTCCGTTGACAGGGTTGAATGCAAGTCTCCAGAGATCTGCTCTGGTGACTCCAGGATCTGACATGCCATGCTTAACTCCCGCGTCTGGAGCGGGACAGATCACGTTTGGGTCGATGGAACAGATGATGGCGCTGCTTCACTACTCCGCTGTGCGTCAGGCACTAGGAACTCCCATGTTATCCACTGTTCCCACTGTAGCTCCACTGGTGGGAACGGCTACTCTGCAGGGCACTGAGGCCCCACCTCCCGCTGCTCAAGAGGTAAACACTTTAGCAATCAACAAACAAGCTGCGATGCCTCTGGAAGTGCAAGGGGACCCGACTGACAGGGAAGTGGAAAGAAGACCAGAGGGGAGCCGGGTCAGACTCAACAGTGTTGTGAGAAAGGAGAGGGTTGACGAGTCTGATAGTCAATCCGTCTCTTTGGTGTTCGAGGAAGAGAGACCGAGGGAGAAAGCTCGGCTAAAAAACCAAGTGTCTCAGCTGAAACATCAACTCCAGGATCTGGAGGAATCACTGAGGGAGAAATCCCGAAGGGAGGACAGGGAACAAAGGTCAGGAAAATCGCACCGGGTGGAGAAGTCCCATCGATCGGAAAAATCGCGCTACACAGAGAGGTCAGAGGAAAGAGAGCCGGAGTATTCCTCTGGCAGACATGAATATAGATTCCACAAGCGCCAAGCTCATGAAGTACCTAGGGACAGAAGGGAACATGGGAGGCATAAGGGGGACAAGAGAGCTAAGACATCGAGGTTCCACCCGATCAACAACCGCAGTCCTTTCTCGGACGATATTTTGGCAGATGCCTTACCTAGAAGCTACAAGCCCATCTCACTGGATTACGATGGCACTACCGATCCGGAGGTACACCTCAATCGGTTTGAAGGGTTGGTTACGTTGCACATGTACACGGAGGGCATCAAGTGCCGGATCTTCTCCACTACCCTTACTGGACCAGCTCAGTTATGGTTTGGGACGCTGCCCCCAAATTCCATTCACTCTTTCGAAGAATTACAGACTCGTTTTTTGCGTCAGTTCGCGAGTTCACGGAGGGTAGGGAAGTCAGCCCTTTCGCTGATGGATATTAAGCAGGAGCAGGGAGAAACGCTTCGGGAGTACACAACAAGGTTTAACCTTGCCGCTCTGGAGGTGCCAGAGGCAGAATCGCAAATTAAAAACTGCGCCTATGTCAGAGGACTCAGGCCAGGGATCTTTTTTGACGAATTACAAATTCGACCAGCAAGGGATTTTGATGACATCATGGCAAGGCTGCCGGGTTATCTACAGTTGGAGGACGCCAAAATGGCGAGGAAGGTGGAAAATGAGAAACACAGGGTCAAGAAAGCTGAGGAAGCACCCGAAAGACAGAGACATCAGGATAGGGCCCCATTCAGAGGGTTGCCTCCTAGGGTACTCCCACCCCAGGGAGGAATGCCATCTAATCAACAGCGCACAGTGAATGAAGTAACGCGGTTTACCGAATACACGCCCTTGATTAAACCACAAGAAGAAATTTTTCATCTGATAAAGGATCAGCCGTTCTTTAGGGCACCGGGGACCTACCGGACTGGGCCGCCGCAGGAAGGGCCTAACAATAAGTTGTGTGAATATCACAATTCCTTCGGGCATTACACGAAATATTGTGGACACCTTAAGCACCAATTGGAGTTATTGGTGCGCCAGGGATGTCTCGACCACTTCATTGACAGGGGAAATGAAGGTCAGAGGAGGACTGATCAGAGAGATCAGCGGGATCAGAGGGATCAGAGAGATCAGAGGGATCAAAGAAATAACCGGGATCAGCGACGAGAGCAGGGGAACAACAACAGAGATCGCAGGCTCGATGACAACCAGGATAATCGCAGAGAAGGGGCAGACAGACAAGCTCTTCCTCCCCCCCCATACAGACGGGAAGTTCACATGATTTGCGGGGAGAACGGGATGCCCACATCAAATAGGGCTAAAAAGCAAGTCGTCAGAGCAGTCAAAACAGGGTATTATCCTAAAAGGGTCATGGAAGTCACCAGCGCGGCAGAGGAGCCGGCAATCACTTTTGGAGCAGAGGATATACGCACATTAATGTATCCGCATGATGATGCGCTGGTCATCACGGCGGACATTGCCGGCTGCATTATTCACCGTATTTTCGTGGATTCGGGCAACGCTGTAAACATCTTGTACAAGGAATGTCTCCAAAATATGGGAATTAACGCTCATGTTGAGCCGACAAATGCTCCTCTGTTTGGGTTTGGAGGAGAGATGGTCATGCCCCTGGGGTATGTAGAGCTGCCGTTGATTCTTGGCAGTACAGTGGCGGGCAACAAAACAAGGATGGTACGTTTCTTAGTGGTGGATATGCCTAAACCCTCGTACAATGTCATACTCGGCCGGCCCGCCTTGACGGCGTTCAGGGCGGTTATCTCTTTGTTTCACCTAAAAATGAAGTTTCCAATCGAGGGTGGAAGAGTGGGAGAAGTTTGTGGCGATCAGACGACATCAAAAGCATGCCACGTGCAAATGCTCACACAGTCAGCGGGGCAAAAAAGGGAAAGATGGACAGAGGGGTCGAACGCCCGGAAGAGGGGGAAAGTAGGCGAGGTGCATGCCCCAGCAGAGGAGCGCCAAGAGTTGGCGGATTTATTAAAAGACAGAGACTCCACAGAGAAAACCGCGCTGGTATCCACTAGCGATGTTTGCAATATGATAGAGTTATTTCCAGGGAAAGAGGGTTTCCAGACTAAGATTGGATCGGCCATGAGTGATCAAGTCAGAGAAGAGCTCATTGGTTGTCTCCGACGAAATGCGGATGTGTTCGCTTTCAGCACCGCAGATTTGAAGGGAATCGATAGAGGGTTGGCGGAGCATTGCCTCAACGTGGACCCTAAGGTCAAGCCGGTAAAGCAACGGACAAGGAATTTTGGGGCTGAAAAGGACGCTGCCATCAGAGAGCAGGTCTATGAACTATTGAAAGCTGGGCATATTGTGGAAGTGCAATACCCAGAGTGGATCTCAAACGCAGTAATGGTACCCAAGAAAACAAACACCTGGAGGATGTGTGTGGACTTCCGAGATTTAAACGCTGCTTGCCCGAAGGACCACTATCCTCTGCCGAGGATTGACCAATTGGTGGACTCCACTTCAGGATGTGCCTTATTATCCATGATGGATGCGTACCAAGGGTATCATCAGGTAAAGATGAACAGGGGAGACATCGCCAAAACGGCCTTTGCCGTCTGTTGTGGCGTATATGGGTGGAAGAGTATGCCGTTCGGTCTGAAGAATGCAGGAGCCACATATCAGCGGATGATGGAGAAAATTTTCAAAGAACAGCTTGCTAAGAATATCTCAGTATACGTAGACGATATGCTCGTACGGAGTAACAGGGCAGAGGACCATGTGTCGGATCTGGAAGAAATCTTCACAGTAGTCAGAGATCACAGACTCATGTTGAACCCAGCCAAGTGCACTTTTGGGGTCACCACAGGGAAATTCTTGGGGTATAAAGTCACGCCAGCAGGGATTGAGGTCAACGCCGACAAGGTCAAAGCTATTTTAGAAATGACACCACCCAGAGGAATCAAGGAGGTGCAGACTCTGAATGGGCGTATCACTGCTTTGAGCAGATTTATATCGCGATCGGCAGAGCGAAGCATGCCGTTTTTCAAAGTGTTGAGGAAGGGAACCAAGTTTCTGTGGACAGAGGAATGCCGCGCGGCGTTTGAGGATCTTAAAGTATACCTAGCGAAACTCCCAACCCTGACCACGCCGGTCCCGGGAGAAACGTTGTATTTATACATAGCTATGGGGGAGGAGTCAATCAGCTCTGTGCTAATCAGAGAGGAGGGAAGTCATCAGAGACCTATCTATTTTGTCAGCAGAATCATACAAGGGCCTGAACAGAATTACACAGAGATTGAGAAGGCTGCTCTGGCAGTCATAGTCACGGCCAGAAAATTGAGGCCCTATTTCCTTTCACACCGAGTGATAGTACGCACGTCTCTTCCCTTCAAGCAAGTTTTGGGGCGCCCGGATTTGTCTGGAAGAATGGTCAAGTGGGCCGTGGAATTAGGGGAGTATGATGTCGAATATGAGCCGAGAACAGCAATCAAAGCACAAGCATTGGCAGACTTCATACAAGAAACAACTCGACGTCCTATACCAGAGTTTTGGGTGGCCTTTGTGGATGGGTCCGTGACGAAAGAAGGATGTGGGATTGGAGTTTATATCACTTCACCAGGTTATGGGACATACCAGTTCGCCATCAAATTCACTTGTCGGTTATCTAACAATGAAGCAGAATATGAGGCCGTGGTCAGAGGAGCTCACATCTTGTCAGAGCTTAAAGCTGAGTGTGTCATTATAAAGACAGACTCCCAGTTGGTTGCACAACAATTCTCGGGAAGTTACAGTGTCAAGGATCAGAGGATGAATGCGTACCATACCAAAATTAGCGAAATGAAAGAAAAATTCATGGAGTTTAAGCTCGAACAGATTTCTCGGGAGGAGAACACGAAAGCCGACCTACTGGCGCGCATGGCTAGCGCAGTAGAGCAAACTTGGAGCGACGAGATTATTTTACTCTGTGATACCAGAGAGATGGAAACTTCGCAGGTGTTCTCGGTAGAGATCAGAGATGATTGGCGGGCTCCGATTATACACTTTCTGAAGACAGGGGAACGTCTAAGCAAAGAATCCAACCAAAGGGCCCGCTATGAAAATTATTGCCTAATCAATGATCAACTCTTCAAAAGATCTTTTACTCAACCTCTGCTAAAATGTTTATCGCCAGAGGAAGCTAACTTTGCTCTGAAAGAGATTCATGCAGGTTGCTGCGGCGGGCACACCGGATTTCGAGACCTTGTACGCAAGATCATTCGGGCAGGTTTTTATTGGCCTCACATCAACCAGGAAGCCAGAGAGTTTGTCCGCAAGTGTGAAGCTTGCCAGCGGCATGCCGGGAAAATCAACATACCAGGGGAGCCCATGGGTGTAATGTACGCTGCTTGTCCGTTTGATAAATGGGGCATTGATATAGTAGGGAAGCTGCCTACAGCACCTGGAGGGAAATGCTTTCTCATTGTGGCAGTGGACTATTTTTCCAAATGGGTCGAAGCTGAGGCCGTGAGCAAGATCGATGAAGTTACAGTGGAACGTTTTATCTGGAGGAATATCTGTTGCAGATTCGGAGTGCCACGCATCATCGTGTCTGATAATGGGACTCAATTTACAGGGCAACGGGTTGCGGACTTCTGCGATCGAATGGATATCACACAGCGGTTTGTCTCGGTGGCTCATCCACAGGCAAATGGACAAGTGGAATTGGCTAATAGGACCATATGTGAGGGCATCAAGAAGAGGCTAAATCAGAGCAGAGGGAAGTGGGTGGAGGAGCTGGATACCGTTCTTTGGGCTTACCGAACTAGTCCAAAAACGGCGACAGGGGAGGCACCATTCACACTGGTGTATGGATCCAATGCGGTGATACCAGCAGAGGCACGACTAGAATCATACCGGATTACCACGTATGACACTGAGCACAATGAGGAGCTCCGCCGAGCAGAGCTGGACTTGGTGGAGGCACAGAGGGAGGAAGCCCGTGTCAGAGCGGCCAAGTACAAAGGCATTATCAAAGCGGGATATGACAAACGGGTCAGAGTGAGGAAATTGTCGAAGGGAGATTTGGTTCTCAAGCGAGCTGATGCATTAAAGGCGGTGGGTAAGTTCGAAGCCAATTGGGAAGGGCCATACATCGTCACAGAGGTTTTGGGAGGCGGTGCGTACATATTGTCGGATTCAGACGGCAGAGCTCTACCCAGACCATGGAATATAAACACACTCAAAAAGTTCTATGTATAACTGCTTCTTAGCAGGAGTAATCACTTGTAGACCGGATACTCTTTTTCCCCACAGGGGTTTTAACGAGGTCCGGGGCCATAATATCAATAAAACAGATATGTGGTTCTAGGGAATTCCCTGGTGTTGTGTTTGTTTATTTCAATTATTGTTTTCTTACATTACATATGCTACTTAACATGTTCGTGCAGAGCACTGCACATGTCACCAGAGGGGGGAGTAGGGTGTATACCCATAATCCTCAATTTTTAAATTCAAAATGCAAACTGCTTCTTAGCAGGACAAGGGAGAAACAAATACAAAAACTGCTTCTTAGCAGGTCAAAGGGAAAACAAGCATCAGGGATGGACGTCTCTTCTTCCATGATCCAACACTCCGAGTTCTTCTTCGTGGCTGGGACACGCTCACCTCTCAGATCTACTTCAACTCCACTTTGTGTCTGCAGAATACCAAGAAAAACAACAAGTCAAAATGCCAAAAAGAAAGAATACAGAGGAGGAACAAACCAAAGGCCAGATCTGAGGAACCAACGCTCAGATCCGGAAACCCAACGCCCAGATCTGGGAAATCAACGTCTAGATCTGAGAAGCCTGGTTATAAAACACTCAAGCAAGGGAACTCCACTCGTTACAACCACAAAGTTAGAGATCTACACCAGAAGCACAGGGGAAAAGGCGGAGCCCTCAGGGATGTGAGTGTTTAGAGGGGAAATTCCCTTACTTGAGTGCCTTACAACCGATCTAGGGAGGCAAAACATCAACAGATCCAGGGTTTGAAGGATCGGAAGAGGATATATATAGAGGCGATACTGGGCTTAAGAAATGGGCTAAGGGGTAATGGGCCCGCATGAGCTTATGGGCCGGAGAAGGGAGTAAGAAATAATTGGGCCAACATGTTCATAACAGAGTATTGCACATGTCACCAGAAGGGGGAGTAGGGTGTATACCCGTAGGTCCCAATTTTTAAATTCAAAAATTGCTTCTCAGCAAGACTAGGGCAAACCAGAGGAATTACGCTCCACCAGAGCAGAGGGGTCATGCTCAACCAGAACAGAGGTTGCTGACAATCGTAAGCCGCGAAAGTTGGTTGTGCCGCCCGGGCCCTCCATGCTCCGCGCAGAGATAACACTTAATCATAAGCCGCGAAAGTTGGTTGCACCCCCCGGGTTTTCCATGCTCCGCGCAGAGGTTGCTTTAACCGTAAGCCACGAAAGTTGGTCACACCCCCGGGTTTTCCATGCTCCGTGCAGGGTGTTCCTGTCAATCGTAAGCCGCGAAAGTTGGTCGTGCCATTCGGGCCTTCCATGCTCCGCGCAGAGATAGCACTTAATCGTAAGCCGCGAAAGTTGGTTGCACCCCCCGGGTTTTCCATGCTCCACGCAGAGGTTGCTTTAACCGTAAGCCACGAAAGTTGGTCACACCCCCCGGGTTTTCCATGCTCCGTGCAGGGTGTTCCTGTCAATCGTAAGCCGCGAAAGTTGGTTGTGCCGCCCGGGCCCTCCATGCTCCGCGCAGAGATAGCACTTAATCATAAGCCGCGAAAGTTGGTTGCACCCCCCGGGTTTTCCATGCTCCGCGCAGAGGTTGCTTTAACCGTAAGCCACGAAAGTTGGTCACACCCCCCGGGTTTTCCATGCTCCGTGCAGGGTGTTCCTGTCAATCGTAAGCCGCGAAAGTTGGTTGTGCCGCCCGGGCCCTCCATGCTCCGCGCAGAGATAGCACTTAATCATAAGCCGCGAAAGTTGGTTGCACCCCCCGGGTTTTCCATGCTCCGCGCAGAGGTTGCTTTAACCGTAAGCCACGAAAGCTGGTCGCACCCCCCGGGTTTTCCACGCTCCGTGCAGGGTGTTCTTTCAATCGTAAGCCGCGAAAGTTGGTCGTGCCATCCGGGCCTTCCATGCTCCGCGCAGAGGTGGCACATAATCGTAAGCCGCGAAAGTTGGTTACGCCCCCCGGGTCCTCCATGCTCCGCGCAGAGGTTGTCCTTAACCGTAAGTCACGAAAGCTGGTCGCACCCCCCGGGTTTTCCATGCTCCGTGCAGGGGGTTACTATTTAATCATAAGCCGTGAAAGTTGGTCGTGCCACCCGGGCCTTCCATGCTCCACGCAGAGGGTTACTATTTAATCGTAAGCCGTGAAAGTTGGTCGTGCCAGCCGGGCCTTCCATGCTCCACGCAGAGGGTTACTATTTAATCGTAAGCCGTGAAAGTTGGTCGTGCCACCCGGGCCTTCCATGCTCCACGCAGAGGGTTACTATTTAATCGTAAGCCGCGAAAGTTGGTTGCACCCTCCGGGTCTTCCATGCTCCGCGCAGAGTGCTCAAGCTTGAATGGGAAGCAGCTTGGATGGGAAGCAGCGCGGATGGGAAGCAGCTTGGATGGGAAGCACGAAATCGCCAGCAAAGAAATCAACCAAATCCTCGTCAGAGGAGGCGGTGAAATCCTTTCCAGAAGAATCAATTAAATCCTCGTCAGAGGAGGCGGTAAAATCTTTTCCAGAAGAATCAACCAAATCCTCGTCAGAGGAGGCGGTGAAATCCTTCCCAGAGGAGTCATCACTATCCTCGCCAGAGGAGTCATCACCATCCTCGACAGAGGAGTCATCACCATCCTCGACAGAGGAGTCATCACCATCCTCGACAGAGGAGTCACCACAATCCTCGACAGAGGAGTCATCACAATCCTCACCAGAGGGGTCATCAAAATTCTCGCTAGAAGAGTCAATGGAATCCTCATAGCAGAAATTAAAGCAACTCCAAGGGAGGGGATCAGAGAAGCATCAACAACAATCATAACAAGTCAACTCAAATCAATAGGGGAAAGACGGAAATATAAGTCCCACCTCAACAAGCAGCGAAAACAACACAAATAACAGAGACGAAAGAAGCGGACATGGGAATGAAATTTCATTAAAGCATGCCCAAGAAGCAAAGATGTACATCAAAAACCGGCGGTAAGTGTTCAGTTGGTACAAATTAAAGAGTTACAAAATTTTCCTTTTGATAAAGTCAGGAGAAAAAGGGGGAACATCAAGAGGGAGGAACAGAAGCAGCTTGAGCAGCAGCAGAGGAGACAGGAGCAGAGGCAGATGAAATTGGGGGAGGAACACCACTGGCAGAAGCATGGCCAGAAACGGCTTTCTCTGTGAACACGGGCAACAGGCCAGTTTCCTTCACTTGAGGAAGACGAACTCCCAAATCCAACAACTTTGCAGCCTCCTGCACATACAGATCCTCATTTTGGTACAGGTCGAACAGCTGTCCCACCGCAGCGGGGGAAGAGGCAGAGTCGGTGAAGACAGAAGCCGCTAAGTCAGAGGGCAGGGGAGGCTCCAGGCCGAATTGGGAAAATGTTCGGGAGCTCTCGCCAGAAGGATCCCGCAGCCGGTTCACAAAGCGCGCCAAGGAAGCAGAGAACGCAGGTGCATACGCGGGAGTAGAGGGCAGCGAGTCAGATCCAATCCCAAGAGAAAAATAGGGAATGGCTTTCTCTAGTACTGGGTACCACCACTCTGGCTTCTCTGGAGAATGCGCAGGGATCCCCATCCGCTTATTTATCTCCTCATCCTGGAGGTTATCCATCAGGGCTCTGAAATTCAAAGTGGCAAGTTGATCTGGGGTGGCCCCCGCCATCTCCAATGCCTTGGAAGCTGTTTGCTCTATCACATAAGCAAAGAGGGGTCCAAAATCCTCCAAGTATTCGGGAGTCTTTTTGAAAGCCTCCAGAGTGCCTTCCAGCATCAACCCCAGGAAATGTTGACCCCGCGGAGACAAGAAATACTCCAGGCGTTGATCTCGAGCCCCCAGGACGAACGCGCGGTTCTGAGCTTCCACAAGTATCCTTTTCCAGCCCCGCCTGGCTTCCTCGTAGTCTCTTTCATAACCAGCTTTGAACCTGGCCAGGCATTCATGGCCCTCTTTTGTGGCCCTCGACAATTCGGAGGCCAAGGACGCTCTCTCCACCTCCACCTGAGCTAATTTAGCTTTCAACTCAACAACCTCCGCCTCAGCCTTGCTCAAGCGCTCCACAACTCCAGCAACAACATCATCGCGCTTGGCGACCTCTACCTGCTCTTTTTCTCTTTCCTTCTCTGCCATATCATAGTCATGGATGCACTTAACGGCACCCCATAACCGTGACTCTACCTGCAAGCAAACAGAAGGGGGCCCAACAGAACAATAGAGAGGTTAGTAACTCGAATTTTTTATGGCAAAGATATAATATGCAGGGTACCTGAAGAGCCAGCTGGCATAGCTGAGTAGCCAGAGACGCCCGAGACAAATTCTCCACTTTCTCCTGGTCCTCCGAGTGGACACGAGCTAGCAGCGCATTAACTAATTCCTTACCCGATAAACTCGAAATGGGCCCAGGAACAAGATCCTCTGACTCAGCAGCCGAGGGCACCACAACTTTGCCCTTACCCTTTCCACCGGCAGAGGGGAGAACCTTGGAACCACCAGCTGACTTCTTCGCTGGCCCTTTGCCCTTGTCCCCAGCAGGAGGGAGAATCTTCACACCACCAGCAGACCTCCTCGCTGGCTCTGAGGACTTGCCAGCCTTTTTTAGGCCCTCCTGTCTCTCCTTCTCACCCACAGAGATCAGGGAACCTCTCTTCCTCTTCTTCGTAAGATCAGCAAGGGTGGCATCGGGAGCCGAATCAGGTGAAGGAACCTCATCGGTAATATCCACGACTTGGATATCCTCTTCACGGGTGCCAGCGGCATCACCAGCACTGGAGTGCCTACCTCTGTGAACAAGAGCCCCCGTATCAACTTCCTCCGCATCAAAAGGGCGCGAGGCTTCCACATTCCCCTCTGGGATTTCAACTACAGGGGGAATGGGAATCAGTTCGGACCCAGCAGGCTGCTCCGAGGGACTTGTTCCGGAAGCAGAACCGCTTGGGCCATGTGCTCCGCTGCCAGCAAGAGAAGGGGTGTCAGGCAAATTGTCCCCACATTTCGATCTCCAAGACATATCTGCAAACCAAAATTTCACATCATTAAAAGCAGGGTAACAAAAGCTAATGTGTTTTCTAATGTATATTTTTTACCTATTGATCTCGCTGGATACAGGGGAAACAGACCATTATATGCCAGAGAGGAATTGTTCTCGGCCAGGTACCTACAGTCTAGAGGCTGGGCCTTATTCATAGCATTAAGGTGAGCTATAATACTCTGGTCACGGGTAGAAGGGACTTCGGGAGAGGCTGGTTTATAAGTAGTGCGACTTGTATGCCATTCCAGCTCCGAAGCACGATAATCGCGCCAGTTGCCGAAAAGGGTGCGCACATAACAATAATATTTCAGGAAGCCCTTATCCAAGGAATTCAGGGAGGAAAGAAAAGTAGTAGGATATTTAGGGTGAGAGGCAAAACTATACAGGGGACTGCCCTGCATGCGAAGGGTCTGGGTCTGACAAAATAGCTTGGCGGTGTCCCCAACACCGTTAGCCCGGCACAAAACATGGAAGGCATATAACCTCCGAATAGCAGAAGGAGCGACTTGAAAAAAGGGGATGTGAAAGTAATTACAAACGTCAACCAGCAAGGTGGGGGGAGGGAGCCTCAAACCAGCCTCTATCTGGGCTTTCCAAACGACTATCAACTTGTGATGGTGAAGTTTCTCGGGAGGCGTTGAATCCTTAGAGAAGGCCTCGAACTTTAAACCTGCAGGACGCCTACATTTGCTTCTCAATTTTTCCACCTCCGCGACACTAAGACGGGATGGAGGAACACTTTTGGGGGGTTGGGGGGTCTTCTTCCCTTTTTTCTTAGGTGGAGAAGGAGGGGGTGCAGTTTGAGATTCGTCAGAAACAGAGGGGGAAGGAAGATTTTCAAGATCTTGCCGCGATGGGGAGGAAGATGAAGGGTCTCGGGCAGAAGGAGAGGGCGAGCGAGAGGGTTGAGGGGCGGAGGTACAGGCCATGACGGGAGATGCCAACCCTAGGGTTTCTAGCACGCTCAATCAGAGCACCAACAATTATACCACTACACTACAATTAAACACAAAATTGCAGTGAAGAGGATACGCGAGTTACCTAGACCGGAGAAAGATGGACGGTAAAACCTGGAGCGGAAGGGTCGTGGGAGAATGCCGGAACAGTGAGGAAATCGCCGGAAAATGCAGAAAATTCGCTCGGAAAACTTGGAGAAGAAGAATAGTGAAAAAAGGGGAGTTCGAATCGGCTAAGTAAGATTGTACGCGGGTAACCACCAGCACGCGGGATGAACGGCACGTGGCATACGGAAGAAATCAACGGATGAGAATTTCTACGGAAAGACGAAAGGACGCAAAGGTTAAAAAGTAACCTCGGGGTACGGGGAAAATACTGTAGACTGGGCAGACATTTAATGCGGATGACGTCATCCACGCGGGCGAGTCCTCTGGCTGGTTGCATCTCTCCAGAGTGAACTAGCCAGACCAGGGGGCGGGAGTAACAAAAACGCCAGAGAACAATTTACAGGGCTTCTTTTTATTTTCTCATAATATCAAAATGCTTATGTCTTTATGATTTACAGGGGTCAAGGAAAACAACAAAGTGTTGATGCTGATAACACACCACTGGTTGAACACGAAGAATACCCGGTTCAACCAGACTAGAGGGGGGAGTGGTTGGTGAGGAGCAATATATGCAGAGTAGGGAGAGAGTACAAATCAGAGGAATCACTCTCATCAGAGGAGCCGTACGGGTCAGAAGAACCATTTTTACCAGAAGGATTTCATCCATCAGAGGAATGACTCTAGCCAGAGGAGTCATCCGCACCAGAGAAGTCATTCTTGACAGAGGAGCCCTCTTCTCCAGAGGAGTCATCCGCGCCGGAAAAGTCACCATCGTCAGGGAAGTCATCGTCATCAGAGAAGTCAACTCCATCAGAGAAGTCATCCACGTCAGAGGAGTCCTTCATGCCAGAGAAGTCGTTACCGCCAGAGGAGACGCCCTTGCCAGAGAAGACGTGTTTACCAGAGGAGTCCTTCATGCCAGAGATGTCAACATCACCAGAGAAGACGCCTTCGCCAGAGAAGACATTTCCATCAGAGGAGCCAATAAACGCGCGGGAAGGTCTCCCGCATATTATCGAAATTACCAGCGTACCCTTCCACCACGCAGGACGCATGCACCGAAGATGTTTTTACTATTTTACCCCTCTGCTTGTAAATCTATAAATAGGGCCCGAGCTCGTGTATTATTTTTCACGCTCTCTCATATTTTCGAATACAATAGTGGTTTTCTTTCTCGTGCAAGGTTTCCGATCAGCTATTTTTACTCTTTCCAGCCTTCTCGACTAGGTCGAATTTTATGTTTCCTTTTATAGATTTAGGTGTTGGTTCCGTAAACACCAGAATTTTTATCCAATTTCGCAGTATTAAAATTATCCAAGGGGGGAGGGAGTATGGGTTATTCCCACAAAATAGCATGGAGAAGTGGGATTAAGTAGGAGTTGACCATATTAACTGCACATGATATCAAATATCACACTAATCTGTATTAATTTAATTTATCCTACCTATAAACTCATATCAAACAGGCCCATAAAAGCTCAAGCATTAACATAAATAGTAAGTTATATTTTCCCGCCAAAATCACTTTACTATTTTTAGAATTGATTTTTTTTATTGTAATTTTTAGAAACTATATAGATAATTTTCTATATTATATATATATATATATATATATATAATTTTTTATTCATTTCGTCTACTCTAGATTATACAGATATTTGTTTGTTATAATTTTTTTCTATTGATATAATTTATCACATTTTCATAGTTTTTTCAAAATAAAATGTATGCAATTTCAGGAAATTTAAATGATGTGCTAATACAAAATTAAACTCTTCAATCTACTTTTATTTTTTATTTTTAAAGAAAAATTGATAATGGTTCTCCAATTAATGATTTTCCATTAAGTCATTTTCATAGTTTCTAGGTTGTATTATTATTTTATCTAAATACAAATTTTAAAATTAAACTATATATTCTCTAAAAATAAAAAAGTGCATTAAATATAATATATTACCACTCACGCACATGCGCGCGCGCGCGCGCACACACACACACACACACATATATATATATATATATATATATATATATATAGGGTGTGGTTCTAGAGAGAACTATATTATTTGTGAGAACGGGAGAACCATCAAATCTAATGCATCCACTGTAAAAATTAATGCATTCGCTGTTAAAATTAATGCACTAAAAAAATAAAAAAAATGCTTCCTTCAGGATTCGAACCCAGGATCTGCATTCATCCAACAAGATGATGCATCCATCGTAGATCTTGATGATCGAATGGCTGAAAATGGTTCTCCGGTCTTCTTTTATTTATGGTTCTTTCTTGAACCTCTCCATATATATATATATATATGTGAGTACTGTATATATTTCAGTATAAATTTTGTATAAGTTATTTTTAATATAATATGCATATATTATATCATCTTTAATTTTGCCATGTATGGTTTTGATTTGGACGAAATTAAAATTCAGTGTATTTATATCACAACTTTATATAGTTGAAAAAGTACCAAAATTCACTAATAATTTGTGGATAGTCAATTAACGCCTCAAAAAAAATATGTTGTGAAATCCAAATCAGTAAAAAGTACTCAAAAACCCTTTCAAGACTAATAGAAAATTTGAAAGAAAAATATCTATATATTTTGGTGAAAATTTTAAATAGATAATTAGATAAAAAGGTTTTGTCAAGATCTTAGTCAATTATTTGATAAGCCTCAAACTATAAAATGGTTTCATCTTCATTTTAATGCTGCTATCCTTATTAGAGCTATTTTATATAAAAATATAAGTAATTTATAGTAGAATTTTATTTTCTAAATATAATATTCTAAAAATAATTTCTTTTTTACTATTTTAATTAAATAGGTATCACCGTGCAGCGCACCGAGAATAATACTAGTTCAATTGTAAGGTTCCAACGTTTATAGAAGTTAACTGCTTAACTCTCACGAACTTAAAAACCTCCAGTGGCGGAAATCCCGCCAACTGAAACCCTAACTTCAATGGATCCCCAGGATTCCACCGACCAATCAAATCTTTCAGAAAACCCTCCGCCTCCATTTTCCGCCGGAATCAACCTACCGGAAAAGCGCAAGCGTGAAGCCGACCCCGACCCCGAACCCTCAACTGACAAGACGAAGCACCCTCTGTGGAAAACGAGTCTTTGCTCCTACTTCAGGAGGTCCAGCGAATCGTGCAGCCACGGCGAGTCTTGCCGCTACGCTCACGGAGAGGAGGAGCTCCGGCTGCGCCCCGACAATACGTGGGACCCCACCTCGGAGCGGGCCAAGAAGATGACCAAAACTGATGACCAGGAACAAGCGGTGGAGGAGAGCGGCGTAATGATGACGGAGGCGTTGGAGGAGGACGGGGAGGAGTCTTCTTCTGGTTTATCCAAATGCTTCGTCAACTTGCCTATGAAGTGGAGTTCGGATAACTTTAGGATTTTTCTGAACGAGCAGGTTAGGTTGCTCTTAATTAATGTCTCGAATAAATGCATGAAATAAAAATGATGATTATTTTAAAGTTAATTTTGTATGGGTTCTGCAAATTTGCAACTGCTCGGTTGAAAGTCAACAGATGCATATACTCTTAAATTTCGACTTCAGGTTCCTTTTGTTAATATATATGTTTCGTTATGGTACGCTTGAGTTGATTTGCAGTGCTTGATGCATATCGTGATATCTCATAAAATTGTCATAACAGGGAGTCATGTTCAAATCAGCAAAGAAAAAGAAAGGAATGATAGTTGGATTTGTTACTTTCGAAAGTGCAGAACAAGTTAAGGCTGCTGTGCAGGTACATCCAAAGATTCAGTCAAATACTAGTAAGAAGTGTGAAATTTGCTTCTCATGCCTAGTGTTACAGGAGCTGGATGGTAAAACTATTGGAAATAATAGAACATTAAAGGTCTCGGATGTCATTCAGCGGCCGTTTGAGAAAAACAATAAAACTGCATTGCCTGAAAAGCCATCTCCAGATGGTAATGTGACTACACATAATGATGATGTGAACGACAGCTTACTTCCTAGCGATTCAGCCTTAAAGGGTAGAAGTGCACGTGATGCTGTGACTCCTCTTGCTCACATGTCCTATTCTGATCAGTTAGAGCACAAGAAAAACTCTTTGGCACAAATCCTCAAAAGACTCGTCAGTAAATCAAACTTACTCCTTATGTTTTTGTATTATGTGAAAGACTAATTGGAGACTTGCATTGTATTTGTTGTTGTAGACTCGCAATGCACGTAAGGCATGTCCAAATGGCATTTCACTTCCAGAATGGATTCTGAAGGCTAGAGAAATAGGTCCTGTTCTATTCATGTCTCAGAAGTTGAATTAAATGATTTTGGCGATGATAATAAACTTGTAATAGCATTATGATAGATGCTGACTGAGTGGACATTCTTGATATTTTTTAACGCCGTGTTTCATGGTATTTGAACTTCATCTATCACAAATGGATCCTTGACCCAATATCTTTGCTGACATTCAGGTGGTCTTCCATGCAAATTAGAGGGTATAATTGAGTCACCCCTTATTAATGGATACCGTAACAAGTGTGAATTCTCTGTTGGAAATTCATTGCAAGGCAAGCACACAGTGGGCTTTTTACTTGGGAATTTCAGGTGATCTGCTGTTAGCAAGCTATCTAATTACTATATCTTGTTCCCACAACCTAAAGGTATTTGGAAAATTTTTATAGGGAAGGTGTGACTGCTGTTGAGGAACCCATAGACTGTCCAAATGTCTCTAAAATTGCTTGCAAATATGCCACTGTCTTTCAAGAATTTCTGCAGCAGTCGTGCTTGCCCATATGGAACAGATTGAACAATACTGGGTTCTGGCGTCAACTTACGGTATGTTTTCATACAAAAAAACACTGAATTTTGAATCAGGTAATTACCCTTGTTAATTGTCTTAAGAATTGCTGAAGTTGATTCCACTTTGATCCAAAATAAATAATGTGATCTCATTATTCAAACATTACTAAATTGAAATACCAGTACTTCCTCAGGTGACTTTTTGTTGCCAATGTTTATATCTAGGTCCGTGAGGGTAGGAAACCTTGCCAGACAGTTGACGTTGACAATGCTGAGGCTAGCATTTCAGAGGTCATGCTCATAGTTCAGGTTCGTGTCCTATTGCCTGCCTTTTGAATTTCACAAACCAATCTGCCATCCTACTGTTTGAGTGACTGATTGTTGTACATATACTCCATTGACTGTATAAGAAGACATACTTCAGAAATCTGTTTATAGTAATTTGTTATGAAGAAACTTGGTTGGTTAATTAACTAGTTCATTGTTTTTTTTTTTTTTTTTTTTTTTTTTTTTTTTTATGTCTTGTGTGATGCAGGTTTGCACCCTGGGTTCCGATGAAGGACAGGTAAAAGACGAAATTCATCGGTTAGCTCAAGCTTTTTCTGCAGGATCTACTGCAGAATCTCCTCCATTACCTTTAACAACTCTTGTAATTCAGGTAAACCAGAGGTCCAGAAGCCCAAGTTGATATTCTATATGATGATTCCCCCATCTCTTTGTTGGAGTGAGTCCAGGTTTACATCTGGGGTATTTGCTTTTGTTTCCTGTGACATCTGCCATAAGGTGGTTGTGTGTGTGTGTGTTGAGGGGAGGGGGTGGAAGACAAGGATGATGCATGACGCAACCTAGTGTATAATAGTTATGAGAAATTGGAAACTAATACAAATTTGTCCTGTTGTGCTCTAAGAGAACTTCTATTTGTAAAGCTTTCTAGTTTGCATTTTCTTTGTGTATTAAGATTCTTCAATGGTATGTATTAATTACATAATTCCTCAACTATGTTGCCACTTTTGTGTATATTTGAACTAGGAATGTCAAATAGCTATAATATGAAGGTCAAATGAGTGCCTGGTCCTATTTGTGTTTTCTTTCAATCTCCTTGTATTCTGCTTATTTTGGAGTTACCTGGGGATTTCCCCAGATTTTTTCATTGTCTGCAGTTTTTGTCTATTGTATTCATCTTTGTGCGGCATAATAAGTCTACATATAATCCTGTCTGACACCTTTTGTAGGATCATACAGGAATATCGAACGCTGCACCACCCGATGCCCGTTTGCGGTATATTTTTCTCCATAGAGGAGGTGATTGTGGACTAGAGATAGCTGAGGATGTTGTAGAACCGAGAATTCATGATCACATAAGCAATCTCCGGTTTTCTATATCTCCATCTGCCTTCTTTCAGGTAAACTTGCTGGATATTTTAACGATCAAGCTTGGCCCTCCCTTTCCCAAAAGAAAATTTTCAATGAAGAACGAAGAGGACACTAGTTTATGAGAAATTTGCGAATTCATTTGTAAAATCTGGCAGGTTAACACCCTTGCTGCGGAGAGGTTGTATTCACTTGCTGGGGACTGGGCCGATTTGGGTCCTGATACTTTACTCTTTGATGTTTGCTGTGGGACTGGGACTATTGGTCTGACTTTAGCTCACCGTGTTGGTATGGTAATGCTTAAAATCCAATTTAAACATTTATTCATTGCATGTATTCTTGTATTGCTTCAGAATTTATTGGTTTATAATTGGTGTATGTATATTGTCGAGGTAGAAAATAGATAGAACATTGGTAAGCTCTCTACTGTATTCATATGTGCTGCTATTTTATTAGGTATATTAAATAAGATCATCTTTGATAGGATTTCCTCCCTTGTTACTGTCCTTTTTTTGTTAGTTCTTCAATATGACAAATGATTTGGCTTCCAATTTGTGCAGGTTGTTGGTATTGAAATGAATGCTTCTGCTGTTTCAGACGCAGAAAGAAATGCAGAATCCAACGGCATTAAAAATTGCAGATTTGTCTGTGGAAAGGTTAGACTTGATTCCCTACTTTTTGTTCCTATTCTTCTTCTTCTAATTCGCCAATGTCAACTGTAATACAAATTAACTGTTGCTGAGGTTCTTTTATTTTGATGTCTTAGTTTTGGTTCCCTAGGATTAGGTTCCTTACATATATTGAGCAATTGGCATTGTACAAACTTGTTATCATTTACTAAGTAATATGTATAATAGGCGAGTCTTTTGTTCTGACATTCCTTACTTTGCAACAAGGCTGAGGATGTTATTGGGTCGTTGATGAAAGAGTACCTATCTTTGCCTGAAAAGCAAGATGAAGTCATCAAGACATCAGAAAATAACGAGTCTGAAGCCAATTCTGCTGAAGAAAATATAAACTCTGTCAACAATATGCCTGGAACCGAAGATAGCTCTATTGTTAACCATGAAAATGGTCATGGTGCCAGTGGATGTTCAAAAGACGAGGCTAAGTTAGAGAAGCATTGCACTTCAGAAAGTAGTAGTATACCATTGCGACAATTTAGAAACGTTGTTGCAATAGTGGATCCGCCACGTGTCGGACTTCATCCCATTGTAAGTGATCTTCAAGCATTTCTATGCGTCTGTAGTCCAAGCAATTGGTATCCATGTTTGAATTTTAGACTATCCATGGTAAAGAACCTTTTCATTCTGCAGCCAGCATGTAGTGAAATGTTACATGGCTTTCTTATCATCCCATCGTTCCTGCTATAAATTATAACCAAATTTCTTGACGACTTTTCCTGTGAATGCAGGTAATCAAGGTTCTGAGGACGCAATCGCGTTTGAGGAGGCTTGTGTAAGTTTGTCCATTATTTTTTTTCTTCAGTCAGAAATTGTGGGTTTCAAATGTGTCCCAAAATATAATCCGACTCCATTCTCCTATATTCAGCTACATTTCCTGCAATCCCGAGAGTCTGGTGGCAAATGCTATCGAGCTATGCACGCCATCACCCGATAAATCTGAGAAAGGAAATAATAAGAACAATAGGGGATGGAGAAATATGAGCGCAGCTGGTTTAGCCCGGCACAGAGCCAAGTCTATGCCCGATTCCGAGCCATTCAAACCCGTGAAAGCGATGGCCGTTGATCTTTTTCCTCATACACCCCACTGCGAGCTGGTAATGCTGCTTGAGAGGTGAATAAGCATAAACATGAGTTGTAAATCAATCTACTTTATGCTATTCCATTTTCTTTCAATTCTAACTACTATAATAACTAGCAGCTGAGCTTTCTTGAGACTTTGTTACTGTTTGATCATAAATTTTTGCTCTACAGTTTGATTCTATATTATTGAAACATTATGGTCTCTAATTCTGTAGTTATTTTATAACTCGAAAGTAGCAGGTTGTCCAATCTTTATGGTCTGCTTGGTTATATATGGGATGAATGGTTGAGTTGGAAACTTCTTTTTAAGGATTAATATGCTTTTACGACTGTCTTGTCTTTTGATTTTGTAATTTAATAGGGTTAATGATGACTTAAACCCACTTTGATTAACAAAAACAAGTATACTACTCCCTCTGTCCCACCATAAATGAGGCTGTTCTTTTGGGCATGGGATTTAAAAAGTTGTTATTTAGGGTATAAAGTATTTAATTATGTGTAATTAAAGATTTTAAAAAAGAATAATTCAAAAATAAGGGATGAGTATTAATTAGGGCGAATAAGAAAAATAAGGGTGTAATTAGTGTTATTAATAGCCTTAAATTCTCCAATTTTTTATTGGGACAATTTAAAAAGGAATACAACTTACTTTTGGTGGGACAGGAAGAGTATTTTTCTGGATTAATTGCCTCTAAATTCATAAGCTATAGTTAATTTTCATTTTTTCCCCTCAATCTTTGAATTTCCTATTAAAATCCATCAACTATCGATTTTTCCCAATTTTCCCGTCAAGGCAATTTCCCTAAAATTAATCTCCAGTTGGAATTAGAGTTTGCTAATAGTTGAAGTCCTTGGATTTAAACAAGAAACATCCTTTAACAATTAGAATTTATCCGAAAATATAAGCTGGAATGACATGACTGTTTACTCGTAGATAAAACAAAATAAAATGTGAAATGTGAAGTTATTAATATTATTAACAAACTGTAGAATGCAAGGTCACTTAAATTTAATTCGAACGATAAGACATGTTTTTTGCTTTTATTAAAAATTAGTGTTCGACTTTGTGAGCATAACTTTATGAAGAAAAGCAAAAGCAGAGGTTGAAAATAATGCATCTTCTCTTATCATTTCTTATATAGTCTGCATTGTTGGAGAGACGTGGCCTTCCTACCAACCTACTTTATTAATGGTTGCAACATTCCATCACAAAAGGACCATGCATTATATCATTAAATAACAATTTACTATCAAATCATATACCACAAAGTGGGATAACAAATTAAACATTGGTCCCAACCTCCCATCAATTTAGTATTTATTTTACATGCGAATCATTTGTAATGTCCATCAAAATGTCACATTTATCTCATCTATGTAAAATTTGATATAATATTATCTGTAAAACTAATCCATTAACGTGATTCATTCCACCAATCTATTGACTATTAGTCAAGATTAACTAAATAATTGTCTCTCCAATTCATCTTCTCCATCTCATATTTTTTTTTGGCCCTTTTCTCTTTCGGAGATGCATGATTGTGTAATTTAAGTGATTATTTTTTTGGCGATGCATGACCGGTCAATAAATTTTTTAAATTTCAAATTTCCAATTTTCTATGTTTTTCCTTATAAATAATTTGACTTGCACTTATACTTGTGCATTGTCTGTTCATATGCATTAATTTTGATTTATTTATTGATGGGCAGCTTTACGTGTCCGTGCATTCATTAAGCATGCATGTAAAAGAAAACTATTCAAATTAGAGAACCACATCTAGTTTAATATTGTAGTAGGTATTTAGAATATTTCACACGTGGAGTGGAACCACATCTGCAATATACTAAAAAGAGATTATTGATTGTGTTGTGTGTGTTGGCCTAGCAGTATTTGGTTAATACTCTTTCTGGCCCATGAAACAAGATCAAGTTTTCTTTTTGGTCTGTTCCATGAAACAAGATCAGTTTATAAAAATAGCAAAAAAAAACTCTTTATTCACATTTTCACTTTTTCACTTACCACACTTAACACACAAAATACTATAGTAATTTCTTAATTCACGTGCCGAAAAAAACTAGGTTTTGCTTCATGGGATGAAGGGAGTACCTTAATTAGAGGTTTTGAGTTTGAATCTATCGTGATACCATCTTTAAATTTTTTTAGTTATTTATGTAATTTATATATAAAAAAAAAGAGATTATTGACTTTAAATAAATGAATTAATTTTGATAATTTTTAAAATACGTAAACAAAATAAAAATGAGTCCAAAATTCATGTATTTAAGAGTCAATAACTCTAAAGAGAAAAAGAATTTCTTATTTGCCAATTTGATTTTGATTTCTAGAGAATCAAAGTTAAAGAGCCCAAACTAAAGAATGTTTTTTGAATTAAATATAAGGAGCAAAACTATAGTATTGAATACTCCCTCTGTCCGCAAAAGAACTTCCTATCTTTTCTTTTTGGGACGTTCACAAAAGAACCTCCTACCTATTTTTGGATTATACCCCGCCACTTATAATCCTCTTACTTTTCACTTTTCACAACTCTCAATATTAATTATAACACATTTTCATCACTTCCAATACACTCAACTACCTTTTATTCACTCTCAATACATTCAACAATATTTTTCCTTAAAACTCGTGGCACTCCTTCCTAAGAAGTTCTTTCATGGACGGAGGGAGTAAAACAAAAACAACCGTTGCTTATAACTCATAAAAGAAAGAAGATCATAATGAATGCGACATACATAACTAATGAGAATTAAAGAAAGAAATCAGAATCAATGCAACATACTCCATAATTTGGACATTTAAAGACTTGTGTATATACATATACTATGTGATTAAAAAAAGATTAATAAGATGGACACTACCACGTAAGTGGAGCCACGTGGACACTAATAGTATTTTGAAAAATACTAGCAGTGGAAGTTGTGAAAAGCGAAAGCAGTCTGAGCAGCAGCAGGAAGCCATCGTCTCTCTCTCTCTCTCCATTTGCGTAGTAGTAAATAGCATCAACCAATAGCTACATATCTTCATTCATTATTTCACAATTTACTTGTGATTCATCTCTCTCTCTCTCTCTCTCCCCTAACCACCTCTCCATCATCATAAAAGCTCAGATTTATTCTCGTGGGGTCACCCGAATTTCGTTTTTTCAGGATACCGAGATGATCAGCACCGCTCAACACCAAACCCTCATTCCTGCATGTCAACCACAAATTGCTGTTCCGATCGTCGCTGCTGAGGTTAAACCATCACGCTTTCTGCTTTCCTTTCTTTCTAATCATACCTTTTCTCGATGCTAGCTCGCTTTGGCTTTTCTCTTTTCGCTAAGCAGAGGAATCGAGAGAGAGACAGGACGTGTTTGTGCTAGATTCAACTTCTAAATCTCCGTTTTTTAGTTGCGAGAAATCTCAAATTTTATGCATTACATTATGTTGGTTATCTTGATTCTCAATCAGTGTTTCTATAGCTCAGATTCTGAGTTCGTTCTGCCGTTAAATTTCTTTTGAGACTTCCGTTTCAATGATTTGAAATATGTAAGCATATGTGTTGTCTAGTATCTTCAAGTTCTATTGATCCTTCAAGACTAATGATCTTCATCCTAAATTAGCAGAACAATATAAGCTGATAAAATGCAGTTTCCAAGCAGTCTAGAACCTCTTTCCTTTTATGCTTTCTTAAATATGCATTTTTGTAGTCTATGTGATTTATGAAGCTTGCATTCTACTAAACACAAACAGTAATAACTAATGAAAACTTCATAAAAAAAATCAGGTGGAAAAGTCTTCAGAAATGATGGAAGAAACATCGCAGGGCAAGCCATGGAGGAAACCAAATCTTTTCTTGGAGATACCTAGCAGAGCAGTCGATGAGTCTCCTCAAGAACTCGTCCAAATAAACATGCCTCCAACCCAAACTCCGACGCCCACTCCCAAAAGAGTGAACTTCCTTCTAACGCCTGACCCTTGTGATTCATTACTAAATGAAGCCTCCTCAACCAGAGGGAAACCCTCCATCAGGAGTTTCATGCCAAAGTTAAGCTTCAAACACTGGGGTTCAAATTCAGATGTGGACAAGGCTGCTAATGTTGATTCGTGTTCCTCGACTGTTGCTACACAAGATAAGCTAACAATTTCGCGTTCATGGTCACTCACCAAGATTTTCACACCAAGAATTAGGAGGACATCATCCATGCCTGTACCTGAGGTCTTAAATCAAAATTTGGAGAGTGTTCATGGTGGAAGTGTTAACAGTCATCTCACAGTTGAGGTAACTTCTTATGATTTCTTCGAGTAGTTTTTATGGAACTCTGTTTTGTGGCCTACTTGTCTGGTAATGGGCTGGACTTGTGTTGTGTAAAAGGCCTACTTTTCGGCTGCTTGAGATTGGTGAGTGTACCTAACATTTTTGTGTTGGTTGTCTTGCTTTCACCCTTGTAGATAAAAGAAGTTCGACACATGTCCCGTTCGCTTTCTCTTCCTGTCATCAACAAAGAAAATGGGATTCAGAAACTGAATTCTTTCTTCCGTGTGATCCCCTCAACACCAAAAGTGAAAGATGAGGACTCCGTAGTGGCAGTGGCTTCAACAGGAAAAGATGATGGTAATTTAGGTGCTGCATCAATGACTTTTTATATTTCTACTTCATTATGGTGTATGCATCTGAAGTTGCTGGTATTCTCAGAGAATGATGAAGAAGGTGGAGAGGACATACCAGAAGAGGAAGCTGTTTGCCGAATTTGCTTGGTTGAACTATGTGAAGGTGGAGAGACTTTTAAAATGGAGTGTAGCTGCAAAGGTGAGCTTTCTTTGGCTCATCGAGAATGTGCAGTTAAATGGTTTGCCATCAAAGGTAACAAGACATGTGAAGTCTGCAAGCAAGAAGTTCTTAATCTACCAGTCACACTTCTACGTGTCCAAAGCTCTGTAAACCCCAATACTGGGGCGAGTGATTTCAGAGATATAGAGTTCAATGGACACAGGCAAGTGGACAACTGCACATCTCAAGCTTAACTTTCTATGGCATGAAATTATTAAATGAAACTATGGCTGACATTCAAAATGTATAGAGTTTGGAAAGGAATTATATGTCTGCATATAAATTGACAAATAAAGCATTCAACAATTATGAGAAATGTGATTCAACCATTTTTTCTTTCTTGCCTGCCTCTCACACACATTTTGTTTGGCTTACTGCCTTGTATAGGGAACGAACATGATACATGTAATATGTTATCTGAAGCTTTTATTTCTTTGATACAGAATTTGGCAGGAACTGCCTATTCTTGTCATTGTTGGTATGCTAGCCTACTTCTGTTTTCTCGAGCAGCTACTGGTAAGGTTTGCCCGTGGGATATATATTATTCTCTCTCTGCATACCGAGCACAGTTAGCATGATTCTCTATTAAATATTCATGCAGGTTAAGAAATTGAACTCAAGTGCAATTGCTATATCACTTCCAGTTTCTTGTGTGCTTGGCCTCCTCTCATCCATGACCTCTTCAGCTATGGGTATGTTGTCATTTTCACTCCAAAAAATAGAGATTAATCTATATATCAAATCTCTGCCAAAAGAGCTAAGCATTGCTTAAAATTTTGCAGTGAAGAGAAGATTTGTGTGGGCATATGCATCATGTCAGTTCATTCTTGTTGTCCTCTTTGCTCATATCTTCTACGACGTGGTAAGAAATTGAACGGCATAGAATTCATCATTCATGATCATGATCAGTTCTTATGAGATGCAGTGTTTGTTTTTTAATGTTTGTAGATTCATGTGCAACCTGTTATATCAATCCTTCTATCCACATTTGCTGGATTTGGTGTGGCGATGAGTGGAGCTTCTGTTATCGTAGAGATCATCAGATGGAGAGAACGACGCCGGGCTACCACATTTTAGAACAGCTGAAGATGGATGCTTCCTTTCACATCCATCAATTCGTCTCATACTAAAAATTGGGCCGCCAAATTTCAATGTATATATATTTTCTCCTCAAGTTGCAGCTTCAGATCCGCTTACCCGATTCGTGCAAATAGTTTGTAAACTATTTCAACATATCAAATGTATAAAATGTGTTGTTATGGAAGTTTGAATTCCCAACTACAAAAATCATAAGAGTAATGATATGTAATCGCATTATTACTACTCATAATCTACTCAAATACAAAAACACTTGATTTGTTTATTTTTTATTGAAATGAAAGAGGATTAGCTATTTTAAGATAGCTAAATTTATTTTTTATTTAATTAATTTATGACTAGTCATAATATATAAGCATAATAAATTTATTTAAATCATGGATCCTATTTATGAAGCAATCAACCTAGTCAACAGTTCTTGAGTCGTTGACTAAAAATTAATTTTATGGAGAACTGAAATCCCGAGCATATGGCACATTACATACAGGACAAAACTAATGGAATGTGCCAACTTGCAATATTTTCCAACATTAATTTCCACACATCTACCAATTTATAATCAACTGGGAATGCAACTTGGCGCCTTGCAATTATCTCTGTACAAAACGACCGACAATTTGAAGCTAGTGAGAAACCAGCACCCCTCACCTATGACTATGCTCTATATTTCAACTTCCATCAGCGACTTTGGCACCGAAAATATGACTAGTAGTAGGAGTAGCTTTTATTTTAAGTAAGATTCTATCGAATTCTTGTCCCTTCATTTGAGATCGATCATGGCCGCCTATGCAGCCTTGGTTTCTCTACTGCATATCATACACGACATCCAGCGCCATCACTCTCCTCCGATTTCTCTCAACAAACAACAACTTCAATCTCTCACTCAAAATCTTACGTTCTTGCTGGAATTTCTTGAAGGTTATAAGTCCCCTGTTTCCGACGGCGATGAAGCCGATCCATTGGAGATGCGTATTGCAGATGCAGCTTATGCAGCTGAAGATGCTATCGAATCACATATTGTGGGCAAGATTCAGCTGAGCAGATCCAGAAAAACTGTTTCCAGCCGCTTCTTCAACTGCTTTCGAGATCCGAAAAACGTCTCATCAAATCATGGTGATGAACAGATGAACTTGTTTCAAGATGTACAAAAAGTGATAGCAGAAATGGATGAGATCAAGAGAGTAACAATGGAGACCAATACAGAGAAGGCGTGTAGCTTCGTCTCTGCCTCTGTCTCAACTAGGAAGAACAATAATGGCGTGGTGGTTTGGTCTGAGGATGTCTTACTGGGAATCCTTGAAAGGCTCGTTGCAGACCAACCCAATCGCCAAGTCATCCCGATCACAGGCATGGGCGGGATAGGTAAGACCACTCTTGCTAAAACTGTTTACTCCAAGCCAATTATTAAGGAGCGTTTTGATATTTGTGCTTGGGCTACTATTTCTCAACATTACGACACGAGAGAAATTCTTTGTGAACTTGTTTATCAAGCCACTAACAAAAGCAAGCAACAACTGAGTGATAGGAGTGAAGATGAACTAGGATTAGAGCTCTACCAATATTTATCAGGTAGAAGGTTTCTAATTGTAATGGATGATATGTGGAATATCGATGCGTGGGATAGCATACAACGTTACTTTCCTAACAATGAGAATTATAGTCGGGTGTTAGTGACGACTAGGCTATCACAGTTGAGTTCCCAATTGAACGATAGTTATAGCCTTCAAATGGGATTTTTAGATGAGGATAGAAGCTGGGATCTGTTCTCAAGAATTATGTTTGGTGTTGGAAGTTGCCCTCGTGAATTAGAGAAAATTGGAAAGAAAATTGTAGAGAATTGTCGAGGACTTCCTTTATCGATTGTTCTAGTGGGAGGTGTTTTGAAAAATATGGAACAAACCCTAGGATGTTGGAAATCAGTAAGGAAGAACTTAAGTTCAATAGTGAATTTGGAGAATGATAAGCATTGCTTGAAATTGTTGAAAATGAGCTATAATCATTTGCCAGTTTATTTAAAACCATGTTTTTTGTACATGGGAGTGTTCGAGGAGGATGATTCAGTTGAAGTCTCAACACTGGTGAAGCTATGAGTTTCAGAAGGATTTCTAAAACCAATGAATGGCAAATGTTTGAAAACTATTGGCAAAGAGTTGTTAAAGGACTTGGTTGATAGAAATCTCATTCTAGTTGATGAGTTGGGGTCTACAGGAAACATAAAATCAGTCAAAATTCATGATTTGTTGAGGGATTTATGCTTGAACCTGGGCCAGAGAGATGGGTTCTATCACGTGATAGGGCAATCTAGTCCTCGAGGCATACATAGCCAACGCCGCATTGTTATCCCCAGGAACACTTCGGAGAAGAAAGTCCTTGATGACTTGCAATATATGTCACGTGCTCGTTCCATTATTTGTGAATATGGGAAAGTCCCCCAGTGTTCGAATTATGGATTGTTGAGGACAATACATGCATACAAATTTCGCACTTATGAAGATGAAAGCTACGTGAATTCCCTCGTGTCTCGGTGTGTTAACTTGCGCCACCTCGCTGTTGAAGTTGGCAGCATGTCATCGATATTTTCTTCGTTCAATCACCTCTGGAATTTGCATACACTGATCGTGTCTAGTAGGTATAATTCTACGTTTAATGTGCCTACTGAAATTTGGAAAATGCCTCAACTGAGGCATATTGAGATGGCTGAAAGAATATTGTGTCTCCCAAATCCTTTGAATGATGCTGTTGTCATGCAGAATCTAGTGGTACTAGAGGGAGCACATAATTTCAAGTGCGATGATGAGGTGGTTAAGAGAATTCTCAATATCAAGAAGTTGGGAATACTGTATTCAGGGAGAGAGGGAATCGACCATGATGATTATTATTGTTTGAGCAATATTAAATCTCTATGTAAATTGGAATCCCTCGACATTTGCAATGAGAGTGATGCTTCTCTGCATAAGCTCAGCTTCCCCGAAACCCTCAAGAGTCTGACTCTTGACATGAAAGGTGACTTTGAATGGGAAGGAATGTTGGAAAAGATAGGTGCATTGCCCCTTCTTGAGAAGTTCATATTGTGGAGAGGATGCTTTGGAAAAGGCAAGTGGGAAATGGTTGAAGGCCAATTCCCTTGCCTCAAATACTTGGGATTGCACTCGTGTCCTAGTCTGGAGCATTGGACTGCAGAAGCGAGCTCCGTCGTATTTCCACGCCTTGAGAAGCTTTATCTTTCTCAATTAGAAGAGCTGAAGGAGATCCCATTTCAAATTGGAGACATATCGACACTGCAAAATATATGGTTGTTCGACTCCAGCGAATCAGCGGCGATGTGTGTGAAAGAGATTGTAGAGGAACAAGTGGAATTGCAAGGGGAAGATCTTCCATTTCATGTTCAAGTTTGGCTTATGCGTAAGGACGAAGCAGTGCAGAGCTTGACAGGTCCCAACTTCGAAGTTAATGTAATATTCCCTCCGTCCCGTCTCACTTGGCCTAATTCATTTCGCAACGGTTATTTTGTAGAATAAGATTATAATATAAAAGTATATAACGGTGTGTAGACTCGTATTTGTTGTAATAAAAATTGATTATAAAAAAATATACAAATTTAATGGAACAATCCAAAAAAAAAAACATATAAGTTAAGTGGAATAGAGGGAATAGGGGTTTACTCCACCACCTTCTCTCTCTTGTCTTTATGTTTTTGATTATGATTTATTCTCATCTTCAAATGAGCATTGTATTATCCTTGCATTTTCTACAAATTATGTGCAATAAGGTTGTGGCACGTGGAGCGGCCAAATCGGTCCCAACAAAGACATCAGGCATTCCAACACCGGCAAGATCAACGGATCTATGAGAATGCTCACATTTAAATGTTCCAAGGCAACAAATGCGGCGGACAAGGATTTTGGTGGATGGATAAAATTGATAGGATTTGAGGAGTGATTAAATAATTTACCCAATTTTAAGGTGATAAATAATTACTGAATTGCATGATTATAAACGGGTCGAATTATCAATCACGGGGCCAATCATGCAAGTCAAACACTTAATTAAAGTGAATTATTTTATCAATCATGCCTTATCACTCAAACCAAACACCTTTTATTAACTCCGGGTTGACAGCTATTGGTAAGGTCGCCCGTGGGATATATATATTCTCTATCTGCATACCGAGCACAGCTAGCATGATGGACAACTGGTAAGAAATTCCTTGTTATGCTTAGGATTTTCAGTCTATGGCTTCATCAGCATAGAGTTCATCATTTATCATGATCACTTTTTATGAGCTGATGTGTTTGTTTTTTCATGTTTGTAAATTCATGTGCAACCTGTTATATCAATCCTTCTATATATCCACATTTGTTGGGTTAGGCGTGGCGATGAGTGGAGCTTCTGTTATTGTAGAGATCATCAAATAGAGGGAACAACGCCGGGCTACATTATAGTTTAGAGCAAAACAAAACCCCTTAACCGGAGTGAAGATAGATGTTTTTCAAATCCTTAACCAAGGAAACATGACTTCTTGCACTACTAGGAATTAACTTTCATGAAAAATATGTAAATGTATATATTTTTGGGTTAATGCATTTAAATTACTGAACTTTTAATAAATTCTCATTTTACATACGAACTTTAAAATCTTTATTAAAATTACTCAACTATTAATTTTTTTCTCATTTTGTATATTTGTCCATTTTTCATCGTGATGACGTGACATAAATATTCTCACTTGACATGAATATGCTTGCGTGTCATAAATATGACCGTGTGGAAAAATAGAATTGACGTTGTAATATTGTATAGTTGGATGAAAACGACGTCATTTCAGGCCCAAAGTTTGATTGAAAAAATGGACAAATATGAAAAATGAGAAGAAATTAATACTTGAGTAATTTTAATAAAGATTTTAAAGTTCATGTGCAAAATGAGAGTTTGTTGAAAGTTCGGTAATTTATATGCAACTAACCCTATATTTTTTCTCCTTAATATACTCGACTCATTTTATCAAGCAAAGTTTGCTCTTTAAGTAAGAGCAATTTTATCATTTCAAACTCAAAATAAGTAAATTTTATAGTGAATATATATATTCACTATATATATTGGGTTAGGTTCCATTGAAAAATTAAATATTTTACGAAATTTTAAAACGTTGAATAGATCAATAATTTTGATGAACATATATTTTTGTAAGAAACACGAAGTAGGAGAAGAGAATAAGATGAATTTGATGTGAAAAATTGAATGAAATTAATGAATGTTTATAAAGAAATTTTAGATATTTTTAAACGAAAAAGAACTATTGAGAACAAACGGCTAAATTAAGAAACAAAACTATTAAAAACGACTAAATTTCGAATTTAAATCTCTATTTTTTTAATGACGCGTGTATACCACGTATCTTACCCTTCAATCTTCGCGCCCTCTTGAGCCCCCAGGCGCAGCAAAGTAGATGAGATTCTCTGTCCCAAAATGTAGTGTGTACCTATGTGTATCACTCTTAATTTCTTTATTTTATAATTATTTTTTATAAAAATAAAAATTATTATTATATTATGAAGTCTAATTAATATTTATCACTAAAAAATGAAATTTAAAAAATTATATATTCTAATTTTGAATTAATACGCCAAAATAATCTATTATTAATTCAAATAAATATAAAAAGATAATTATAAACCCTAATTGGATGAGTAAACCCTTGTTAATTATTTTTTATATTATATTAAAGCATAATAAATTAAAATTAAATAATAAATAATTAAAAATTATAAAAAAAATTAAGAATAGTACATTACATTTGGGACAAAGGATCCCATTTGGCAGCAAAGGGGTGGGGCTTGCCGAGGGCTGGGTCGAGCCCCGCTCCGCATGCTCTTCGTCGTGACTGCGGGGGTCAACTATATAGTATGGGCTTTGAGCCCAAACGACCCAATTACCCGCCTAGGCCCATCACAAATTGCATACTACTTGTAGCCTCTTTTATTAGTAGTATTTTGAAATAAACAGAAAAGACATTCGAGCTCCTCCATTAGAGGGACAGAAGCTTCCGTAACAGCAGAAAAAAACACTAGCAGGAAAAGGGAATTCACAGAGAGAGAGAGAGAGAGAGCTCAGGGAGAGAGGAGAAGAAAAGCAGGAATGAAGATAGAAGAAGTGCAATCGACCACAAAGAAACAGAGAATAGCAACTCACACTCACATTAAAGGTCTTGGCCTCGAGGTAAACTTTTCAATAATCTGCTCAAGTGATACTTTTTCTCCTGTTAAATATCGTGTTTTAGTAATATTCAGTACTCAGCAATATACAGTTTTCAGATTTTCACGGTTTTGGGGCTTTTGGGGTTTAACGTTTTAGGGTTATTCTGTTCTGGCGAGTTTTTCTTCCCAATTTTTAGGGCTCTGTTAGCTTTGCAGCATACCATGTTTGAAGTGAAGAATAGAAGGTAAGTGAGAGATACCTATTGAAGCGGAAATATTGAAGTTTTATCTAGCTGTTTACACCCCAGAGAGAAGATTACTCGGTTTCTTTACATAGTGATGTTTTGGTTTATCTGGTTCATTGTCATTTGACCTTATTGTTTACATTTAACTGATTTTGTTGTGTTGCCATGTTGATTTATGTTGTAAGCCCGATGGAAAAGCATTGCCTTTGGCTGCGGGATTTGTGGGTCAGAAATCCGCAAGGGAAGCTGGTGGCCTTGTGGTTGATATGATTCGACAGAAGAAGATGGCTGGCCGTGCTCTCTTACTAGCTGGTCCTCCTGGCACTGGAAAGACTGCGCTTGCTCTAGGAATTTCCCAAGAACTTGGTAGCAAGGTGTGTTTATGAGTTGTGCTGTTTTGTGTACTTGTTTAATCTTATCTGAACTGATTTGGTGTAAACTTATTTCATTGAGTTCTTTAATATCAACAATATCATTTTAAGGTAGTGTTGAGATAGAAGAGCAGCTACTGGGCCAATATTAGTTCGTCCTTATATCAACAATATCATTTTAAGGTAGTGTTGAGATAGAAGAGCAGCTATTGGGCCAATATTAGTTCGTCCTTATATCTGAAGTTGTCGAACTAGGGTTTCACTGTTTCCACTGATATTGGCTTTTCTATCTCCTTTTGTTTGCCTCAATGCCTTCCTTGAGTTTAGTTCCAAGTCTAGTCTTTTTGCATGCATTACATCTAGACATGAAAGTTTTTCTTCGACCTTCCATTTCTCTTCAATGTGAGAACCCCTCTTGAAGATATATAAGATGCTTATATTCAAAGATTCTATGCCAAAAATGGTTGTATATGAGTAGTGAACACATCAATTACCAAGCAAGAGTTTAACTGGACATCATCTCCAGTAAAAAGGTGGAAATCTTACTATAACAAATTTCCTTTGTTTACTGGTCTTTTATTCAGTGGGTTTAACAAATCAAGTTTCAATCATTGCAAGTAGTATGTAGTTGTCTCTGGTATTGATGTATGACATGTTATTGGCCTCCTGAAATGCAGGTTCCTTTTTGCCCGATGGTTGGGTCAGAGGTATATTCATCAGAAGTAAAGAAGACTGAGGTTCTAATGGAAAATTTTCGGCGAGCCATAGGTCTCCGCATTAAAGAAAACAAGGAAGTTTATGAAGGGGAGGTAAGCGCCTGTTATGAGAATTGAGAAATTGAGAACAAATGTTGAAAGAAGTCATTGCTATATAAAAACTTCTGCATTTTTGTAATATTATACGGATATCTAACCCTTATATATTACAGGTTACTGAACTATCTCCAGAAGAAACTGAAAGTGTGACTGGTGGTTATGGTAAAAGTATCAGCCATGTCATAATTGGATTGAAAACTGTAAAGGGAACCAAACAATTGAAGTTGGATCCGACAATATATGATGCCTTGATTAAGGAAAAGGTTTGTCACTGAACCTATCCTCTCTTGTTCTTTTAATTCTATTGTCCATTTTTCACATATTGTCTAGGGTCAAAAGATGCTAAATTTTACAAAGTTGTTCTCTATCTATAATATATTCACCAACAGAATAGATTCTAAAGGATGTTAGATGAATGGTAACCGTTCATGGCACATGTGCCTTTTTCAATTTATTATCTATCTGGCATTAGTTGATGTAACTGCAAGACTTATGTCTCTAACTGCAGGTAGCTGTTGGTGATGTTATATACATTGAAGCAAATAGTGGAGCCGTTAAAAGGGTTGGGAGGAGTGATGCTTTTGCTACTGAGTTTGATCTGGAGGCAGAAGAATATGTACCACTTCCTAAAGGAGAGGTTCACAAAAAAAAGGAGATAGTGCAGGTGTGTTCCTTTGCTAAGCGAAATCATTCTATTGATTTACTAGGCAGTGTGATGCATTACTATAAATGATGAATGTTGTTGAGGCTCTGTGTGGTTTAATCATGAATGTTTGGGTTATGATTTTCTTTTAGTAAATTGATAAAAAAAAATTGTATTTACATCTGTTCTATTTAGGACGTCACATTGCATGATCTTGATGCTGCAAATGCACGGCCCCAAGGAGGACAAGATATACTGTCCCTGATGGGTCAGATGATGAAACCTAGGAAAACTGAAATCACTGACAAGCTGCGGCAAGAAATAAATAAGGTGTGATTCAAAGCGATGACATGGCATGTGGAGCTCCTTGGGCCATTGAGTATTAAAGCAGAGTGTTTAACTATGTTTAAAATATTCAGGTTGTTAACCGGTATATCGATGAGGGTGTTGCAGAGCTTGTTCCTGGTGTCTTGTTTATTGACGAGGTACTTAACTTGCATGCATTTGTTTAATTATTTTGTTTATTTTTTATTTTGTTTATTTATTTTTTTATAATGACTCTTGCTTCTTGCCTGACTGTTTAATAACAACTCAGGTTCATATGCTGGACATGGAGTGCTTTTCTTATTTAAATCGTGCTTTAGAAAGTTCACTCTCGCCTATAGTGATCTTTGCCACAAATCGAGGAATTTGTAATGTCAGGTATGCAGGAAGCTTGCTTGTTAGGCTTTTTTGTTAGAGATGACCTTTCGAAACCTATAATGGACAACCTCACTGAGAAACATTGTCTAGGATGAGCATCTTGAGTTCTATTTTTGGCATATTATCTTAGACAAAGTTAAAATCATAGTGTGATAGTAGATGACATTCTAAAAGTTAATGTATCCCTTGTTACAGAACTATTGTTTTTTTTTTTTTTAATTTATTTATTTTATCTGTATGAAGAACTATGGCTGATACAGCTGCTTTATATAACTATCTTGCAACTTCCAAGCAGATTTGTCAATTTCCTTTAAATCATAATAGTGTGGTTTTACTTGGACAAGCTATGCTTCTGGATGCTACCTGCTTTCTTAACAGCTAATCTGTATAACAAGGCTAAGATTATAACATTGCTTTGTAGAGGAACAGACATGACTAGTCCTCATGGTATTCCAGTTGACTTGTTGGACCGCTTGGTTATTATAAGAACAGAAACCTATGGTCCCGCTGAAATGATACAGGTTAAACCTCATCTGACATAAATTATTCTGCGTTGGTGCTAAATATTCAATATTCTTGTATTGCTGCTTTTCTTATTAATTGCTGATTTCGTGTTATAGATATTAGCTATCCGGGCACAAGTTGAGGAACTCCAAATAGATGAGGAAAGCCTTGCTTATCTTGGAGAGCTTGGACAGCAAACATCTTTGAGGTTCTTTTCTCATTATCTTTTCTCGCTATCCACAATTTTTCATGGCGTGCTAATGAGATCTAATGGTGGCTCAAAATTGTGTTCTCAGACATGCCGTCCAGTTGTTATCTCCTGCTAGCATCGTTGCTAAGATGAACGGTCGTGATATTATTTGCAAGGTAATACTTCTAACTCAACTTTGGGAAATGATGCTATCAACAATTACGAGGAAATAATCGCTTGACTTGTACATTCTTGCAGGCGGATCTTGAAGAAGTAAATTCTCTGTACCTGGATGCCAAATCCTCTGCAAAGCTTCTTCAAGAGCAGCAGGATAGATACATTTCTTGAGAACTTGGCTGGCTGAAGCGACATCGCCAATTTTTGAACCATTTTATACAGACGACCAGATAAGATGAACAACATCCTTAATCTTTCTGGTTTTCTTGTAGTGTGACATGGATCTAGATGTGAATTCTTATCTAGGCAGTTGGCTCTAACTCTCGACATTTTCCAGATACAATCGGATTAGTGTTCTATTTTTGGGTAGAAGTGCTTGTTGTTCGTCCTCATTCCGTGTAATCTATGAAGCTACTGTCGTCTGTCGATTATTTGGATTCCATTCTGAGGTTTTCTATTTTATATCGTGTTTTGATCTTCCGTATCGGCGGGATGGAATTCTGCATGTGTATTGAGATAAAATATGACTTTTCAAATATAAGTAAAGTAATGGATGATGATATGGTGTGTTACGTTATAAGTATTATGCTTGGATTGAAATAAAAGATACTATACTAACTAGAAAACGTCGAAAGTATAATACTTTTTGTGGACGAAGAGAATATAATGTAAACTTTATTACATCGAATTAAATTAATTAAAAGATAATTATATTATATAAAAATAATATAAATAATTTAAATTATAATTTAAGATCCCGTCGAAAATTCGACGGGTTATAGTATCAAACGGTGGAAGAAGCTATGACGTAACGCTCTAATCGCATGTTTTCATTTTTCTATTTTTACTTGATTTTCCCGTGCGAAAGTAAATATTTAATTTTTTTCCTTTTTCTTTTTTGGTAGAATTTTAATTATTTTCGGTTTGTTAGTTGCGTATATGTAACGACGGAGCACGCAATTATCACACACTCAAAACACACTTGCAAGCGCGCAAAATATACACACATTTTCTGTAGGGAGAGAGAGAGAGAGCGATGGAAGTTTTGGGAAACGGCGAAGGCTGGACGAGGAAGAAGCTAGATGTAGAAGATTACCTCGATTTAATTGACGACCGCAATCTACCTCTCACCGTCCGTCAACTTCGCGAGGTGAAACACGCCTCTTTCTCGTCATTGTATTGTATGAATATTCACATAAAGGACTGCCGTTACTCCTTATATGTATTTTTTTTTGTTTTGTATTTCGGGTATGTGTTGTTTTTTGCATTTTCTTTTTTCATCCGATCCTAAATCTTTCGATTATCCGTTTAAAAATGTTCATCCATTGCACTTTTTTGTGCGATCGGGATTTGATTTTATTGTTCTGCAGTTGTTTTTAGTTTTGCGTTGGTGGAATGCACCGACATTTTGGGGTTTTATTGCTGAATCTACTCGCCTTTTTTGTTGTGTGCAGATCATTAGCATGCATGGCTTCAAAAAGATCGAAGCTCCAAAGGCACGACTACACCAAATTCAGTTCTTCTATCTGCTCTTTTATATCTTCCTCTGAACTTGTGTTAATTTTTACAATTTGGGATCTGATTCAGGGCATTTTGAAGGAAATGGTTGCAACAATGGAATTGATGGATCTCCACCGGTCGACCTTGCTAGACGGCGTATCAGGTGATGCTTGCTTAACTCTGAAAGAAGTGAAAGACGATCTCAAATCTCTCAAGTGGCAGGATTGCCACGTCACCTCTCTTCTCACCTATGGCGCCGGCAGCACTTCCTCCTCCTCCACCGGCGACCGCACACTGAAGCGGAAAAGACAGAGAAGATCGGGAAGGAAGGCGGTTAAACTTGCTCTTGACGACTCTGTCGTTTCTACAACTGGTACTACTATTTTAGCTAAGAGTACCACCGATTGGTCCGGTGATTCTACTTCTACGGAAACCTAACCTTTGGTTTGGAGTTGGAAGCTAGGGCGCTGCTTTCACTACTTGTACTTCGAATTATCCAGCGGAAAGGTACAAGTATTATTGCAGTTGTAGTTTTGTAGGCTGAAAATTATTAGAAGTGAACTGTGTATTTCATTATATGCATATTAAAAGGTTCAATAGGAAAAAAAACATTATTACAATTGTTGGTTAATTTTTTGAAGGAAGTAATGAACAATTGTTGGTTAATTCATAAGATTGATCTGCGGCTTGATTCATTTGTTGGTTCTACATCCTTTTTTTTTTTTTTTTTTCTATTTATCTTTAACAACGATAAATTAAACCAATGTTAATTGTTAAATAATTGGGGGTGTATTTATGGCGTACATTATTATGCATTTTACAATATGAAATAAATGTGTAATGAAACTTGAGATTTGAGACTTCCATTTGTTTTGTCTACCACAAATAGTTATAAACTTAAACCATCAAAGAAATAATACCAAACTTATGGTTTCCGTTTTCAGTGGGTTTCTTCGTGAACCTTTTATGGACGCAAGTCATGTACTTCCTCGTTCCTCCATCTCGATTATCTTGAGACATTTTCTTTGGGCACATGAACTAAGAAAATAATATTTTGTGTATAGATGAAAAAGTGAAAAGGTGAACAAAGGATAAAATTTTTGTCGAATAATAAAATGTCTCAAAATAGGTGAGACGTCCAAAAAAGAAAATGTCTCAAGATAAATAGAATGAAGAGAGTATATGCAATATCTCAATATTATTTCTCATTAAAACCATAAATTTATGAAAAATATAAAAATAAAATAAATTTCAACTCGGTCGATGCGGATGGAGTGTGGTGTTTGTTTTGCTAAAACTAAAGTGCAAGGGCTCAATAGTCAATACCTTCTGCAATTTACTCCCTCCGTCCACTAATTCATGACTTATGGAAGAAAATACGAGTTTTAAGAAAAAAATGTATTGTTTATTATTTGAGTGGAGAAAATGACCCACAAAATATATTGTTTATTTGTTGAGTGGAGAAAAAGTGTATTGTTTATTGGAATCCATCAATTAAAAATTGTATAAATAGTTATTAAAAATGGATAGGACATGAATTGGTGGACGGACAATAAAGAAAAGTAAGACATGAATTGGTGGATAGAGGGAGTATGTTTTTTGCTCTAGTAAGGGACATTGGGCCCACAATTGGGATATAACATTAATTTTAATTTTAGGTGGATGAAATTATAAATTGTAAAAATAAATTTAAAGTGAAAAAATTATAAATTTATATACTCTCTGTGTTTCAAAATTTATGCATATATTTTCTTTTTGGTACGTTCCCAAATTTATGCACACCTTATTTTTACATATTAGTATCTCACACATAATTTTCACAATTTCATCTTTCTACTTATATTTATTTACTCACAATCTATTTAACAATACCTTAATGTTTCATTTAAATTCGTGTCAGAAGCATCGACGCAAATTTATAAGGACGAAGAGGGTAAAAAAATTGATAAAAATATAAAATACAAGTTAAATTCGTGTCGGAATCACATATGCATATCTATTAGGTAATCGATTATCTGAGTTTTGGGTTACTCGGTGCCGATCCAATAGTCAGTCGGATAATGGGTACTCGAAACACAGTATTCTACAATACCAGATCAGTATCGAGTATTTATATCTCAAATTGTGCAGTACTTTTGAGATGTGTACTAAAAAAAATACGCAATCCATCCCTAAAATTGTGAACCAAAAGAGATGACACATGTTTTAAGAAAAAATGTGGTAGTTGTGTTTAAGTGGAGATTGAGACCCACACCTTTCTGTAAATAGTTAAAGGAAAAGCTTGTGAGGTCATTTCCAAATTTTGAAGGACGTCCCAATATAGTAATAAAACCATAATTTTTAGGGATGGAGGAAGTATCTAGTAAGCTACTCAAACTTAAACAGTCCCGTTTGTCCAACCCTAGTTTGTAGGTCTTGGATCAGTCCTTGCATGCAAATTCACAATGATGTTCACCATTTTTCTTTTTTCTTTTTTCTTTTTTAAAACCAAAGAATAAGAACAAAAGAGTATTTAATATTATTCCATTTTTCCACGAAAATTATATGTTTATTACTATCATTTTCGTCCGTTCATAAAAATTGTATATTTTCTTTTTTTTTTTGAAAACTATCCATTATATTTTAACTATATCTACACTCAATATTTACAAAACACTAAACCATTTAATATTGATGGTTCCTTTTCTCCACTCAATTTTGGTAGATCATCTCTATACTCACATTTCGCAACTATTTATTACTCACTTCGTTCCAATAATAACGTCCTAATTTTCCTTTTTGTGCATCCCATTTATAATGTCTCAATCCAAAAAAAGAAAATAATTTACTATCTCTCTATCTCTCTCCTTATTTACTTTATCTATCTCTTACCTTTTCACCACTCTATCTATTCTCTTCTTATTTACTTTATTCATATGTTACTTTATCTACATTTTCTTAATTTGCGTGTTCCATTTTTTTGGGATATTATTATTGGGACGGGGGAGCAAAATATATGTCCTCCACTCCATCATACAATCTTCGAGTATAATATTTCATCCGTCATACAAAACTTGAGCAACTTCTTTTCGACACGAATTTTAAGTATTTAGTGTGTTAAGTGTGATAGGTGAAAAAAATGAAAAATGAATAGAGAAAAATCATTGTCATATAAAAAAATGCTCAAGTTTTATGGAACAATTCAAAAATAAATACTACTCAAGCTTGGTGGGACGGATGAAATATTTTCACACACTCGTATCCCGAAAATTATACACGTCTCTTTCGTGAGAATCATGACCGTCATCATCCAAATCCTAAACGTTCCCAAGCTACAAAATTTTAATTCAGAAAATAGTGAATTACTAAACAATAGTACTACCATTACAAAATATTAAATCAATTTATATTAGTAAATTTCAATCGTTGAAATTTGAGTAAAAAATTTAAGTGATGACTATTGATAATTGGTCTTCAATAGTCATATTACTTAATGGATATAACACAAGAAGTCAAAATCGGCAGTATTTAATATATTAGTATATAAACTTTTAAATGCGGCGTTTAATTAATATATTAGTATGTATTTTAAATGCGCCGGCGAGGAGTTACTTGATTCAATTTTTATTGGAAAGTCTACTCTAGCCCCACATATTCTACAATGTAGACTTGTTCAATTTTTACCACCATTTCTTCTTTCAGAGTACTGTTTTTTTTTTTTTTTTAAAAGAGATGATCAACAACATTAATAATCTCATATAAAGACAGTAACTGATGTGTCAGATTCGAAATTACAAGATTATCACTTAATAGGAAATTTAATTAAATAAAATAAATATGTTGTTTGCTTAAATCCCGGCTCAATCTATAATCGAACTTGATAAATTTATTTTGGAGATCTCTTATTGGTTGTTATATGTCAAATTCATAAATGGCTGCATAATAATATGTAGGCTAATTGGAGTCCGGAGAGTCCGTGGTATAGTTTATTATAGTCAAACCATCACAATAATGTATAAAAATCATAAGATAACCGATGTAGTAATTTTGTATTCTATTGATTTAAGCATTACAGTGTATTATGGTTATAATATTTCATTTTGAATCTACTGTAAAATGATTAATATTGTCGATTTTTAATACAAATTTATGACCTAGATTATGCGTTGGCGAATTTTGAGAAGAGACCGTTTGATTGTCCTTTTATATAATTGTTGATGTAACTATATTCCAAATTTTATTGCAAAAAAAAAAAAAAAACTATATTCCAAATTTTGTACCTAGGGACATAGGTATTGCCAAACAATAGCTAAAAATTTCACCTAATTTATCAAAAATCAGCAAAGACTCGTAACACATTTATTATCTTAGAAATTGCACAAACATTTGACTTCTTAGCGTACAAAAATTGAATTCCAAACTTTGACGCAATGGAGAGGAAAATAACAATACATTAATATTTAAAATGATCAGCTACATTTGACTGATAATCTTAGTTGTTTATAAACTTGACCAGTACATTTGACTTGAACATTTTTCTAAATGTGTTAAACGACTGCAATTGAATTTACTTATTTAATTTATATCAATAAAAATTTGCTTTATTATCATTTTAAAGCCAAATAATAATAAAATGTAATGGCCTGCCACGTAGTGCAGGACAATGGTTGTTAATAGTAGAATATTCCTATAACCATGGAAGGTGTAGTATTTGCATTCAAGTCCTTCAGTTTTTAGCCAATCTAATTTAATTCTGTTTCCTCAATTCTTAAAAATACAAATACTCCATCATCCCTGCAACCTTGTGATGTTTTAAAATTATAAATAGTTTATTCATGAAACAAAATAACGGTGTTTTATGGATATATGAGACTCTTACATTTGCTTATCCTTACATAACTTTTTATCTACTTTTAATAACTATATTTAACAAGATATATAGGTAATCCTCAAATCAGATTATTAATTTTCTAAATAAATTCGAATGCAGATTACAATCTACATACACCGACAAATATTTTTTAAGATCATTGTGTCGTTCTTGATAATTCTGTCACTAAAAATAAAATAAAAATCCCACGTAACTATAAACGGGTCAAAAGTAAATAAAAAACAAAATATAGGGGTTGAAAATGTAATATTTGAAAAGTTCAAACATCTCCTATTTGCCCAGTTGTCAGTTGAAAAAACCAGAGGCAGAAATAAATATTTATGGCTACTAATATGTGGAAATTGAAGATGCTGATGAACTGAATTTTGTCTGCTTATTATCAAATAGGTGTAGCTTTCATAATCCTTCGCCATTTCGAGCAGGTATAAAACCTCTGAGTTGGCTTCACTATCTTTCTGAATTTTCAGCTCCAGATAATTTCCATTTCAAATTCCATCCACCACCAGTTCATCTCTTTCTCGATTCTTCCTTTTGGCTCATTAGTGCTAATCGTTTTGTCATTTTACCGAGTAAGTTTCTATCTTATTCAACCGTGGTTTCAAGTTCATATCTCGAGTAAATACTCATTATTGATGATTCCTGCACGTTTTGAATTTTTTTAATTACATGTCTAATCTTTTGGGTTTTTCATTGTTTATTTTTGCGTGTAAAGTATGGAGATTTGTTGCAGATTTTCATTGCGATCGTATCGCATTAAATTATAGGGTTGACTTGATTTCATGCTCATTTTACCCTGTTTTTTTGGCTTGTGGGGTGGGGTATGTTCGTTCAATTTGGGTGATTTGATAAATTTGAGAGGTGACCTGTTGTTAGAATTCTCTGATTCTATTATACTATTTCTATGGAGTATCTTTGATTAAAATTGTGCAGGCTAAAAGGTTTCTTTGCTGAAAGGTGAATGTTGATTTTTTTGTTTTGTTTTATGTTGCTTTAGGAGGGTGGAATTTGGTACTTTGTGGAGTAAAATGGCGACTGGAGCTGTTCCGGCTTCATTTACCGGTCTCAAAAGCAGGGATCATCGTGGCTTGGGGTTTGGAAAGAGTTCCGATTTTGTTAGAGTTTCTGACTTGCAAAGGGTTAAGTTTGGAAGGAGCAAAGTTGCAGTGATCAGAAACTCGAACAACCCCGGTTCAGAAACTGTTGAACTCAAGCCAGCATCAGAGGGAAGCCCACTGTTAGGTATATGCTTCTTATTTTCTGTGCTGCTGTTCTGGTTTTGTTCTTTAAGATTAGATATCTTCGATTTTACTATTGAACAAGAGGCTTAAGGATGAGAAATATTTCCAGTCACGACCAGATTGTGTTTGGATTAATTTTCAGAAATTTGAGTTTGTTCTGAGAGCATTTTTCTTTGGTCTTTTTGAATATGCTGCCATCATTTGCCTTGGGTTAGACATCTGATTTGTCAACTTTCCGAATGCAGTTCCCAGGCAGAAGTATTGTGAATCCATACACAAGACAGTCCGGAGAAAAACCCGCACAGTGATGGTTGGAAATGTTGCTTTAGGTAGTGAGCATCCCATCAGAATCCAAACCATGACTACCACAGATACAAAGGATATCGCTGGAACTGTTGAGCAGGTTCTCCTATATCTTAAATGTTTTTACTAATTCTCTTCTTTTTTAAATGTATAAATTATAATATTATCAAGAAGCATGGTAGAAGATAGTTGATTAATCTTTGGTGGTTGTATGCTTCATATCATAAACTATTTCTGTATTTGTCCTGTGGTGAGATATGAAATTCTGTTGAGAATTATTTGATAGATTATTTGACCTTTCATTTATCTCATTGAATTTCTTTAACGACCAAAGCTGGACTCTTCAATACTAGCCAAAGGCTGATAAAGAGTAATTTTGCATAATTGAAGTAGAGGACCAACTACTATCCAATCCACTCGAGTAACTGAGCTCATGTTCTCGCACCACTAGTTTTTTGAGATACGAAACCATGCCATTGACATTTGTTTCAGAGCATCAGAACATTTATTATGGTCATTGTACATATAATTGTTGTATATGCAGGTTATGAGAATAGCAGATCAAGGAGCAGATCTTGTTAGAATTACAGTCCAAGGAAGGAAAGAAGCAGATGCATGTTTTGAAATTAAGAACTCCCTTGTTCAGAAGAAGTAAGTGTTATATTGGATTGAATCATATTATACGTCACAGATGAATGGAAGAGAAAGTATTTACTAATTTATACCATGCAGCTATAACATCCCCCTGGTGGCTGACATTCACTTTGCTCCACCTGTGGCTATGCGGGTTGCTGAATGTTTTGACAAAATTCGTGTTAACCCAGGAAACTTTGGTACTTAATTCACCACCATATGCTTTTTGGCATTATATTTCCCTATGAGATACGGAATGGTTCAAATGTTAGATCTAACTATATAATTTTTTCAGCTGATAGGAGGGCACAGTTTGAGCAATTGGAGTACACAGATGACGACTATCAGAAAGAACTTGAGCATATTGAGAAGGTCAGAATTAGACCTCAGTTTCTTTGCTGCATTTTATCTTGTAAAAGACTTGTCTAGTTCTGAGTTTGAACAAGTAATATTTGTTTTTCTGTAAATTTGATATAACCTCTCTCATCGCTCTTTGTGCTTCTCTCTCTCTCTCTCTCTCTCTCTCTCTCTCTCATAGTAACCAGAAACTAGTCTCTGGATAAGAGCCAAAGGGTTGGAAATGCTAGGCCTTTTATGTGCATATCATTGTATATTTGTAGCTAAAAGTGAGGATTTACCTCTATTATTAAATAATAGTATGGAAAGGTCTCCTTTTACCTTTTACCTCTGGATAACAGTATTTTGTGGGAAATAATTACCCATCTTTTTCCGCATATTCTTAGGTTTTCTCTCCTTTGGTTGAAAAATGTAAGAAGTATGGCCGGGCAATGCGCATTGGGACCAACCATGGTAGTCTTTCAGACCGCATTATGAGTTATTATGGAGACTCACCCAGGGGAATGGTAAGTAGCTATTTCAGCACTTGGAATGAGTTATGAACCTATACTGGTTCTGGTGATATATATATATACATTTGATTATGCAACAGGTGGAATCTGCATTTGAGTATGCAAGGATTTGCCGGAAATTGGACTTCCATAATTTTGTGTTCTCGATGAAAGCGAGCAACCCAGTTATTATGGTTCAGGCATACCGCCTTCTTGTAGCTGAAATGAATGTTCTAGGATGGGATTACCCATTACATCTGGGAGTAACTGAAGCTGGTGAGGGTGAAGATGGAAGGATGAAATCGGCAATAGGAATCGGGACACTTCTTATGGTATGCCCTTTATACCCCGTTGCTCAAAACAATATGATGCAAACATTTATTCTGTTTTTCTTAATTCAACTTTGACTTAGAATGTAATATTTCTTATTTATCTTACTAACAATCTAACTACCGTACGTATAAGTTCAATTGTTAAAACCTCCACTTGCTTCTCATCTATTTATGGTCTTTGCTGAAGTTTGTTAAAATAGTCATAAAGTTGTATATGTTTCGACGCACTCATGATCAATGTTGAACATGCAGGACGGTCTAGGTGATACCATTAGGGTTTCTCTAACTGAACCTCCAGAGGAGGAGATAGACCCCTGCAGAAGATTGGCTAATCTTGGAATGAAGACAGCTGAACTTCAGAAAGGAGTGGTATGACTTCAACGTTGACTCACTATGTTTGCTTCTATAGCTCTAAAAAAATGCACTTACAAATTCGAGCCTTTTATTGTTGTTGGGTTTAACCAGGCACCATTTGAAGAAAAGAACAGACACTATTTTGATTTCCAACGTAGAAGTGGTCAACTGCCAGTTCAAAAGGAGGTCAGATTTAATTTCTTATGGTTTAGAGTTAATCTTTTTGACGAAAATAGTGGAGTATCAGCTTTCTTGATCTCTGACTTTGTTACTCCCTTGTAGGGTGAAGAGGTTGACTATAGAGGTGTGCTTCATCGTGATGGTTCGGTTCTGATGTCAGTTTCTCTGGATCAATTGAAGGTTTGCTGCTATGTTCCTTTCATATATTAATAAGCATATCCGGTCTTTTTCCTTTCTTTCTTTCTCCCCCTTTTGTGGAATTATTGTACCTTCTTTTTCTATTTCTTTTTTCCTTTTAGATTTTTGCCTTTATGCTGATTTTCTTAAGATTTCTATTTTCCTCTTTTCCCTTATAGTCACCGGAATTGCTATACAAGTCTCTTTCAGCAAAACTTATTGTTGGAATGCCATTTAAGGTATGCTCAAAGGCCCTCTATAATGGGCACATTACCTTTTATTTTCTTTGGGGGAGATCTCATTTACGAAATTCAATACTGATGCAGGACCTCGCAACAGTGGACTCAATCTTGCTGAGAGAACTTCCCTCACAAGATGATAAAGATGCTGTAAGCCTCCTTGTGTTTACCATCAGACCATGCATAACAATGATTCGTGTTATATCCTAGTGTGTATTTCCCTTCATAAGAACTAACGGAAAGTAATTGTAGAATTTTGAAGCTACAAATTTCTTTGTGTTCCATAAGCCATGCAAATGACTCAAATCACCTTTTCCAATCTATGACCAGAGATTGGCTCTCAAACGGCTGATAGATGTTAGCATGGGAGTAATAACCCCTTTATCGGAACAATTGACAAAACCATTACCCAATGCTTTGGCCATGGTAACTCTTAAGGAATTGTCTTCTGGTGCTCACCAGCTTCTTCCAGAAGGTACACCACGCATTATAATACCAAAAGCTTTCTAGCTATTCAAATTATCGAAATACTATTAGTCATGCTAATTTACCTATTACGTTCAGGTACACGTTTGGTAGTCTCTTTGCGTGGTGACGAACCCCAAGAAGAGTTGGAAATTCTGAAGACTACCGATGCTACCATGATCCTTCATCACATACCATATTCTGATGAGAAAACCAGCAGAGTTCATGCTGCAAGAAGGTAGGGTTGTTTACTTAGACTATAGGTCCCGTCATCAGTGTTTTACTATTAGCAACGAGTCCCTGTACGTTTTACCCCAGCCTACTTAGTTGAGGTTCTTCATCTCTGCAGGCTCTTTGAGTATCTTTCGGAGAACTCGCTCGACTTCCCAGTTATCCATCATATAGAGTTCCCAAAAGGAATTCACAGGTATATTCAATCCAATGAGTTTTTTTAGGTGAAATTCAGATCATAGCTGACATTAATTCTTCCATGGGCAGAGACGACTTGGTTATCGGTGCTGGCACCAACGCAGGAGCCCTTCTGGTTGATGGACTAGGAGACGGTATCCTATTGGAATCCCCGGATCAAGAGTTTGAGTTCCTCAGAAACACTTCTTTCAATTTGCTTCAAGGCTGCAGAATGAGAAATACAAAGACGGTTAGTACATGAGTTGCACAAGGAAGAAAACAAATCAATCTAGTTGAATAATAATCACATTTCCTTTTCTTTGTGAAAATGATCAGGAATACGTGTCGTGCCCATCCTGTGGAAGGACTTTGTTCGATCTTCAAGAGATTAGTGCAGAAATAAGAGACAGGACATCCCATTTGCCCGGTGTTTCGGTAATTACTAGTTCCTCATCAGCTCAACCAATTATTCGTGAAGGGTGCATTGGTCTTCAAGAAATTATATTGAATCATTTGTGTATTCTTTTTCTACGTAGATTGCAATCATGGGTTGCATCGTGAATGGCCCCGGAGAAATGGCTGACGCGGATTTTGGTTACGTTGGTGGTGCCCCTGGAAAGATTGACCTTTATGTTGGCAAGGTAGTCTTACTCCATGAGATTTCCTTAGAAAACTTATGTGCCCTCAATTCAAATAATGATAATGTGATGCTTGAATTCACAAAACCATGAAATAGTTTACATACAAAGCATAACTAAAAGTTATATTAACGAAGAAGAAAAAACAAAAACCTAAAACAAACCCCCCTAGAAATCACAAGCTGAAAACTCAGGGACTGTTTAAACTTTTCGGAGGAAAAGCCAGCGGGAAAAACACCGTGAAAGGAAAAAGAGTCCTCGTCCAAGTTAACTCATAGATCTATCATTTCCTCTCTTGTTAAATGTTTGCTCCTGGTGTTCCATTCGTGACAAATCTTGTCCGTTTCAGACGGTGGTGAAGAGAGGTATTGCGATGGAGCAAGCAACGGACGCACTGATTGAGCTGATCAAGGAGCACGGCCGGTGGGTGGATCCACCAGTGGAGGAGTAAAGGTGATAGCTTGTAGCATTGTATCTGCAGAGAAGATCATCTGCTGCTCTAAGCAATACCAGTGCATGAGGATGTGGTGATATAATACATATTTTTTTGTTTTTCCAAAATGATGATAAGGGAGCTCCCTTCACTGTGGTTGAAAGAAGCTCCTTATACCATTTGTATGACTACAGAATAAATGAATGAATGCAAGAGAATGATTTCATCATCTGTAGGATGTATCAATTGTGGTAAATTGGTATAGGGAGTTATGATATAGTTTTTCTGCGTTAACAGTGAGGTCAATATATGTGCGTGTGTTGGTCTAATGATAAAGTGGTTAATGTCTGAAATTAAACATCTTATATTCTTAGTCTACCACGATATGCTACTTTTAAAATTTCTACTTATCTGACCAAAAGAAAAAAGAATGAGGTCAAATGTTCAATCCTCTATATTAAGATCGAGGTCAAATCAATTATCAATGCTCCCCCTTAATCCTACTAAAATTAACGATCATTACATGATCTTTAAAGCTTCGTTATTGCACCATCCATTCATTTTACAACAATTACCACACCACTTCATGTATCGATTACAACATTTACTACTTTTGTTTCACTTCTCATGAAACAAATAGTTATATGAATGAATGTAATAACAAAAAAAAAAAATTAAAAGGTGGTATTGCAATTTCACTTTTTTAAACATAGCGCGGATACTTGCATGTTGCATCCACGTATAATTATAGAAATATACCATTTTTTTTTTTAAATGGTAAATATTATGAAAACCCCTGAAGTATACCCGCTTTATCAAAGCTACTCTGAAATTTTTAAAATGTTCTCTAAACTCTCAAACTATCAGGTTTTTATCAAATATATCCCGCATCTATTTTCTGGGCACCAAAAACGTGATGTGACTCGCCGGTTGCCACAATGTAATTTATATTCTATTTTTTTTAAATGCAATGACAAAAGAGACGTCGTTTCGTACCATATCATTTTTAAAAAATCCACTCTGAAATTTAAAATTCACTCCTATCGTGTTTGAAATTCACGTTAATAACCTAGAATTAAGGATAAACACGATAGAATATGGTACAAAAAAAGTCATTTTTTCAATGTCATTTTAAAAAAATAGAATATAAATTACATTGTGGAATCCGGCGAGCCACATCACGTTTCTGGTTACTGAAAAATAGATGCGGGATATATTTGATAAAAACCTGATAGTTTGAGGGTTTAGAGAATATTTACAAAGTTTCAAGATATTTTTGATAAAGTGAGTAAAATTTAGAGATTTTCATGATATTTACCCTTTTAAAAATGTCTACACAAGAACAATAGTATTGCTTTCGGTTTAAAATTTGGGTTGAAATTTTAGTTGGAAAAATGATTCTCTAATGAGTATCTACTTCTCTTCCAACTATTAGGTTGAAATGAGATTGGAAGTTTGAGATGCTTCTCCTTTAATTATTGAGCTGAAGATTCCAGTTATCACGGGGAGAAATGGAAAATCACTATTAAAACTTCTTTTAAAATAATAAAATAATAATAATATATTATCTTTCCAATCTCATATTTAAATTCTAGTTTGTCTTAAATATTTTAATATTGACAAATAAAACAATTCTACGCGGTTCGTGTGACACTCAAACTTGTGACTCACCAATATCCAAATATTTAAAGAATTCCAGCTGTTATATATAGTGTCAAAATAAAAAAACAATGTAAAAACAAAAGTTAATAGTAATTCAACCCAAATCTACGGATCCAATCACATTCTCCTCGCCTCGTAATATCATTCTTCACTAATCAAATACATGCTCCATATTTATTCACCATTTTCATGTTTCATCTTCATGTTTTCATACTAATAAGATCAGACTAGAGAATTTGCAACAATCATTCAACAAATGCATGAAAGAATGATCGATCATTTTTCTACCATAATAAAGCAGCAATATTAATATTATTCTTAATTATAAGCAGCAAAAGAATTAAGCAAAATAAAACACTAAGCAATGTAACAGTGTAGCAAGCTGCAGGTCTGTGTATAACATAAATCTACATATATTTTTGTATTGATCTACATAAAATCTCTCCGGTCGGTGTAGCTGTACTGCGCGCGCCGGATGTTCTGCTGCCTCTTCTTATACACCACCGCCGCTATCCCTACCACGCAACCAGCGGCAATAACTCCCATCGCGATCCCTGCCTTTTTCCCACCGCTCATGCCTTCGGAGTCATCTCCGTGATCCAAATCGCCGAGATGCATTTTATCGCCCTGGCCGGCGTCTGCCGCCGCAATCGGCGCAGGAGACGGGGACTCTTTGTGATTGGACGAGTCGCCGACTTCGTCCGCTGGAGACGGCGCCGGAGAAGGTGAATCAGGAGATAGACGTGATGGAGGAGGCGCCGGCGGAGAGACGGGGGATGGCGCTGGGGCCATCGGAGACGGCGAAGGGGAGGACTCGGGGACGTCTGCGGAGAATGTAGGGTTTGGGAAGAAGAGGAGAGCGAAGAAGATGGTTAGAGAGAGAGAGTGGATGATGATCGAAGCCATATTTGGAGAGAGATCTGAAGAAGAAAAGGTTTGAAAAGTTGGTTATAGAGAATGTAAAGAGATTAGATATATTTGAGAGTGATTGAAGTAGAGTACAAGTCTTTTATTAGAAGAAGTTGAAGGTGTGAGGGAGAGTGGTTTCTTCGAAATTCGTTGCACTGTGATAGCATGCATGTGTTAGTGGGAGAGAGAAAATGAGATGCGTAGAGAGAGAAAAAGAGAATTATAGTAGTAATAGATACACATTTCACCCATCACCCATGCTTGTGTTGTGTATATAAATATGAGAGAGAGAGACGGGACGAGTAAAAGCGGGGCGAAGGGAATGAATTGCTTAAGATACAATGAAAAGAGCCAGTTGAGTTGTCCATATATATTAACTTGTTGTTATAGTTAGTATCTTAATGAAGATTTAAAGATATTACTAGTACTTTATATGAGAAATAAATAATGCTATTATTGCATTTTAATGAAATCAAATAATCATCTAACAGAAAATTTAAGAGAATAATGATGTAATACCGAGAAAATTGAAAAGGGTAAAGAGATTGATAAAAACACAAATTCTTTATCCTGATAGACCTCCTCTAATTAAAAATAAATCAATAGCAATTTAGTTTATTTTGTTTCTGATTTTTTTTTTCGTGGATTGGCGTTGCTTTGAGTCCAAATAAAGTGTGTTTATTTTAATAATATGAATACTAATCTCTTGTTTATTTTAATGGATTGAAATTTTGAGATATCCCTAGACTCTTCATTATTCTTATCATTTAAGTTATTTTTGCTTGATTCATATTGGAAGGTGATCGGAGAAATCCTACTCTTGAGAATAAAAATATTTAATCATGCATCTTATCAATCATGCAAAGTAAGCGTTGGTAAGGGAAAAACGAAGATGGCTTGAATTTGAACAATTTTTTGAAGCGTTACCTCATTTTTTTTATTTATGCACGCTATTCCGAGACTGAGAGGAAAAGAGTATTACGTTTTCAAATCCAAAAGGATCCACCACTTATTTTTTAATAAACAACAAATGATTAGTCAACTTCACTAGGCTTTGAAGTTTACTTTAAACTTAATAGTAATTCACATTTGCAGTTGAAAATGCTTCTAATTAAATTCCCAAAACGGTTCGTTCTAATTTTTTATAGATATATACTAATACAAGTCTGCCGCATGAGACTTTCTTGCAAATGAGTTTTCTTTAGCACTTTTGTCAAATGTCATTTTTCTACTCCAATCCTCACATTTCACTGTATTATAACTCTTCCAGTTTTAAATTAAACTTAATATTTCATACGTAAAATATGTTACTACTTAATGGAGTAATAAATTCAGTCAATTTTTTCATCTTTAAGAGAGTTGCTTTTATCTATGTCAATCTGAAACTTGGTTAATTAACAAAAATGTACACTTTATTTTGTATCACAAGTCAACCGCTACTATTGCAAGTATTATTAGAAATTTTAGAGTATAATATGACTACAATTTATGTAACGTGAATCTACAAAAGATCTTTGCTTAGAAAAAATACAAGTCTGGTTTACTTGTTTTCCTAGTTTGTTTCAAACATGCATTTATACCGCAACAGAGCTAAATCCGAGCCTAATCTAACATGGCACATACATTTCTCCATCTCCAACAATGACTTTAGTCTAAAACTTGATCGCATATATATAACCAAAACTGGTAAGTGATATTGTTCCGATTCCTATTAGCACAATGGGATTAGAGAGAATTTGTAACAAGTGTCTACAGCTCATCCTTCACATCACCGGTGGAGGTCGACGACGAGCTAGGTTTTGGTAGCTTGAAAGGGATAGAAGCATGCTTCTTGATGAACTTGTAGAACGCCACCACTGTGCGCTCAGACTCAACTGGAATCTGCAAAAAGTCGAAGCAAACGCAGTTGTAGTTCGTACCACAGCGAAAATCATAGACAAGATTTAGGTTATATGGCTTACAGGAGCGGCACTCTTCTTTCCTGCTGGGAAAAACAGAATTGTGGGGTATCCCTCGGCCTGCAAATCACAAAATGTATGAAATCTCAAAGACTGACACTGATACTAAAAATGTGAGGAGGTTTAGTCGAAAATACCTTGGCACTGGGGTGTTCGTTCGTCGTGCCATCCATTTTCGCCACGACTAGAGATGAAACACCACGCAAGTGTTGGGCGAGCTTGTTGTATGTTGGTTCCAGAGATTGGCAATGGCCACACCACGGTGCATAAATCTACGTAGTATATACAGGAAAAGATGTTAGTGAACTAGAAAACCAATCATCAGAGAAGATATGGTGATGCTGCTCCGATCAATGTCATTATTGCTACCTCAAGAAGAACATCTTTAGACTCATCCAAAACAATATCATCGAAATTGTTCCCAACAACTATTTTTACATCACCGTCATTCTGTAACATGAAACATTGGAGAAAATGTTGATCAGCACATTAAGATGATAGATTCAATCAGATTAAAGAACCAGCCAGAACTCACCTTCTCAGGAATTGGGTCTGATTTATAGAATGGTTTGAGCTTTTCTTCCACGAAAGCCTCCCCAAATGTCTGACGAAATGAAGAGTTGCATCATCAGCACAAATGACATTTCAAAAGGTGATGATAGTAGGCGCGCACATATAAATAATAACACACAACATGAAATAAAACCAACATAGGGAAAAATGCAAATAAGAGTAATTTCTACCTTGATTCTCTCTAGAGTAACTTCCCCATCAAAGACAAATTTCTTAGTCTCCTCACTTGCAATATAGCCCAAAACCTGCAGGAAAAAGTCGGGATAATTAACTATTGCAGGATCGAAGTTTCCCAACAGGTAGGTAAGGCAGGCATACAGAAAAAGAGAAGTTCAAAATGGAAGTTACAGAAAGTTACTTTTGGAGCATCTCCAGTGATTCCAAAATAATCTGCCACTGGCTTCCCTACTTCTTCATTGCCAATATCCACATATACAAATACAAGCTGCAGTAATTTTCAAATAAACTTTCAATAAGATTTAGTAATTTGCTTTCTGAAATTCCCAACCCTGCTGATATAGAAATATTGTTAAAAGGCACACATTACAATACCTTTCCCTTGAAGAGATTTGCAGCTTCTTGAAATGCTTGAAAGGCCTCTTGTGAATTATTAGATGTGGCAAAAAGCAAAACCTGAGTTTGCATTGTAGGAGCTCAGTTTGGTAACAGTGGCAACATAAAGCCATACAAATGAAAGATTACAGAGGATACCAAAATACAGTTGCTCAAAAGTTTTATTTTGAAATACAATCTTGCAACTGACCTGCTTTTTTATTGGACTCTCAAATATCAGTGGAGCACTTTCCCTGCTAAAAGTTATCACTAAAGGAAGTTTGTTGGCAGAGACGAATTTAGCTATTACAGACTTTTTGAATTGGCCATCTGCACAGAGTATCAAGTGGATTAAATCAACCAGAAATAGGCTAGCAGAAAGCTGAGAAAAAACTGGTGTATGTTGGTTACTAACCAAAATGTGTCACTTTCTCCGCCTCTTTCTTCAATAGGACTATTGCAGGGCGCTTAACATCAGCTTCCAGGTTAAACATCTTTGCAACATTAGCATTTGCAGTTTGGTAAAAGTTAACATCATCATCAAGCTTTGATGCAGCTGCAAACTCTTCACTGTCCGGACCCTGTCGCACGCAATAGGAAATTATGTTTATAATGCTTCTGTATCATATGGCGTCCACTATCCTACACCTGATAATTTACTCACTCTTGGGCTTAAGAAAAACGACAGCTTTGTCACAAAGGAAAAGTATAGACAAAAGAAGAACTTGCCTATGATAAGAAGGTATCTGGGTCACTAGTATTATATGAACAGGGATGTTTAAAAATTTAAGCAAACGTGTTGATGCTATCATCAATATATCATACAAAAATCATCAATACAAACATGAGTGGAAAAGAACTATGTGCACAACCACATATACAATTAATGTATACATTTATAAGAAAAGACCAAACTAAGTAGTAGCTTACCACTAACGACTCGAGGAAGGCCAAAACAACCTTATCCTCAGACGTTAATATATGCTCTGCATCCTCTGTTGTAGTTATGTTGGATACACCAGGTCCGGTTTTCTTCTTGATCCAGGTAACAATAGCATCCCTGTACCAAGATCACCTTTTTATTTTTAAGATTTTGAGAAGAAGAAGAACCACAAAACAATTAAATGTCAAGCATATAATAAGATGTGGAATTGCTTTGACAGTTTTTCAGTCTGACCAGCATTCACATTTCAGATATGACAAAAGAAACAAAGCATTATAGGATGTGCTGTATTTTACAGCAAGCAATGAGGTATCTAGGAGACAAAATTTTATCTTGATAAGAAACGGAATTTTGAATTTCAATTAGAAGCTTCATAATCTTTCTGCTCTAAAAATAAATGAACAAATCAAATGAACTCGGACCTACAATTTTAAACTCATGGGGAAGCTTTTTTAGCTAAGAATCTAAAGCTGTATTTGGTGCTAAAAACCCCATACGAAGTGGATTCATATTGATAGAACTATATTCAAAGGCCTAAATTAGATGCCTAAAAAAGTAGGGAAAATAAACTCTCTTCCAATTCTCCAATACCATAGCCAGAGATAGCTGAATAGTTCTGTAATTCAGGAATTTAATCATCAAACTACACAAGAATCCTTGATTGAGAAATCCAGTTGGAACTCTCTCTGTCAATGACAAAACCAAAGTGAAAAATCAAAATAAAATAAACTCACTTCGTACGTTGCCCGGAGTAGGTTTGATGCTCCCCATTCACAAAAAAATACACAGTCGGAAAACCCTGAACTTCATAATTCTCCGCCAGCTCGTTCTCCACCGTCGCATCCACCTTAGCAAGTTTCACATTGGCTGCCTTGAGTTCGGTGGCGGCGGCCGCGTACTCAGGCTCCAGCGCCTTGCAGTGGCCGCACCAGGGCGCGTAGAACTCCACCATCACATACTTATTCTCATCAATGAAACCACTGAAATTACGGTCCGCCAAAATCACAACATCCTTCTCGTCAAATGCGGCGACCTCATCATCCCCATCTTCGCCGTGAGCGAAGTCGGAAGGAACATCGAAGTCGTCGTAGTTCTCGAAGTCCTCATCTTCTGCCTCAGAGAATTCGGCATCAGAGTGGGGGTGGTCGACGGGCACGGCGTCGCCAGATTCCGGTTCCTCGAGGAAGCTGAGGTCTTCGTCGTCGTCGTCGGCGGTAGAAGAGGCGAGAATCGGGGCGGAAAGGAGGGAGAAGAGGAGGAGAGAGAGAAGTAGGAGTGGCAGAGTGATTCTAGTCGCCATTGCTACTAAATTTGGATCGTATTCGTAGATCTCGGGACACCTATATGCCCGCGGTGGAGCGTCGTCTAAGGAACTACGTCGTTTTGGAACTCCATTTATAAAATACTCCTATTATACTTTTACCAACTTCTCCAATTGAAAACTTACCATCGCATTTCGTCGAACCCCATCAATAATACTGATCCTTTGCCCATGATTAGCGTTCTTGCTCAGGTAATATTGATTCATACATTAGATTAGCACAATTGTTTTGTTTGTGATTTAATGTATGTATTCTCTTTGTGAGTGTATTTGTGCAGGAGCGTCGGCGCTGGGGAGCGTTGCAGCTGAAATCGCGTTTTTCGAGCATCGTAAAAGCATCTATAAATCAATTTCTGATGCACAAAATCCGGTGATTTTTCTTGTTTCTTTGTTTTCGCTTTCTTTCCTTCCTCTTTGTTGGTTAAGTTATCTTTCTTTGTTTCGTTGATTCTTCACCTCTTCCAACTGATATCTCCTTCTTCATTAATCTAGCATTATGTGAAATTGATGAAGGAATCCATGGAATTGGTAATATTTTGGTAAAATCAGGGCTGAACTTTGAATATGCTTTGAACTTCCTTGCGTTTTATCTGTCTCGGTAGCACTCCAGACCACTTTAGTTTCAAAAGTTTATGACCTCTCGTAATCGACAATAAAGAAATCGTGATATAATGACTTCAAACATTTCAAACTTATTTTTCTGCTTTCTGATATAAAAAGTGCATCTCTTCTTACTGTATAATAAAAACTCTACATTTTGAAAAAAAAAATAAGCCAAGAGAAGCCATATTTGGAAGAAGCTCCCGTCTAGAGTTTGCTCGGATATGGAACAAGTCTGTGGACAAGACTCTGCGACCTGTCATTGAGTCTCTTAGCTCAAATGGATGGTAGGATTGTTCTTATAACCAGATCACTCTTACGAGGGCTAATTTATTTTTACACGATCGTGCTTACAGTGGCCTTATGATTAGTACTTTTCTGTTTTAGATTCATCAGGCGGAACTGGGCCTTTCTTGGTGACAAACAATACTCAGTTCTTGTCAATAAACAGAACCAGCTTTGACTGATAATAATAAACTGAATATTTTCGAATACTTGTGAGTTATCATTAGACCGTCAGACGCTATTCTAGAATCTTAATATCTTTGACTTGATTTGTTAGGTTGGTGATGCACTGGTTGTAGCATGTAGAATGTGCTTATTATTTTTCCAATGTAAGATCCTACCGTTGTGATTGCATCTGTTCTTCTCATGAATAACGTGCAAGTCATGTAAACCAACTCTACTATCAGTCACTAAATTAAATTGAATGAACCAAATGCATGATGAAATAAACAACTAACTCTACTAGATAAAAAGTGGGAAATAAGTATGGAGAGAGAGAGAGAGAAAACAAGTGTCTAGACTGCAGTGCATCCCAGAACAGAGACAACGGGCGAGTTACATATGCTCTAACCACATCCTCACACCACTTGTGTAACCACATTACACATCTGGTTCAAGACCGTATTTGGCTCTCTCTGCATTGACTTGCCTCTTAAATATGACATAATAAATTCCTGCTGTGAAGAGGATAGCAAAAATGAAGCCTACAGGAATCCCAGCAATGCCACCAGCTGCAATAGCTCTCCGAGCTGTGGATCTCTCGTGAGCTGAAGTGGACTGCCCGGTTGCAGCTAGAGGCAGTGAAGAACAATCTGGTAAATTACACAGGTTTGTGTTTGGCCGTTGTGTGTTGGGGTGCAAGTATGCGTACATTTCAGGGGAGAGCACGATAGGGCTGTTATGGTCCTCGAGGCCATGAGCTCGAAATTCAGCTGTGGAAACTGAGAGGAAGAAAAGAATGGCAAATATGAGAGAAGAGGCCATTTGATCAGGTTAGATGATGTCTCTCACGTTTTCTATGAGTAAGTAGTGTTTGCCTGTTTGAATATGGACTTGTGCTTTATATAGGGTGCAATACAATGAGGAAATTGTTGCTTGTAGTCGAATCTAGTCTTCGAGTTGGCTCAAGGGATATACACATTTATCATATTCATAATTACTTTATTCATCCTTCATTATTTATAATCATGATACAAAGGATTAATGATCGAATCTGTCCCAACTTGTAGTTATTTTATGTTCTATGAATTGTATCCCGATCTCTGAAGTTAGAACGGCGAAGCATGGACTTTCCATATGTAAAGGATGTCTTAGGTTCAATCTCGACTGCTCTTCCTTCTCCCAAACTCAATATATATATCAGTAATTTGATATTGGGTTCTAATACATTTATTACTGAGCTCTGCACATTCTTTGCGAAATCGATCAATGCGTACATAATGGTCTATCATCTTAGGTTTCTATAGTATGTAGAATAATGTGCAGCATCAAATGGATTAAAATGAAAAATATTATAAAGTTATTGAGGCTTAGCTTGAAGAAGCAGTAAAGGTTGATAGAAATGGAAGATTAATGGGTGCACTAGTAATTGGCATCGTCACCTGTCAACAAAATAATTACAAAGTTGCAAAATGTATTGCGAAGAAGAGATCTCCATTATCCACTAACCCCCAAGATACATGTGTCACACTACTTTTGCACTTTATCTTAATTACATTTTCACTTATATGAATATATGTTTACTGGGGATAAATTATAATAATATTTGTGTCTTCACCCAATTCATGATTCTCTCGTCCGGTCTGATACAATTAGAAACTATGAATCATGTTTTTTGTGTATATATTAATGTTTTTTATATGTATACATTAATGCTTCTTCTATGTTAAGGCTTTCTATATGCTTCTTTTTATGACAAAGTGTAGTGCATAGTTAACACCTAGAGAAATGAGATTAGTGTTTGTTTGTTCATCTTCCTATATATATATTGTCACAAGTTATGAATTGGTGCAGTGGATAAAACCTTATTCTTTCTTTCAAAGGTCAAGCGTTCAAATCATATTGTACACATTCTACAAATTTGAATTTTTTTAAATAAAAACCGATTAATTCGTTTAATCGGTTAACCGAATTAACTGGTTAAATTCGGACAAATTGAGAAATCGTAGATTAATCAGTTTGACCGGTTAACCGATTAAAGAAATGGCCCTTAACCGAGCCGACCGGTTTACCAGTCCTAATCTTGTGTGCGCAACTGCGCGGTAGCCCTCTTCTAGATTTATCTATATTTAACTTGAGCGACATTCATCTTACAGATGAGGCCTTTTAACTAATTGACTAATAACGACTGAAAAAATGTGAACGACTTTTTCCTCATATATAAAAATAAAAAAATGGGAAGACTTTGCTCCGAAAAATAAGAAGTGGAAAGAAGTAATTCAAAGTTGATTTTTGTTAGGCCCAAAATCATAGAACATGAAACTAAACTAAATTGATTCAAAGAATTCAATTAGCAGGGATCAAGGCCCGGAACTAAATTCGAGAGGAACTTCGATTGTTTCTGACACAAGAATTCAAAGTCAAAAATAAGAGAAAATAGAGAGAAACAAGAGAGGCCTTTAGCACACACCGTTTGGAAACAAAATTATTGATAGGAATCGTGTGTAACTGTGTATGATCGCCGCACGAGTTAATATTTGTGATATGGGTTAAGATTTGGATTCAAGCATGTTGGGTACCTTCGCCTAGCCGGAGGTTCACCGCTTGGTTCCCGACCGTCCTGCCGCCTTCACACGTTGCTCAAGCAACAACAAATCTCTACACTCCGTGCTTCTTCCTTTTCCTTCTTCTTACACCTAAACCTGCAAAAATCAGAGGAAGTGCAAGCAAAAAAGAAAAAGAACAGAAAACAACAGGAAGAAGTAAAGAAAGACAGAGGTGGGAAAAAGGTGTCTCAGGGACACAGGTGGCTCAGATTTTTCCCATGGTAGGCTCGCTCTTCCGGCAGCTTAAATGATCAAGGCTCAGGGAAACATGGAGAACTAATCGGCACTCAAGTCTCACTTTGCACAGCCACCAAAATCCACAGTGTATCACCAAACAGGAATCCAACGGTCAGGAATCCGGCGATACACGCAATCAATCGGAGCGAGGTTCACACACACAGTCACCAAACAGGAAACCACCAACAGGAATCCGGCGACATTTCGGGAAGGAATAGCAGAGCCTTCCGATCAAAACAGTGTGTAAAACTCCCTCTAATGGAAAGCCAATGCAGCGGGGATTAAAAGGGTGGAGCATAAAGTCGAAGGTGGGGAGACAAGGAGACGGGGCGGTGGAAGGGCGGTGGAGAAATGAAGGCGGAAGGAGAACCGAGGAGTCGGGCGGCGGAGGGAACTGGAAGGGCGCAGATGGGAGAGAGAGATTGCAGCGGCGCACGGGAGTGATGAAATGGGGGGGCTGATTTGGACTTAGGGTATAAAGGGGATGGGCTTGGGCTTGGGCTTGGGGGGGGATTAATGATATTGGGCCAACACTCCACATTCCACCTTTGGCACAATAGTCTTCAAGTCACCAGGGAGTGTGTTGCCTTTGATACGAGCTTATCATCACAGCCATTTTTACTATCATCCTATCACAGAGATAAGATAATAGAGGGTGAGAAAAATATTATACATATTTAACTCAATCTCTACACCACAGAGACCAACCCAAGGGAAATCACCATTTCTCAAACCCAAAGGGTTATCATTGAAGACACAACAGACACACACACATGCACTCAAGCAACATCACACAAGACACACACAGAAGGGACAAACAGACCAGAGCAGACAACAAAGAAAAAACATGCAAAACATGTGTTTGAAGAGGAAAAGTTCACAATATTGAAGGCTCTGCTATTCCTTCTCCTGATTCAGTCGATCTGTGGTGCTGTGGCTTGAATCTGAGAACTTCTTCCCAGTTGAGAGCTGTGCCGCCGGTTACCTGAGAGGGTTTCCTGTTTGGTGGCATTGCTGAGCTCTCGGTGTCGCCGGAGTCCTGTCCACCGGATTCCTGAATTGAGGCGGCGTGATTCGGCTGTGTTGGGCTCTGATCTGCATTCCAGTCCACCTTGAGCCCTGGTTCCAAAAGCTGCCGGAGTGTGTTGCTGCAAAAAGGGAAAATCTGAGCCAAGTGTCCCGAGGACACCTTTTCCCTTCTCTGATTTTTTATCTCTTTTTTTCTTTCCTTTGTCTCTTTTGCTCCTTTTATTTTTTATTTGTGCAGATCTGAAGAACAGATAATAGGAAGAATAATTGGAGCTGAAGGTAGAAGATCTGGAAAGGAAGAGTGAAGTCCTAAAGAAGTTCAGAGTGAATTTGGTGCTTGAGCACGAAGTGAGACGGACCGGAGGTTCGGGAACCAAGAGGAGTAATCCCGGCAAGGCGAAGATACCCAACAGCCAGAACTTCAATCAAATTTGAATTTTGTGTGCTTCCGCATGAAACTGATAACATTAGAACTTCACTCTTGTATGCGCAGCCCACTTTGACAATTTTTCAAACACATCAGATTTGTTTTTCATTAAAAAGACCCAAGTTTTCCTTGAAAAATCATCAATGACAGATAGAAAATACATGTTTCCACCATGAGTGGGCACTTTAGCAGGACCCCAAACATCAGCATGCAGGTATTCAAGAATCTCAGTGCTAACATGCTTCCTAGGATAAGGAACAGAAACTGGAAAGGCAGACTTATGGTGTTTTCCCATCACACATGGTTCACAGAAAGGAAGCTCAGAAACTTTATCATTACCAAACACACCAGTCCTTTTTAGAATTTCCATGCCTTTGTTACTCATGTGCCCTAATCTAGCATGCCAGAGTGCAGATTTGTCCTCATGGACCACATTAGCAGCAGATAAAGGAACTGACTCAGCACATACAGCATACAAGTCTCCCTTTCTTGGAGCAGTAAAGTAAAGCATAGAGTCCTTTTCAAATTGAAATCTCAAGTAGTTCACAGAACCATTCAGCATTTTATCAGCAATCTTAGACACTGAAAGCAAGCTAAATTTCAAGTTTGGCACAAATCTAACATCATTCAAGGTAAGAAGACTCCCATTTTCAAATTTCAAGCAAACATCACCCTTACCCAAAATATCACAACTTTGACCATCAGCCAAAGAAACATGCCCAGACTTGACCAACTGAAGGTTTTGAAACATATGCTCAAAAGGGGTCACATGAAAGGTACAACCAGAGTCAATCAGCCACTCATTTGAACTTACAGATTTAGACACAGCATTTGAGTAATTTATAAACTGAAAATCATAGTCATGTACCATATAGACACCATCTTCTTCAAACACATTGTTTGCATGCTGTTTAGGCTCATTAGGAACAAAGTTCTTATTCTTTTTAGGCAACTTGCACCTATTTATGAAATGCCCAGGTTTCCCACAATTCCAACATACTTTCCTAGGTTTCTGATCAGGATTCTGATTCCTATTTTGATTCTGGTTATGATCAAACCTATTGTCTTCCCTCTGTTCATTTGATGCAGCAGTTTTATGATGATCAGACTTCTGGCCCTTAGAAAAATGATGGTGAGGGTTTCTCTGATTATCCTTATTCACATACATAACCTCACCCTGAAGAGACTTGGATTTTTGCAGTTTAAGTTCACTTTCTTTGGTCTTAAGACCATTGATAATCATTTCACAAGAGACCTTAGACCCACCATATTTTAAAGCTGATTTTACTTCAGAAAAAGACTCAGGAATAGAACTTAACAAAATCTGAGGGGCATACTTCTCAATATTGTCATCACCAGCAATTTTCAAATCATGCAACAGTTTGTGAAAATCATCAAGGTTTGAATCAACATCCTTTGAAGGATCCATTTGAAAATTCATAAATTGGTTTTGTAAAGACCATGCAGACTCTTCAGATGAAGTGGAGTAAATTGAGTTCAGATCATCCCATAAATCCTTAGCACATAAGTGATGAGACATTTTCCTAACCACAGAACTGCTCAGATTTAACAAGATAGTGGCCCTAGCATTATCATTCATATCATGCAGTTTCTCATCAGTCACAGATTTGTCAATTTTAGACAACAGAGCTTTATTAACCTTTTCCTTGACTAAAATGCACTCTATTTTGGTTTTCCAATCTTGAAAATCATCTCGGCCATTGAATGGCACCAAATGCATGTTGTTCATGGTGAATGCAGATGCAGCACTTAAGCAAACACACTTTTCACAGAAAACCACAACAACCACACCAGAGTAACAGGTCAGTCAGACCACAGAGCAAGTAACACCACAACAAAAGGTCACTAGGACCTCAAGGAAGGAAACTTCTGGAGTTCAGGAGCAGGGAAGAGCCCAGATCTCAGCACAGATTGATCTGTGGAGCAAGGTTTCACACTGGTCCCTCCAAGAAGTTCCAAGAGGACTATCTGAGTCCAACGAAGGGTAAAACTCTCAATCCAAGAGAGCTTTTACAGAACAAAGCAGAAACACCAGAGAGAGCAAAACAATCAGCGAAAACAGTAAGGAACCAAAGCACACACAACCTGTCTAGATAGCCCCCTTTCTCCCTTGATTTCCAGGGTACTCGCACGAGGAGACTCCTTTAAAGGAGAATCCAGACGAACTGGACCAAATGCAAGGGAGAACCTCACTTGGCTTTGACTGCCAGAGGGTTATCGAGATATAAGGCAACAAGCGGAAGCACACAAAAGATCAGGATCGCAAGATACCAGACAAAAAACAGGTAAAAGAACAAAAAACAGCAGGCAACCCAATCCTAATGACTAGGAGTTTTAGGGTCTTAAGCCAATTTACCAGAGCCGACTTCCCAAGTAGGGGAATAGTCGGTCTTACCAAAACCTTGCTCGTCGGGAGCGAGTCGGCGCAGCCAAAGGGCGGCGGGGTGAGAGGGATGTGTTCGGGGGAAGCCCCGGCAAGGTCCCCGTGGCTCTGATACCACTGTTGGGTATGTTGATTCTAACTATGCAAATGATATAGATAGTAGGAAGTCATCTACTTCTTATGTATTCACTTTGTGTAATGCCTGCATTAGTTGGAAATCTCAATTGCAAAACGTTGTTGCCTTGTCTACTACTGAATCTGAGTATATTGCTGCAACTGAGGCTGTGAAAGAAGCTCTTTGGCTTGATGGATTGCTGTCTGAAATTAGATACATTGATGATAAACCCATTGTTTTCTCTGATAGTCAATCTGCCATTCAACTATGCAAAAACCCTGTGTTCCATGATAGAACTAAGCATATTGCTGTTAAATATCACTTCATTAGGGATGTAGTTGAAAAAGGAGATGTTTTGCTTGATAAGATTCCCTCTGAATTCAATCCAGCAGATATGGGCACCAAGTGCCTTCCAGTTGCAAAGCTGGAATCTTGCTTGGAAATTTTGAATATTGGTCCTGGTTAACTTTTCTTTTGTGTCTTTGTGTGACAAGTTCAGCCTCTGTGGCTGCTTGTCTCTTCTTTGTCTGTGTTACTTCTTTTTCTGCATGATGTTTGTTGTCCTTGAGCTGCATGCTGTGTTCTGGTCTGTGTACCTACTGCTGTCCAGTGTGAGTTTTTTCCGTTTATGTCCCCTTGTCCTGTGTGTGTGTGACTGCCTTGTTATGCTTTGTTTTTTCTTTGTTGTCTGCTCTGGTCTGTTTGTCCCTTCTGTGTGTGTCTTGTGTGATGTTGCTTGAGTGCATGTGTGTGTGTCTGTTGTGTCTTCAATGATAACCCTTTGGGTTTGAGAAATGGTGATTTCCCTTGGGTTGGTCTCTGTGGTGTAGAGATTGAGTTAAATATGTATAATATTTTTCTCACCCTCTATTATCTTGTCTCTGTGATAGGATGATAGTAAAAATGGCTGTGATGATAAGCTCGTATCAAAGGCAACACACTCCCTGGTGACTTGAAGACTATTGTGCCAAAGGTGGATATGTGGATTGTTGGCCCAATACTCTTCAATTGTTCCTCCCCAACCCAAAACCCCCTTAAGCCCAAAACCAAGCCCATCTCCCTAAATAATCCCAACCCCCTTTTAGCCAAACCCTTATTCCCTCACTTCCCTTGCGCCGCTCTGTTCTCTCTCTCTCTCACCTGCGCCTTTCCATTTCCCCTCCGCCGCCGACTCCTCGGTTCTCCTTCCGCCGCAATTCTCCCCCTCCTTCCCGATGCCTCCCTTTACTTCCCTGTTCTGTCCCCATCTCGGTTATAAAGTCCTCAATTGTGGGTAGAAGTTCGAAGAGGAAAAGTTCACAATATTGAAGGCTCTGCTATTCCTTCTCCTGATTCAGTCGATCTGTGGTGCTGTGGCTTGAATCTGAGAACTTCTTCCCAGTTGAGAGCTGTGCCGCCGGTTACCTGAGAGGGTTTCCTGTTTGGTGGCATTGCTGAGCTCTCGGTGTCGCCGGAGTCCTGTCCACCGGATTCCTGAATTGAGGCGGCGTGATTCGGCTGTGTTGGGCTCTGATCTGCATTCCAGTCCACCTTGAGCCCTGGTTCCAAAAGCTGCCGGAGTGTGTTGCTGCAAAAAGGGAAAATCTGAGCCAAATGTCCCGAGGACACCTTTTCCCTTCTCTGATTTCTTATCTCTTTTTTTTCTTTCCTTTGTCTCTTTTGCTCCTTTTATTTTTTATTTGTGCAAATCTGAAGAACAGATAATAGGAAGAATAATTGGAGCTGAAGGTAGAAGATCTGGAAAGGAAGAGTGAAGTCCTAAAGAAGTTCAGAGTGAATTTGGTGCTTGAGCACGAAGTGAGACGGACCGGAGGTTCGGGAACCAAGAGGAGTAATCCCGGCAAGGCGAAGATACCCAACAAAGCACATTCAAATATCAACATAGTTATAGATATGTTATGGGTTTTGGATTTGAATATTGAGAGGGGTGTAATTGAATCAACACAAATCAAATAATGGTGTGTTCAAATTTGATTTTAGTATCGAATTGAATCTCGAACTTTATTTATTGAATACTTTGAGGTTTACCAGTTTATACGAATTTTTTAAATTTATATTTATATTCAAAATATTAATTATTTTCTTTTGAAAATAAATTATTTCATTCAAAATAATAAATATATTAATTATTTTCTTATAACTAACAGAGTTAATTAGAGATTTAATATAATTATTATTAATTTAGTAGATAAATATAAATTGTACCAACTAATAATTATATTTTTCAAGTTGAATCACTTAACGAACTTATTCACGAGCTAACAAGTCGAATATACTACCAAGCTTAAATTTGATTAGTTTATTTATCGAATTTCTCTAAACAAGCTCTTTTTTAAGTTGAGCTCCGAATAATTTGCAAGTTGCTTAATTTGTTTATAACCCTAACTGTAATACGATTTCACACCAAAAAAAAATTGCATATTAAATTATTAAACTACAATTTTGGACTTCAACTTTAAGTTTTAATGAGAAAGTTAACATTTGAAAATATAAAATATTTCATTATGGGGATTTTTTTTTTTTTTTTTTGGGACGTGCTATGAGTCAAAATTTGTAAGACGATTCAAGATTTTAATTCAAAAACAATGTTTATGTTGGGGAATGGTTTAGATGCATGGACATCTTTCCATTTTGGTATTTGAAGTGTATGAACACCTTGAAAATATTTGTGGTGCATGGCACTATTTTTTTTTTTGAAACCTGCACCTTATTTTTGATAGCATTATACAATGTTATCTTACTTTTTGTTGTGTTATTGATTCAACATTTTCTTGTTTTGATATACTTATGTAATATAATATATCTTGTTTTGTGTTGAACTTCTGAATTCTCAGGTTCCAATATAAAAATGAAAGCATTAGCCTTCGGCCGACCTTCATAAGATTGAGGGGGAGTTTAGAAGTTCAATGCTTATTGTGTACTAAAAGCATCCGCAATGGGCTTACTTGATAGTCTATTTGATAGTGGAGGACCACATTAAGTAAGTAGTGCTGCATTGGGGTTACTTGATAGCCTACTTGATTTTTTTAGTTTTTAAAGAGGAGAGAGAGATTTTTAAAGAGGAGAAGAGAATTAAAAATAAAAAATAAAAAATTAGATCGCTCGTGTATACCCGAGGGCTTGAGTAGGCCTCGAGTAAGGCCCCCCGCAACGCCCTACTCGAGTGCAACGCTCTACTCGAGTAGGAGCGTTGCAGATGCTCTAATATTTGTTTTGCAGGTTTCAATGTTGCTGATATTTACAGGGAGTAATTTATTTTCTTTTGTTTGTTTAGGGGGTGTGTTGTGCACTATTTGTGAAATTTTTACCATTTGTATAATTGAGGGAGTTTCTAATTCCTTGTTGATCTGAACCTGTAATATAGAATTCCTTTTCTTAATTTCATGGGATGGAATGACTTTATATTTGACACACACATTCTAATATAATATACCCTTATATACAATATTTATATATTGTTGAGAATTGATTGTTTTAGTCAGACGTAAATGATTTCTCGATCCCGACAAGTAAAAGGATGATATCGTTGCTCTAATATGAATGTCATTCTTTGGGCTCGAATTAATATGAAAACAACAAAATTGTCATCCATTATTTGTCTAACAGATAGATTAATTAGGACCGACCATAACGTCACACACTTTTAATTAATATCAACATATCTTACGTAAAACAAAGTTTCTGCTATGACTTTTGTTTTATAATGGTAATTTAAATTATTAGCACATCATTTCAACAACCTTGAAATAATCCACGAGCAACAAGACAGACTCGAATCTTTTCTCGCAAAAATTTAATAATATTTTTTCTTCTACATATTGAAATTATAAATTGGTTGAAACATATTAAGTGTATGTTTACTGACGCATAATTTGTTATTTAAAGTGAAGATTGTATTTTTTATATTTTATTTATTTTGAATAATAATATATTTATTTTATTTTCTATAAAGTAGTATAAATTTCTAATACTTTTTTTTAATGTAAAATTATATCTTGATCAAAGAAAATACTGCACAAAATTTTATATAGATTATTTAATTTTTTTATTATATCAAAATAAACTAGATATAAAATAATAAATGAAGATCATTTCTTCTTTCTAACTCAAAGCAATAAACAGTTAAACAAAACATCATTTTATAGTTATTTTTTTTTGATTTGGGGGAGTTGGGGAGGGGGAGCAGTGGGGTTTGAACCCGGGACCTCACTGTTCACACACAGGAGGTCGCACTAACACTTCGGTTCCTGAAGTTTCTTCCATTTCTATTAGTACTCCATCTTTTAAGAATCTGTTTTGAATTCATTATTTAATTTGTTGGTCAGAATTTGCAATAATGTGTCAATTCTCTAGCTTGTTCGAGGTGGTTTAGTCATTATAATAACTCATCCAATTTTAATGGGTATCATTTTATGATAATTAAATGGAATAGTGGGGTTAAGTTATAAAATCTCAGAGTCGATTATCGTGATGGAACACGGTGATGAACTCATATAATAAGTTTTCGATAGTAAAAATACTCATTTAAAATTTACATATTTGTATTCATTCAAAATTCGATTAATAAACTATTTTATTACACTAAATTAAAACTCATATAGTAGTAATTATCTAAATTCCTCTAAATCTATAAATATAATTTGGTACAATAATATTATTCGAATCTTCTTAAATAAAAATTCGAATATTACAAAATACACATTAATAATAAGTAATACTATAAATCACAGAAAATTAATACGTAATAGAGAAATTTCATAGACATGTCGATTAGTTTCTAACCCTTTTAAAAGTTATATATGCATACATGTCCTAAACCTGATTGAAAAGTGAATTTATTATCTGTTCTTGTCTTAAAACTTGTATACTAATAAACGTTAATTATATAAATTCGTTCATATTTATTAACTATTTAAATAATTAATCCAACAAAGTGATGAATCAACTGTAGATCTTGATGATCTAAGGATTGAAAATTGTTCATATTTTATAGTTTAAGACCAATTTTTATTTTAGCCTACATGTGTGTGAAAAACCACGAACTCGTGTGTAATCTATGAGTGGTATATATTATTGTTCATCAATTAAGATTTAAGTCACCCCAATTAAATGAATCCCCCAAATTCACCTCAAATATAATGATAAGGGAAATTAAAGAATGAAATATGGCAGGACAATAACTTACAAGGAATTTATTTTTAAGAAAAAAAATATTCATTAAAGATCCAAATGGGAAAATGCAACAACAAATCTTGGATTCAAGGAAGCAAAAAAAATTACAAGAGAGGGAATTTCAAAAAGACAACAGGAATGGATATATACAATTTGATGGAATTTTCTCCCCCAATAATTCATTATTCCGCTCATCAATTAATCCCACGTATATATTTCTCATGCATTGCTTCTGAAAGATCCCAGAGCTTTAATGGCTGCTGCCCTCAATATAAATTGGTGGTAGAATGCAGCAATGGCGGCTCCGATGAATGGTCCAACCCAGAAAATCCACTGTATTCAAATAAATTACAGAAAAAAAGATTAAGCAAAATTGCAAAGTATACTTGTAATTGTCCAATACTAGTAAAATTAGTTAGAATATATGCAGTCTCATTAAAAAAAAGTGAAATTAATTACCTGGTCATCCCAGGCCTTTTCCTGGTTGTAGATGACAGCGGCGCCGAAACTCCGGGCTGGGTTGATGCCGGTGCCGGTGATGGGGATGGTGGCCAGGTGGACCATGAACACCGCGAATCCGATGGGAAGTGGCGCCAACACCTAAGTTCATTTTTAATAAATAAATTAATTAATAAGCTTGTGGGTCAATAGTTCATACTTTTTTTTTGCTTGTGGGTCAATAGTTAATACTAACTCAACTAATAAATACTTAGATCATTGTAGCAGTTGCATATAAGATCCACTCCTTTTCAGACAAATCCACTTATTAAATATTAATTAGTATCAAAGTGATACCAAAAAAAAAAAGAAAAAAAATTCTGTGAATGCGACGTGCATGGCAAATTATGCTGTAGTTAATTCGTAATAAAGTTTAATTCGGTTACTAATTATTCAATAATAATCCAAAATTATTCTAGTGCGCATGTGCATTTTCAATTTTTCTAACGGTAATTTGATCCTTACTTATTGTCAACATGGAAGTTAACATGGAAGTTCTGGATTAATCTACTAATATTGTCAACATATGAATTTAGAAGTCATGCATATATATTCATATTCGAGCTTATATATGCTTACAGGAACATGGGAGTCTCGTGCACTTCTCTTAGGATCAGTGGCGGAGAAAACAGTGTACACCAAAACGAAGGTGCCAATAATCTCTGCGCCCAAGCCGACGCCCTTGTTGTAGCCGTCGGCGAGCTCGTTTGCGCCGCCGCCGTATTTGTTGTAGTACGATTTCTGGAAAGCCTTCACCAACCCTACGCCGCAGATCGCCCCCAAACTCTGCGCCACCATATACATCACCGCCCTAATCAGCGACACCTTCCGCGCCAAAAACAGCCCGAACGTCACCGCCGGATTAATGTGCCCTCCTGCAGTCCGCCATCAACGTTAATTAGAAATCCGATTCGTCAATCTACTGTTTTAATTAATTTCCGATTAGCGAATTCGAATTGGACTCACCGGAGATGCCGGCGGTGCAGTAGACGAGGATGAAGATCATGCCGCCGAAGGCCCAGGCGATGCCGAGGATGCCAACGCCGCCGCAGTCGTCACCGCCGTCCGTGGTGTCGCTCTGGTGCTTATAGCCGATTACGGTGAGAACGGTGACGTACAGGAAGAGCAGCGTGGCGATGAACTCGGCGATCACCGCTCTGTAGAAGGACCATTTGGTCAGCTCCTCGAAGTCGACGAGCGGCGCCGGCGGCGGATCGTGGTAGTCCTTGGCCGAGAACTCCGGCGCCGGCTCCGCCGCGTATTCGACGTCCTTTGTCATGGCTGTTGAGCTAGGGCAAATTAGTGCGTACGTGTTGTGTGTGTGAAAATGAAGGGGATGGTGTCAAGTCAGTGGCGAGGTGGGTATTTATGGAGGGAGAGTTTATTTATGGAATTTTAAATTTTATTAATTAGCCGTCCCACATAAATTAGTTTGTAATTAAATATCAACAACAAGAAATTAGCAGATGGGATCATTAGTCTCACTATTTAGTGTGTACCACTCTTAATTTATCTATTTTATAATTATTTTTTAAAAAAAATAAAAAATATTATTATATTATGAATTCTAATTAATATTTATCACAAAAAATTAAAATTTTAAAAAATCATATACCCTAACTTTAAATTAATGAACCCAAATAATCAATTATTAATTCAAATAAATATAAAAAAATAATTATAAATCTTAATTGGATGAGTGAACCTTAGTTAATTATTTTTTTTATAATATTAGGGTGTGTTTGCTTTTTATCCCTCTAAATGGTGGGATAATAAAAATTTATGCCTTTAAATGTTTGTTTTCTTATCTCACATTTTACAGAAACGCCATTTTTCCTTCCTTACTTGAAGTGAAAATAAGGAAGGAAAAATGATGGTTGTGTAAAATGTGGGATAAGAAAGCAAACATTTAAAGGCACAAATTTTTATTATTCCTCCATTTAGAGGGATAAAAAGCAAACACATTTAAAGTATAATAAATTAAAATTGAAGAAAACATAATTAAAAATTATACTCCCTCCGTTCCAGCTTTTTGTATCCACTTTTAGTAGTAAATATTACTAAAAGTTGATACAAAAAGCTGAGACGAAGGGAGTAATAATAAATTAAGAGTGATACACGGTGGTACACATGAAATAGTGGGATAAAGGATCCTAATGAGAAACCGGAAGTCGACAATTAAAGGTAATTAAATGGTCTTTCAAAAAGAAAAAAAGGTAGTTAAATGGTTGGATTTTCTTCGCTTGCACGGCCCACGATCATCGTCATCATCAGCATCAAGTTTCTATGCTGTAATAATTTCTTTTAATTATTGATAATTGAATATAATAATTAAAACATATTTTATCTAAAAGATAGGGTATCAAAAAATTTAAAATTGAGTCAACTGTTATCTAGGTCTTCCTAGAAACAATGGAGTCGAGATAAACAATATATCAAATTATGTATTCGCAATCAAAATTAATGTTTAATATTTTCACTCATTTTTATATATTTACTATGATGAAAATTTTAATTATGTATTCACAATGAAAATTAATGTTTAATGTTTTCACTCATTTTTCATCATTTTTATATATTTACTATGATGGAAAAATTTCCCTTGACATGAAGAAATATTTTCTTTCTGTTAAGTCATTTAAACTTTGTAATATTTTCAGAACACTCGTTTTAGACCCGCTGGAGGGCAATTTACTAATTTTAGAGCCATCTTTTGTACTTTTTTCGATATCCTTTTTGTAGGAAAAGTAATTCAAGAATAATTAATCGCATACTTTGATACGTGAATCCATGTCTTGACTCTTGTCGATCACAATTTTAAGTATAGTTTTATATAATTTTCAGTATTGTCGCAAAATATATACGAACACAGACCTTATCTACAATATTTAAAATTTAATAATTTAAAGATTGAAAATGGTTCATATTTAATATTTCAAAAAGAAATTTTATTTTAATGTATTCCTATATATGTGTGTGTGTAAAAATTTGACCGTAGAGATGATATCCATCATATTCAATGAGTGGGGATTACTGTGATCTTTCCTTCAATTACACATAGTAATTTGCTCAAGCACAATGTATAACTACAAGAATTTTGAACCTACATTGAAATGTTGAACTGAAAATTAATACTCCCTTTATCCGCGAAGATTGAATAGTATTTTTTTCGAGTTGTATCGTGAAGCTTGACCACTTTTTTTATATGGCAAATTTTTTTCTCTTTATTCATATTTTTACTTTTTCATCTATCATACTTAACGCAAAATACTAATTCCTTAAAATTTGTACTTACAAAAAAAAAATGCTCAAATTTCGCGGAGCGGAAGAAGTAATACTCTATTGTCATCAAATAATGGTGGACAAAGTGAATACCCACAAGGAAAGTGAACACACAATCAATTAAAGGACACAAATCGCCTAATAATTAATTTTTCAGTTGAGTTAGTTGAACAATATGTGTGGGTGTGTGTATGTATAATTAGATTTTCTATTGATTAGTCATAGGTGGAGTATAATCAGCTATTAATAAAATGGACACTTTTTGTCATTATCTTAGCTTGTGATATATATGACGGATTTTTTGCCAGAGAAATTTATCTGTCATGTACAACAAAAAGGTTTTCCAACAACTTCATACATGTGCTCGTATATTATGATTTTTCATTATTATTATGTGTCGTGGCCCTTAACAGATCGATATTATTATATATGTTGCTATATTTTTAAAAAATATTAAAATAATGCATCTTTTTATAGAGTTCAGGAGTCATAGGATTTTTTAGGACAGTAACTTAATTAGATTGATTTGGAAATTAGGACAATAACTTTCGGACTTGTAAAAATAGGACACTAATTAATAAGTATTGCACCCGCAAAATATTTATCGGCCAATTATCGAATTTTCGGACTTTCCCGCATGGACCAAGCACGTGACATCCTATCTGGAGCCGTAAAAATGACGTGCTTGCCACATAATCAACCCCTCCGTGCGGGTTGTCATGTGCTTGATCCGTGCGAAAAAAGTCCCAAAATTCGATAATTGGCTCATAAATGTCCTGCGGGTGCAACACTTATTAATTAATGTCCTATTTTTACAAGTCCGAAAGTTATTATCACAATTTTCAAATCAACCTAAGTTATTGTCCTAAAAATCCCTCTAACTCTAGAGTTCAGCTAAGGTCTATTTTTATCATCATATATAAATGTAAATAAATTTCTATGCTATTATCTTCAGAACTCTCTTGATCCATCCCATTACAAATGTCCCACTTTTTATAATGGGATGTCTCATTCTTTTTTTGGTAATATATTCTTTTTCTATATCTACTATTTAAATAATTTTTACTAGTTCACTTTATCTATTAATTACACATTTTTTAATATATATATCTAAAATAATGGGACATTTGTAATGGGACGGAGAGAGTAATATTTTAGATTTAGAAAATTTAGGCATTTGTATCCTATATTTGACCTCAAATCAATTTTGATACCCTATGTATCGTATCTGTCGAAATTGCACTCTCATAATGTATAATGTCTCAGATCGATCGGTCTCATTGGATTTTCCTATGTATTCTAAAATTGAGTTTTTGAAAATAATTTTTGGTCCATCAACTGAGTTGAAAACGCAGCAATATGTATTGTCGATAGATTTTGATCGCGAGTTAGGGTACAAAAAACTGACAATTAATTTCCATGTACTTCGTTAAGGCTTAGGTTTATATATACTACAACCAGATTGTCTAATAGTGACACAATTTTAGTAATATTAAGAGATATGTCACTAAATTTATTATATCTTTAAGTGTGATAAAGTTTAGCTACACACACATGTATATATAGTTTAGTTACACATAAAATTGCCTACGTGTGATAATCTTGTTAAAAGACAACTGGACATTCATGGCAGCGATCTGATCTGTATCCTCTGCAATTCGAATGACGAGGCGGCGGAGCATATCTTCTCAACTTGTGGTTCTTCCGCGGAGCTTTGGAAGGGTTTACTGCGTTGGGTTGGGAAAGAGTCTGCTCTCCCTGCTAAGCTGAAAGATCATCTTCTTGCTTTTATTAACCTGGGTAATAAACAAGACGTCCAGTTCCTCCTTGGAGTTTGGATGTGCACGATTTGGATCATCTGGAGAGAACGCAATAATTGCAAGTTCAATCTTGGAACCTGGAACATCGACAAGCTGCTTAACGAGATAAAATCGCGGACGTGGAGCTGGATGACAGCGTTCGCGCCACCGGGTCCTCAATCTGATTTCAATCGTTGGTTTGGGGCTGTGAGCTTTCATGGCTGATCTTGAGTTTTCTCCCTTGTGCTGTCTGCGTGCGGCTCTTTCTTTCTTTTTTCTGTGCTTCTGTTTTGTTGGCTACTGTCACGGTACTCCTGGTACCACTCCTTTCTGCATTAATATAATTATTTTCCTGATAAAAAAAAACATAAAATAAAAATATAATTAGTAAATTTTGTTACATTTAAAAGTATAATAAATTTTGGGATATCTATCCATGTAACAAATTTTATGATATTTAAAGCTATCACAAAATATTTTTATTAAACATAAATGTCACAGTATACTTTTGCTATGTGTGTGTGAGACACAAATTAACACACACACACATAAATATAATTATATTACTATATTATTAATAAAATTATATTTTGAAAGAACTAATTAAGTACGTACGTATAATATATATTGTCATAAAAAAATAACTACACTTTTATGTGACAAAAATAGTTACACCTTCAAATGTCATTAAATTTAGCGACATGCTTTTATTTTTATAACACGCATATAGCTACTCAATTCAATATGTCATGATTTTATTTAGTGGTATTTATAAGTGTCACTATTTGACAAAACTCATATCAATATATTCGAATATTTTGTTTTTGTTGTTGTTGTGTGTCTATATTTATATATATAGGGTTTGTGACACCTAAGACTAATCCTAGCCATTGATTTGGGCAGATCCAACGGTTGTTCAACAGTAAGACACGAACATTGTTGTTCATGTGCTTTTATTCATGTATTTTATGTATTTGTACATGATTCGCCATGAACATCGTTGTTCATGTAATTTATGCATGTATTTGTTCATGGTTTTCCGTTCTCAGAAAAAGATGAGCTCTCACAGGATCCTAACCCTATATATGTAATTTATGCATGTATTTGTTAATGTACGAATTTTATCCATCATGATTACGAATTCATCAAACATGGTTACGAATTGTGAAAAATAATTTTTTGCTACCTTTGGGATTCGAACCCAGGACCACGAATTCATCCAACAGGGTTACGAATCAACCGTAGATCTTGATGATCTAAGGGCTGAAAATCATTTATATTTTATACACTTAAGAGTGTTTTTATTCTAACCCTCCCCTATATATAGGGGTAATATTATATATATATATATATATATATATATATATATATATATATATATGGTATTGACAGATTAACACTAAAAGACTAAAGGATTAATATTATAAATTATCTTCTAGCTATATTATTTTCACATTTCTTAAAATGTTTTTTATGTTAAGACTTGCTCATTATTCGCATATATAGTTCATGACTAAGCACGATGATGACAGCTTTATATTTTATTCCTCTTCAATGAATAATTATATATACGAATGTCAATCATGCTAATTTACAGAGTTTCGGGGTACGCCTATCAAATTATCGATTATGTAATTTTCAATCATAACCCTCAACATTTGAATTATCGACCTAATCGGGTCAGTCCATAAATTTTAGGCTGAATTGACATCCATAATTATATATCAGTAGTTGTAGTTTACACTAAAAAAGTTTATTAATTATAAGAACGCCATTTTAAGTTATCGAATATTGTTTCATCAATTGATTGTTTACAATTTAACTTATTTTTAATTATGAATCCTTTTACTTATAGTACTATATAATTTGTGTTTCTATGTGTCTTTTTAAAATAGTTATATTAATTGTTTAGATAAATTTGTTAAACAAAATTATTGAAATAATTAAAGTATAGAGATTTATTAAAACAAAATTAAAAATTAGTACAATTACCTAGCTCACAAAATATTAATAATATATATATGGAATCCAAAATTGTGTTTTTCCTATAAAAACATCAATAGACGATTGGTGATTTTCCTAATTAATAAACTAAAGTTAACATAAGAAGTTAAAATGAGACCGATTAAAATGAAAGAGTAAATATTATACAGAAGTTTGTGGAAAATAATGTTTATAATCGTTATTTGTGCCAATAGGAATTGGATAAAATTAATAAAAAATTATTTTAAAATACTATTATAAAATAAAATCATTTTTAGCTCTTAAATCATTAAAATATATGATAAATTCATCATTTTGTTAAATAAATTTAAATTTATTGCTTTTATATATATCAAATTCATCAGATTTTCACATTTAACACATCCTTAATTATTTTAATATATATAAATTTATAGTCTAACCCCATTCTATGCCAATATAAATATATCACTACCAAAATGCGATTTCAACGATAAAAATTTCTTTACTCAGCTTATTTGATCACCATCCTCATGGACGGATCTAAAGGCCAGGCACCCCAGGTCGTCGCCCGGTCAAATTTTTTTTTGTTACCTATAAATGTATGATTTTAATTTTTTTTTTTATCTATATATGTTAATCTCGCCCGGTCATAATTGTGTCATTTCAAATAATTATTCAAGATTCAACTCGTTTTCTTTATTAAAACTTTATTAGAATCATCCGGTGAAATCTTGCCCGGTCATTATTAAATTTCTAGATCCGTCCCTGACCATCCTACTCGACTTATTTGATCACCATCATAGCACCAACAACGTCATCGATCGACATATTTATTTTTCAACTCGGCTTATTATCTAATTTTGGATTTGCCCCTGCCTACGAATTTTTATAGAATAATGAATTCATTGTGAAACATAATAAATTCAAAATAAAACATACAATTTTCGCCAATCATAAAACTCGAACCCATAATCACAAATTAATTCAGCAAAATAATTCACTCACTATAGATATTTAATGATATAAAAACTGAAAATGATTCTTAATTTATATTTTAAAATTTATTTTTATTTAATCATATATATATATATATTGTGTGTATATATTATATATTCTGCGGTTTTTATTTTATTTTGAGAACATACTATATTTTTTTTTTTGAAAGTGAGAACATACTATATATTCAATGTTAATTTAGTTGTAAAATGACAAGAGTGAAAGATATTATGGACTAGATTAGGATATATTTGATATATTATAATACTAAGTAAGACAGTTAAAGTGTGAATTCCTTAGTCGTAATTGTTGACTAAGGAAGACAAGACAATTTAGAATTGTCTTCTTCGCTTATAAATAAGGAAGCTTGGTCTTACGAATTTATATACGAAACATTAGAAGAGAAAACACCTATAGAGTACTATGGTTTCAATCGGAGATTTCCTAGTTGTCGAAGATTGAAACATGCACTGGGAATTGTTCCTGCATCGAATCGACATACACGTGGATACCTTAGTAGTGGATTCACGGCAAGGATCGAGACGCACGTTTACTACACAACAAGTAAGTTAATTTTATTGTTGTGTACGTTTGTAATCTCTACACATGAATCAATTGTAAATCTAGATCTAATCCTTGAATGTATATTCCGCTGCGTATCATTAGATGATGTCAAGGATATCCAACAGTGGTATCAGAGCCCAGGGCTCGATTTACAATTGCTATTGTGTTCTAATTGATTATGGGTTAATGAAATTAGATTTTAGAAATCTGATTTTGAAGTATGAATTTAGAATTGAATAATTCATTGAATTGGGATTGATTTTCTATGTTGCTGGGCAACGTAGAACGCTGAAAGAAATTTTGAAATTGGATTTTGCAAAATGAAATTGGATTTTGTTTCATAAGAAAACAAACGTACATGGTGTATAAATTGCCGTTGGGCGGCGATGCCGCATAATGACCGGCATTCGTTCAAGCTGTCGGACGGCGACAGCCGCTACTGTGCTATATGTCGTGGGGTGGCGCTGTTGGGGCTTGTCTTTGTGCTGCGCTCGACAGCCCATCACCGTCGACACCACCACAGAGGCGGCTCTCGACCACCGAAGGCGCAGCCGGGCTGAAGCCATGGCAACGACGCCAACGTTTGGCTGCTATCGAAAATTGCTGGGCATTCGAACCTATCGCCGGATCTGAGTCAACCACCGCTGGAGGCGGCGACAGGCGGCTCGGGGCTCGCTGCTGAGCTGCTCCTGACCGTCTTCCGCCACGTGCGTTGGGTCGCGGCTTCGAGCCGGCGTGCTTCTGTCCCTTCGAAACTGTTTCCCACTTCAAAAGCTCGAACGCCGGAGTGGTGCGGAAATGGTGGCTGAATGACGGCGGCGCGCGACCACTGTATCAACGACGACATCGCTTCGAGCGGCGCGCGATGGGAGGACGACTGCCGGTGGAGTTCTCGCACGGCGGAACTGCTCTGTCGCGGTAAGAACTCCGCTGCTTCCTCCGCTGTAAGGCGCTTCCCTCCGACGCGGCTTCGAGCTGCTATCGGCATGGAGACCTCCGGTAGGACGCGATGTCGTCGGCGTCGCAGATGCAAGCGGCGGCGGCGTGGCTCCGGGCGTGGCGACGGGAAGGAGAAAGGGGTGGCGACGGGAAGGAGAAGGGGGCAGCGGCTGTTGCTGCAAACCCCTTTTTCCAAACCCTAGCTACTAAGATTGGGTCTTGGGCCCTAGGCTGGGCCTGTTTCTTTTGGACAGCTGGGCCGCGGTTTAAATGGGCTAGGCCTGCATTTTAATTAAAGGCCCCTCGTTGGGCTGTAACAGTTCATAAAAAAAAAATCTGTTGTTAATTTAGAATTAATAATATTAATCCCAATTTCAAAACTAAATTTATTAATTAGATTAATAAATTATGATTATTATTATTTTGGAAATAATAATATTTATTGTGTGTTTATATTGATTTGGAATTAATATAAATTAATTAGATTAATGAATTTTTATTTAGTATTATTATTTTGAAATAATAATATTGAATCTATATTTATATTAATTTGGAATTGATATAAATTGACTAATTCATTAATTTGATTTATAAATCATGAATTATTATTATTTATGAAATAATAATATTTGATGAGTTTTCATATTAATTTTGAATTAATATATGAAATTATTATTTTTGAAATAATAATGTTGTATTAATTTGGAATTAATACAAATTGATTAACCCATATTTTAATTGGAGAATAAAATTTTTAATTGGATTAAAGAATTTTATTCGTAGAGATTTTATGTTGTTTTGTGATAAGCATGCTATTTGATTTTATGCTTATTATTTAACTATAGTAGTTAGAGACCGCTTTAATGCTTGGGTAGGCGGCACCCTATATATGTAGTCCGCGTTACTATGTATGGGTAGGCGGCACCCAATACGTGTGGTCCGCATTTCGTATGCCTGGGTAGGCGGCACCCAGTAATTGTTTTGCTATTTAATATTGGATATTAAATATAAGCAATTAATATCACATGCTAAATCCCCATTAAATATAAGTCTTTGTGTGAGCACAAAACGCGTCGTCCATCATAATTGTCTGAGCAACCCATCCTTTTCGATCAAAGAGTATTTACATAAAATTGTATGCTCTAATCTACAAGGCCAAGGCTCATTCATAGGTTGGCACCGTGTGATGGGGTTGACTTACTTAAATCATTTTGGAACGCAAAGCGACCAAGAATAATTTAAGGACGCAGATTAATTGGATTAATCAACCAAGAGTTGCAAAATTGTTGTTGCAATTGGCTTAGAGGCCTACTAAGTGATATTATTGTAGTCATCAGCAAAGCAGAGGCTGCATAATATTGACTTGGATCTTGGACCACTAAGATTTATATTGATTATAAATCCGTATTTTATGTTGGGGGCATAAGATATGTTAAAATTAGTGGGAGCTAATCAAGACAAAATGCCTTGTTTGATTAGTATAATAATTGTGATCTTATTTGGTTCTATTTTATTGCTTTCTTTTATCTCTGTTTATTTATCTGCAACTGTTTTGTTATGTTTGTTGGATACGGTAAATTGACTAGGTCAAACTTTCTGGATTGACCGCACAATTTGCGTTTGGTGCTAAGGCTAGATATGATTGATTATGTCTTAGAGAAATCAATCCACATCATCCTTAATGTGACTTTAGAAACTTTCAAAATGTTTGACATTGAAAGTTATAAGAAACATATGGATGATGTAACTTCTACTAAATGTATCACATTTGTGTCTATGAGTTTGGAACTGCATAAACAACATGATCACATGTTTCGATTGAGATGTTGATACACCTGAAGAGTGTTAATGCTTTAGAAGCTAAGACCATAAAGTATAAGATACGCATGGATCTCTTCAGGATTAATCTACATGGAGTAGACAAGGTCTTTATGGATGTCTTGAAAAAGATTGAGTTAATTGAGAGGATGGCCACGATTGGAACGGGACTATTCGGTTTTTTGTCTCAATCAACTTAATCTTGCAGTAATGATCTGTCTCATTTGTGAACTTCATAGTGAATTCAAAATGAACAATAGGACAGTGACACTGCCATGAGTTTCATGACATGTTAAGAACGATTTTGAATCGTCTTCCACTAAGGACAAATAAGTTCTTATGATTAATGCTTCTGTCAATTCTAACCCAACAGGAAAGAAAAGGTAGAAGAAGAATCATAGAACTAAATTTTGCATCCTAAGGTGGAAACCATGAAGTTTTGATAGCAGGATTTGGTATGTTTATCATTGAGGTGAACATGTCTACTAACAACTCATGCTCCTGATTATTAGATACGAGTTATAATTCACACATTTGTTAAAATGTGTGTTGTCTAACTAAAACAGGAGAGTGGGACCAAGGAAATTTGACTTACGCATTTGTTTTGAGAAATAGTTGCTGCTAAATGCATAAATGTCTTATGGATTTGATCTATCTCTGGGTTTATGGACATGTTAGATTGTTATTTTGTTCTTGGAATTACGAGGAGTATAATTTACATTCTCGTGTTAGACATTGAAGTTTTTCTATCCATTTTGCTTATAGAATTTATTCTATTTTGCTTAATGGAGATGAAAATATTTCACTTGAGAATACTTTATACTTGCTCAAAGCGAACAAAATATCCTCAGTGTGTAAAATAAACTATCACAAGCAATGCGAATAGTCCGACTTAACTTTGGCATGTAGGCTTGGTCACTTAATGAGAAATGATTAACAAGATCGAGAAAGTTAGACTATCTCACACTTTTGACGTAAAGTCTTAAAGTGCTTGTGAAATCACATCTCAAGGTTAAAATGACCAGCGAGCCACTTTCTAGGAAAAGAATACAAGCTAAAGAAGTATTTGAGTTGATTCACATAGTGATATGTGGACCGTTTCCAACTCAAGCACAAAGTGGATTTTCGTACTTCACAACTTTCACAGACGATTTCTTAAGGTATGGAAATGTGTATCTTATGAAACACAAATCAGAAACTTTGAGAAATCTATGGAGTTTAAGTTAGAAGTCAAGAAACAACTTGGAGAAGTATTTAATCTCTAAGATTAGATCGAGAAAGAAATACTTAAGCCATGTGTTCGTCGATTGCTTGAAGTCATATGGAATCCATCCACAATGGACTCCTCTAGGGATACCTTATCTGAGTTGGGCATCCAAAAGGAGAAATCGAACATCATTAGATATGATTCGATCCATAATGAGCTTCTCAAAAACTTCTGGTGTATCTTTGGGACTATGCCTTGTTTACTATTGCTTATATTCTGAACCAAGTTCCACTTGAATTAGTTGAGTAAATATCATATGATGGTGGTATTGAAGTTTTACACATGTGTGAACCTTGGGTTACACTACATATGTAAAGAAAATGCTCACTGATTAGTTGGAATCAAAAGTGAGAAGTCTTACTTTGTGGGATATCCGAAGAAAACACGAGAATACTATTATTTTCTTGGAAAATATAAGTTCACGGTTTTAGGATTGCGATGTTTCTTGACAAGACTTGGTCTATAGAGAACAAGATCGTTATGACTTAGATCTTGACAAGATTTGAGAGCCACAAAGTCAACATTGAGGAAGAAAACTTGTTAGATGGTCTAAACAAGGATTTAGTGGGAGCTGTTCATGATCTTATTGGTACTGATGCACTACTTAGAGCGTCAGACACATCCAATAAGAGCAGTATTGAAGATTATGCAGAAATGCAAGATTCTTCAATACGGGGGGGAGATGTGACATTGGATGTCGAAGATTCTTCATCATGATATAACATACCAACTTCCTCAAGTTCAGAATTACGAAGAGCCTGCACAAATGCAAAACTCAGCGTTGTACATAAGTAATAGAGAATGTTAACCAACCAAAGAATGTAATTATTGATCTGGGATCAATACGAGAAAGAATTTGAAATTGGTTATGATCTTAGAACTTATGCGAAACTATGATAGTCATAGGTTCCATGATGGTCATATATTCTTAGAAGTGGCAAGAAGCCATAAAATTTGAAATGGATTGGTTAGACCTTAAATGTGTCATCATCTGGGGTAATATCCATTTGATGCTAATGACAATGTGCAAACCTGCAAGGCTAGGTTAGTGGCAAAAGATTATAGTCAGTGCGAGAGCATGGATTATGATTTTTTCGTCAATTGCAAAAGTCAAGTCCATTGAGATTTTACTTGTTGTTATGAACTAAAACAAGCTTCTAGAATATGGAACACAAATGTTTTGACAAAGAAATCAAATCGTTTGATTTTGGTCAAAAGCAAAGAAAGTATTGTGTTTATAGGAAACACAAGAATGAGAACAAAATTTTCATCATCATTTATGTATGACATATTAAAAATGAAAATTATTGTACTCATGATGCAATCCATGAAAGACCAGTTGTAAATTTCCTTCATGGTGAAGGATTTGAGTAAAGCCTATTATATCCTTGGGATCAAGATCTATTGAGTTTGAGCTAATAGATTGTTAGGCTATCAAAATCCACTTACATAGATAAGGTGCTAAGGCGATACTCCATGAAGAAGTTCGAAAGGACATCTACCGATGGAATATGGCATCTATTTGTCAAGAAAGGATTGTCCTTCTAATGACAATGAGATTTAATGCACAAAGGATTATCCTAACGCTAGGGCAATAGGATGGTCATGAATGTCATGATATTCACTACACAAGGTGTAGTTTGTGTGCTTAGCATCGTTGGCAGATTTTAAGAGATATTAGAAATAATAGTTTATGTTAGAGCATATTCCCACATAAGAGGACATAGCTAATCCTTTTGACCAATTGTTATGCATTGTGAATCATAACAAACACTTTGAGTGTTTGGGCATTGGATATCTTCGAGACTGGCTTTAGTCAGTGGGAGTAAAAAGTAATATGTCTAGAAATAATCTGTGTTGAGACTTATTACTTGATCACATTTATGACATTTGATGTCACTAATGGCATTATGCATTTATTTGATTGAATACTTTGATTATTTGTTTTCATTCAATTAAATGTTCCCATGAGTTTATATTGTTGCTAATTTAGTGGGAGGTTAGCAATAGAGTATAACTCTTAAAGCGCCCCAACTAAGGATCATCAAGATTGGGACATTGATGATATGTTATAAGTTGGCATGCGATCTGTATCACATTCTTAGAGAATGTAGTTGTTCTCACGGCTATGAGATATTAGATACTCGTGATAGATGCATGGATACTTTAGAGAGTATTGGCATACCCTACCAATATATCATTTGTTTTGGTGTCTATGATTATTGGTGTGTGGAGATTGTGACAGTCCTTTGACTTGAGGGCAATACTTATCTTACTTATTGAATGGTATACTTTGACCAAGTACAATGCTTGCACTCCAACCAAAGGGGTAGATACGGCTTGTGTTGGGTATATCAGGATATAAGGGAAGGTGGTAGTTGTGCCAAGATGGGATTCATTCCTCGATTTACATTTCGAGAAGAACACTCAGTTTCTCTATATTACTTGACCGTTAAGTCACTGGCCAGTGCAATTGATATGTTCGAACTTTAAAAGTTGAACATGATCGATGGAGGTCATTTAATAAAGATGAGATAAATTGATAGAGCTATTAGAAAGACACAATGGCAAATTCTAGGCTCTATCGAGTGGTTCGTGAATGAAAGGATGTTACTATATCTTCGCATAAAGGTTTGTTTACAGAATCCACGTAAACGTTCTTCATATATCGAGTTCGCTACACAACGCAGTCTAGGAGTTTTGTGTAGACTTTAATTTGATTATCGTCGATAATGGAGGCCTAAAGGGTCACACTTTATGTGTATTGTTGATTCGCTTAAGAGTGCAAAGTTAGTGCTTGGTGTTTAATCTAATGCTAGTCCAAGTGGGAGATTGAAAGATATTATGGACTAGATTAGGATATATTTGATATATTCTAATACTAAGTAAGACAGTTAAAGTGTGAATTCCTTAGTCGTAATTGTTGACTAAGGAAGACAAGACAATTTAGAATTGTCTTCTTCGCTTATAAATAAGGAAGCTTGGTCTTACGAATTTATATACGAAACATTAGAAGAGAAAACACCTAAAGAGTACTATGGTTTCAATCGGAGATTTCCTAGCTGTCGAAGATTGAAACATGCACTGGGAATTGTTCCTGCATCGAATCGACATACACGTGGATACCTTAGTAGTGGATTCACGGCAAGGATCGAGACGCACGTTTACTACACAACAAGTAAGTTAATTTTATTGTTGTGTACCTTTGTAATCTCTACACATGAATCAATTGTAAATCTAGATCTAATCCTTGAATGTATATTCCGCTGCGTATCATTAGATGATGTCAAGGATATCCAACAAAGAGGGGGGTTTGCCTAGGTAAGACGACCGACCATAGGCCCGCTCTGTCCTTAAGAAATAATCGTAGCCACTACCTTGCATCAATTTTCTATCGCGGGATAAGGTTTCATTAATTACTTATGCTTTAATCAATCGATAAGACTGTTTGGTGTTTTTTTTTTTTTTTTGGTGTTGCATCATTTGTTTTGAATTCATTTTAATGGCTATAACTCCACCACCTGTCCTTGATTAATTCCACATCATTAATTACCGTTAATGCTCATACTTCCTTCGCATTTCCTTGTAATTAATGGCGTTCCCATACATAGTGGAACGAATAAATGATATCTTTGTATAGTTTAATTTTTTTCATTAAAAAGTTAATCTGTATTTGTACAATTCCTTTACTTAATAACTATATATTTATAATATTTAATTTTGTGAATGAACAAACAAATTTATAAATTATGATGATAAATTTGAATTTTAGATTTTTAATTCTAAATTTTACCCACTCTATCATTAGATCAACAAAAGCATACAATTATATTTAATATTATTAATGATGTTATTTGTACTTATACTAGGACCAACTTTATAGAAAAACAAATGCTATATATTTATAAGCATAAAATATTAGTACGTCTCATATTTAGTGGACATATATAAAATGCTATTCTGACTTGTAATTGAAAGGTTGTTCTTGTTTTTGTTTTTGTTTTTTTTTTTTTTTTTTGTGCGAAGGTGGTTCTTGTTTTGGAATCAAAGCCTATATAAGTTTTTATCACATCATTTGAATAAGTTGAACTCCAAAGCAATAAGATTCGAAGCTCCAAATCAGATTAATCTTTATATATATATAAAAAGCAAAGTAAATGTCAATAAATTTAATTTGAAGGGTAATTTTGGAATGAAGAAAAATTGCATCATCCACTCCTAAGTCCTAACTGCCGGAAATTTAATTGGGAAAAAAAACTGCCCAAATGTTTAATCATACAATTAGTATTCTTCCTTTTTAATCTCATTTTATAGATAAATCACATCTTTTCTATTTTCATTCAATTATATTTTACATAAAAGTATGAATTATACATCTTGATGGAAAAGTCATGAAATTATCTTTAATTTGATATATAATATGGAAAAAATAAATTTAAGATGAACAAATTATAATAATAATAATTATACTTTAACATATTAAATAATTTATATTTTGAATAGATATATTTTCCCTAAAATTTGGAACCGCATTTTAGCATGCTGTATCAAAAGAAAGTTTCCATTCATGCATGAAATGAAGTAGATAATTTTATGCTTCTTAAAATTTATTTTTCTTAATGATAATATTTTAGTTTTTTAAAATACTTAAAATATTAAAATTTATGCTTTAAAATTTAGATAATTTTATGCATTAAAATTTATTTATATCTAACATACTTAATATATATATATATATTTACTAATGTATGTTATTTCAAAAATTCAGATGTTATTTTAGTTTTATTTGTTATTTCTTTCTTTATTATATAAAATGCAGACCTTATTTTTAATCAAATATTATATTTTTGCATAAATTACATTGATTATATTAAACTATTAGATCAATTTACAAATAATAAATTTGATATTAAAATTAATTTTTTTTACGTTATAATTATGATCTCTACGCCCACAAAAATAGCCTATTTTTGTCATTCAAGGACGTTCACAAAAATTAGTCTCATTATAAATTTGGAAAGTTTGCATCAGGTGATGGATTTGATGAATCTTTTTCTTACTCACAATATAATTAATTATAATTATTTACACTTCTTTTTAAATATGATCATTTATTCATTCACAATACACTAACAATTTTTATTAAAATTTGTATCATCTCTTTCTATGACTATTTTTTGTGGAAGAAGAAAATATAAATATATAAACAATTTATGCAAATCTAAGATGACAATCACCGCGCATAGCGCGGGAGATACACTAGTTATTTATAAATATATATTCATCCTTTTCAAGCATAGTTACTCACTCTCACGACGTGTTTTTCATTAACGTAATTTCATATATTGAACTTAATGGTAAATTTTTAAACAGTTAATAAGCAATTTATGAACTTTTAATTCTATAATAGTCTGCTTCCCCGATTAGACCACTTTAAAAAGGCATTATATATTCTCATAATTTATTAATATTGTATTAGTTGCAAATGAATTTCTCATTGATATAGGGACTTTTCAGTTTAGATTTATTTTACGAAGTGCGCGAAGATCAAATTAAGTGATTCGTGAAACCAAGAGAATATTTAATTTGTTTTATTACAATGAGTTTCTAATTATCTTGTTATGTTTTAAATTAGATCTTACAAGAAGTCATAGCACAATTTTGGAATTAAACTATAGGAGTATTTAGAAATTTTCATAAATGCTAGCTAGTAAAGGCATTGCAATTACAATATGTAATCAAAATATAAGGAATTTTCAATATAATATGGTAAGTTTTGGAGGAATCCTATTTTTTGTAGCCAAACACAAGAATCCATTTGGCACACTAAAAGGTTTTTTTTTTCAATATATATAGCACTTTAAAAAGTCCTTTTCATTAATTCACAATTCGTGTAATAATTATATACGATGCTAATTTACAGGTCAAATATTAATTACTCCAATATAGTTATTAATTTTAGTGAAGAGAAGTAAAACACAATGCTACTTACAATTCCGTTTCACTTATATTTTTAACCTCGGTTTGACTGTTCTAATATATAGGATTAGGTTCCCTAGAGAATTGTAAATAAATAGAGAACGAAGAACAATGAATAAATCTATAAATTTAACGAATATATCGCTTAGCTAATGAATATGTGTATTCGGTACAAATACAAAAAAAAATAGAAAATCTCGTCCCTTTCAGGATTCGAACCCAGACCAAAACTTATTCATAAGATACATTGATTTATTCATCGAAATTATAGACTTATTCGTAACTTTGTATTTGTTTTCCGTTCTTTACTTAATTTGCAGTTATCTATGGATCTTCTCCATATATATATATATATATATATATATATATATATATATATATATATATTAGAACATGTGTTTATAAATTTAATGTTATTTCTCATGAATACTAATTTATGATATTTGCAACAAAAAAAAAATGGGAACAAATATAATAGTTATATTTACTATGTACTATTTCAAATTAAAACTCGTATTAGTGATCATCAATAATTTTGCAAAGAAAAACGATGAAAATGTTATGTGAAAATGTGTTTATTTATGTACACATTTGCAACACTTTCAAAGTGCTTAATGCTTATATTTGTTTTGAATTGATTTCCCTAAATACGATTTAACGCCTCATAGTTAATAGAGTAAATATCACTTTAAAGAGTAGTGCTATCTGGATAAAAAAAAAATGTTAAATATTAAAAAAATTGATTTATTTAAAATTTTGGTTCAAATTTAAAAAGGGTCTCGTTAAGTTTTATTGTTTTTTTTACATTGTAGTTTTTTTATAATTTTTTAACAATTTCTCTTCCTTTTTTTGTAGCTTTGTACTTTAAAAATAATAAAAATTAAAAAGGTTATTAAAAATTACAAAAAAAAAACTACAATGTGGAGAAAATAATAAAATTAACTAATTTCTTTTTTATTTCGAACCAAAATTTTTAAATAAATTTATATTTTTTAAGTATTTAACCATATTTTGTCCAAATAGCATTATTGTTAAAAAAAATTACGAACATTTAATCAAGGATTAATCGTGTTTTGTATCCCTAACTTTCAGCGTTTTTCTCTACCTTTGGTTTTCTATTCAAAAACCCTCAACTTTCAGCGTTCTCCAAAAATGTTCCACAATACAAAACTTGACGATGGAATGATGAATCAACTCAACGGATTCTTAGGTGATTTTTTTCCACCTCAACCAATTAAATGATGTCATTCCGCCTAAGAATCTGGTTAGATGATTCATGATTATGTCGTCAAATTTTGAATATATAACGGAACATTTTTGAAATTGTTGAAAGTTGGAGGACCTTAAATAGAAATCGAAAGTCGATGATACTTTTTAAAAAAATGCAGAAAATTAGGGACACACAAACATAACTAACCCTATAATTGATATGGAGTATATTAGATAGTGCATGTAGATATATACATATTCAAGTATATATTTTATCAATCGATCTTAATTATAACACTTAAAGTTAATTATAACCACCAATTTATTCAAGTAAAAACGAGAATCAAACATATTCAAGGTGTTTAAAAGCTTCTAAAAAGTTTAAAGCATAAATTATCTTACCACCCAAACCCTAAACGAAAATTAAATTTATTGATATAAAGAGGTTTACAAATTAATACCTTGTGTGCGCATAACATCTATACAAAAACAAAAGTTGATCTTCTTCGCAGCCATAGAAACAAAACCCTACTTTTTCCGGTAAATCCTCAGGCATGTAATAATATGATTTGTTAGTGTTAAACATAATTAGATCGCCGATAACTCCTTGTGCATCATTGCAGTCACAATATTCCTCAGTTAGATACTTAACCCTAACATATATATTATTGAAATAAAATACATAAATCCAAATTGTAAATGCTGCACTCTCACTACAATCAATGATTTACGTAGTAGTAATATATTACACTTGAAATCCATTGGTTGCATCCAGTTAGTTACTAATGAGACGATACATGAGAAATGGTCGGCACCAAACAGATATCATCATATATATTTACATTTCCCTCTTATTCTCTCCCAACTAATTCCCTACACTCTTCTACTTAACTAGCTGCAGGAAACCTTATCCGTTATTACATATCTCATATTTGCTTGCCCAGTTTAAAACTAAGGCAGCAAAAGGACACGGACACGAACACGAACACGAACACGAACACGAACACGAACACGAACACGAAACGATCCTACCTAGCTAGTCGATCAAGAGGCTGGCGAAGGAGGAGGAGAGCTGCATTACTCCCATCTCTTTCGCCAACACACACAAGAAGCGGAACAATCTCTCCAAATTCAAATCACTCTCTTCTTCTTCTTCTTCGTCTTCTCGTATCGTCTCCAGCTTGGGCGAATGGCTAGGTTTCTGAGGCCACACCACCGGCGACGGCGCCGTCTCCATGCACTGCTTCACCATATTATTGTTCTTCATTTTTTTTAATAATTAATTGGATGGGATTGGAGGCCTTTAAATAGGCGATTTGGAGCCACCAAAATATCTGCAGCAGAGCCGACGATGATGAAAATTCATTGCCGCGGCTAACGGTAATCAGAAGCTACACGCGTCCTTGCTGAATCACAACATGATATCGACTACCAAGTTTTTGGACGACTACTACTAATTAATTACCTTCTTCGCAGGGTTCACTAACCTTAAACTCTTCAAAAAATTAATGCTCTTTCGATGCCTCTAGAAGTCTCTACGAATTGCCTTCTATTTATTTTTACTCATTTAATTTTTCTACTCAAGTTCGTCAACTTATAACTTATTCTTTGAGATGGTTTCTAAAGATTAGTTACAAGTTTTATTAATATTCAATTTCAGTCATAATTAAAATTTAATTAATTAAGTAAACAAAAGTATTGCTCGCGAGATGTTTTGAGCTTATGGACTGTTTTGGTGAAAAAGTAAGAGAAGCAATTTTTATCTTAAAAATAAAAACAAGATTGTTTAAATAAATAAACACCGTTTGATGTGCAAAGTGGCAACAAAAGCAGCACGCGTCGGCCAATAAGCGAGTGAAAAGGAGATGCTATAGTTTTGTCGTTGAATTATCGGCATCTCATCTCACAATTTTAAAATTTCATGCATCACTCATTTAGATTACACCGACGAAATATAAGATGAAAACAAGATATTTTTTGAGTAATAGAATATATATGTATATATTTGGGATTTTGCGTATATATGCAAATGCACGCAGAACAAATACGCGGTCCGAGATTACGTGTGTATTCTGGTATTGCAAATGAAGAGGGCAAATGTACGAACTAATTTAAACCATCAATTTCACATCCTCTTTTCCACATTCTAACACGCAAATCACGTAGAAAATAAATATGAGCTTCATCATAATATCTCATTTCATGCAGGCCCGCCTCTGAGGGCGGGCGAGCATGAGCAATCGTCTAGGGGCCATCAATATTGAAGATTCCAATTTTATATTCTCTTATACTCCCTCCGTCCATAAAAGAACTTCCTAAGAGGGAGTGGCACGAGTTTTAAGAAAAAATATTGTTGAGTGTATTGAGAGTGGATAAAAGGTAGTTGAGTGTATTGAGAGTGGTGAAAATGTGTTATAATTAATATTCGGAGTTGTGAAAAGTGAAAAGTAAGAGGATTATAAGTGGTGGGGTATAGTCCAAAAATAGATAGGAAGTTCTTTTGTTGACGTCCCAAAAATGAAAGATAAGAAATTCTTTCGTGGACGGAATGAGTATATACTATTATTACTATGGACTCAATTTTTTTTTTTTTTATGTATACTACTAGCATTAAAAAAAATTAAGGCCCAAAAAATTACATTCCAAATTAAATTTGAGAGTCCAAAATTATATCCCCAACTATTTTTGGATAATAGCGACATAGTGTAATTGCGTTTTTAATTCTTTCTCTATTGCGACTCTTCACCTCTCACGTAGCCAACTCTTCATCTCCTTCTCCAGAGAGTTGTTCTCAATTTCACTTCTCAATTCATTGTTTTTAAAAATTCCTTTTCCAATAATTTTTCAACTGTTAGAATCTTGAAAATAAATACGAGAAATTGCAGATTGTATTATCCTACAGTTCTATCTTGTTCTTCATATTTCACTCTTCAATTCCTTGCCCAAATTCTGAAATTCATTAATCGCTTTGCAATCTCAATTACCTAAATTCCGAAATTTATTGGTCCCAAATTCGAAGATTTTTTTGAAGAATCGAAGAACTTATTGTATCAATTTGAAATCTACTTTTACTCATGATAATATATCCGATGTTGACTTAGATGATTTATTTATTGAATTAAAAATATTACAAATGACATTACCAAATAAAATTGCAGATTGTTATCCAAATGTTGCAACAGCTTATAAGATCTTGTTAACTATGTCTGTTACCGTAGCTTCAACTACGGGGGGCTTCTCAATGTTAAAATAGTTGAAGAAATATTTGAGATAGTTGATGTCGCAAGAAAGATTAAACAATTTAGCAATTTTATGTATTGAAAAAGATATCTTAGAAAATCTTGAACTAGTGGTGTAAATTCAAGTAGAGGGTATCGGGTATACCCTCACCCAACCTGATACCTGTGCGGGTATCGGGTACCTGATATTACATGATACCTTCCTAGGTCGAGTGCGGGTATTGAGTTACAGAAAATTGCGAATATCGAGTACCCAATAATAATAATAATAATAATAATAATAATAATAATAATAATAATAAAAGAAAAAAATATTCAATGAACAATGTCACACTACATAGGACCAGACATTGTTCATTACACACCAAAACTACATAGGACCAAAAATTGTTCATTTCACCAAAATAGCATAGAATTGGAGCATGCAACAAAACAAGGGTTGGCGCATGTTTAGACTCTAAAATAGACAAGGTTCGGGGATGGGCTTAGGCCATCCGTTTCACCAGTGCCCAGTGTTCAGTACTATACAACATCTTTTGACACTTAAGTAACATAGATATGATGTTCAAATTAGTCTATTCTTGATTAATAGGTGAAATTTATGGTAATTAATGCAAAATAATAATAACAATTAATAATAAAAGAAAAAAAAGGAAAAAACAAAAGAAAGAAACATAGCACAATAAACAGTGCTGCGTTACTGTTCATATTATGGGTCAGCCGTTGGAGATGGCCTCATGCACTACAAATTCCTATTCAAAAGTAAAAACCATCATCACAATTTAGTGCCAAAACATAAGAATCTCGGGCAGAAAGCAAGTCATTCCTTTTCGCGAGAAGGTAGATTTTACTAATCAAACTATACAGTATCATGGGATGAATAATCCCAGAAAATACATAATATGAGATTCGCGCATAGTTACCAAAAGAAGCCAAACTCAAGTTTCTCAATCATCTAGGGGCATTACATTTACTTTTGAGTTTTGAGTGATAATTTGGTGATGATAATAATAAAAAATACTCCATAAGCAAGCCCACAACATACTATGTATTGTAAATCCAATCTATGTCTATCAACCAAAGTAAACATACCCAAGTTTTTATGAGTAGTAAACATTTTATATGACATGCAACCCCAAAGTCACTTCAAAGGATGATAATTATCGTTGATAATGTGACTCTGTACAAACAAGAACTTGACATCTACAAAAATGTAAAATGACTACGAGCCGAGCAGATAGATACAACCCCAATTTCAGCTAGCTGTGACAGTGTTGATTTATATATGCACTCAATATACTTTGAATGTAGAAATTAGGAGTAGTAATTTCTCTTTAAGAATCGCTGCAAGTAAATAATTCAAACAAACAAAGGATTTTTCAATCAGAGGCCAACCAGACAAAAAGACTAACTACGTTATACTGATATCGCAATACTAATAATATAAACAGCATATTCCGTTTAAATGTCGCCGTTTTGAATCCAAAGATACCTCAGATAAATAACTTAATCCTCAGAACCACAGGTAATCAAAAAACACGTAAATAACAAAAATAAATAAAAAACTTCCAAACAAAACCTTGAGCTCAATCCAGCGGAACTTCCACATCTCCATCGGTTATCTCCTGCTGCAAATCCTTGGGATCCTTTCCATCGACGGTGCACCCGACGGAGACGCACGTGCCTAGAATCTCCTTCACGGTTCCAGACAAATCCTTCGCCATGGAGCGCGGGCTCATAACCTTCGCGATCTCGATGACGTCGTCCAGCGAGATGTTGCCGTTGTGCTTGATGTTCTTTGTCTTCTTACGGTCGCGCTCCGGCTCCTTGAGCGCCTTGATGACCAAGGCGGCGGCGGATGGGACGACGGTGACCTTCGCCTGACGGTTTTGGACGGTGAGCTTAACGGTGACGCGGAGGCCCTTCCAATCCTTGGCGGTTTCCTTCGCGATGTCCTCACCGATTTTCTTCGGGGAAAGACCTAGAGGTCCGATCTTAGGGGCGAGGGAACTGGCGGCGCCGACTTCTCCGCCCGTGACGCGGACGTAAACATCGACGACCTGTGATGGATCAAACTTCGGCGGCATTATTGGAGTTTGCTAGGGTTTGCGAGAGAGAGTTTAGAGAGAGGGAGAATTGGAGACAGCAAATGAAGCAGTGAAGTAGGGTTTTACCGTTTTAGAGCAGTAGAGGCTGGAATGGCCCAATTTTTTAGCTTGGCTCCTTTAATGGAATACAATTGGGTTTATCATTTGGGTATGGGCCTCGCACCTTCTAGAAATTCGGCCCAATAAATTTTGGGTTTGGGTAATATTTCTGTTGATTGTTTCGGAATCGGATCCGAATGTGAACATTAGAATCTTTATTTTAAATTGGGGTGATTCTATTTATAGCCCAAATTTTACTCTTTGTAGCATTTAATTTATTAAAATATTATAAATATTAATAGAAATACTATTTCACCCTTGTAGCCTCTAATTAAAAAGTTAGTAAAATTATAACTCTTCTACAACGCTTTTTTCCACGGTGTAGTTGTCGTGCGCCGATTTCTCCACAATCTTCAGCTTATCTCTGGATAAGCAGAATAAGATTGCGATTGGGGTTTTGAGGGCGCTGCTGCCGCTTCTCCACACGTTGTAGGTCTAACTCAGAACGGATTCGGCCTGGTGTTGTACCATATGTTTCTAATGTAGAGCAACCGGGTGAAGATGATCAAGCTCGATGTAGATTTTTCTGGGGATATGTTGGGTTGGGTTATGTTGGTTTTATATATATATATGGAGCGCTCTAATGAGATCCCTATTTTTAGTGAGATCCTAGACACGATCTCGAGCGTTTATTTTCTCACTCATATGGTTGAAATTGTACCTAGAGGGCGAATTTTTTTCTCAGGGTTCAAATCTTGGAGGAAGCGAAATATTTTAAATTTCGTTATTCATCAGTATATATGTTTTATTCATTACCAATTTTTTAAATTTCGTTATCAGTATACATTGCCTTGTTCATTAGTATATATGTTTTTTTCATTGAAAAATAAGGGTTTCAGTGTATCACGAAAAATAAGGATCTCATTGGAGCGTACCCCTATATATATATATAGGGGAGGGCTACTGTATAAACATTTCTTAACATATAAAATACGAACTAATTAAAATGTATGAATTCTATGTAAAATACATTTGCGAAAAATATATTTTTTACTACCTTTGGGATTCGAACTCAGGATCATGAATTCATCTAATACGGTGATGAATCAACCGTAGATCTTGATGATCTAAGAACTAAAAATAGTTCATATTTTATATTTTAAAAAATATTTTTATTTTAGTCCACCCCTATATATATGTATGTATGTATGTATCCAATGTGGACATATATTTATATATGTTCACGTGGGATTAACGAGTTTAGAAAATCATGAAGAATAAAAAAAATGAAAATTTGATCTAGGATATGATCAAGGATGGATAATTATCATTTCCATTTTTGAATGGATAATATTATTCATCCTTGAAGTGAAAATAAGGAAAGAAAAAATTGTGAACTTCTCTTTTGTGTCAAATGTTGGAAAAGAAATTAAATATTTAAAGAGTTAAATTTTTGTTATCCCTCATTTTCCAATGATAAATTTATTCATCAAATTAAACGCACCCTAAGTGTTTTTGTTGTAAAAAAAGTACTAGTATATTTGCCAATAATAAATAAATTGTGCCTTTCTGATTTATAATTTGCGAAATGACTCGAAAATGACAGATTCAATATTATTCATGTTTTGTGTTTCATCACTATAAATTTATATAGCAATAATGATATTTAAGTTATCCCGTAATAAAAATACAAAGGAGATGCATAATGGTATAACCATTAATTTGTTTTCATATGTAAACATATAATTAAATAAATACATAATTATCATAAAAATATATATAAACTTACTCCGCCTCCAAATAACTTCCTACACAAAAAAAGGACACGAATTTTAAAACATAAATATGAAAAGTTAAAAAAGATGAAAAGTAAATATAAATGGGGTATCGATAATGGTGAAAATGTGAAAATTACGAGTAGATATAATATTATTAATGGTGGGGTATAATTAAAAATAGAAAAGAAATTTTTTTCGGAGGCAAATTGAAAAAAAAAAGGAAATTATTTGGGGATGGATGGAGTATAAACCGTATATTTATATAAAAAAATAAAAAATACATAATCGCTTCGCTTTCATGGTTTCATTTCCATTACTGATCGATTTAAAAGCAAAATCATAATGCTTTCGCCATCCAAATTTTTCTTTGAAGTAGTTGTGTGTGTGTGTGCGCGCAAGCAGCTGTCTAATCACTGAAAAAGCTAACAATAATTGTAGATTAAAAAAAATAAAAAAATCCCTCAGAATTTTGCAACTTGCAAAAACTTTTAAGCCATGCATCAAGTCATGACTTTCTTCACTTGCCACTTTCCATGAATTTGTATAAAATGTCCCTCAAACATGGACAACACGCTCTCGATTAAAGTTTATGATTTTCACCTCACCTAGGTGTCATTGCAATAATTTTTAGTATTTTTTTAAGAGCAATAGAAGTTAGTTTTAATGTGAAGGATTTACTTTTTGTTGAAACTTGAAAGTGACGAATTTTGTGAACCACAATGTTCGTTGTTGATTTTCAATGCACTTATGAAAGTTTTGTTTGTGTACCATTTGGACTTTTTTTTCAGATATTTTATGAAATATATAGTTTTTGACCATAAATTAAAAAGGGAGATAGAAGATAAAAATGCCTCGGAACTATTATGAAATTATACATCGTGTATTTGTATATACTATTATAGAGAATGGTTTCAATGAGATCCTTAGAGCATCCACAGTAGGATACTCGATCCATCTTACTCGAGTAAGCTGGAGATCGAGTACTCCACTGCAAGCCGAGCTTACTCGAGGTCTATCCGATTTTTCGGGTGAGGTCTGATCCCCTTTATACAAAGCGCGTGCGTGACATGCGCCTAATTAAAAAAAAAAAATTCGAATTCAATTTGGCAACGGCTCTATTGCCGACTTTGAAAAAAAAAATTGTTTTCTTTTCGGCCATTCGACCGATGTTGCATTTTGTTTTGTTTTTTTTTTTTCTCTTCTATATATACTTCCTCCCCCATTTTTCATTCACCAACACATTTTCTACCTTTTTCTTCCCCCTCCTCTCTCAAATTGTTGCAAAAATGGATTCATACAATCTCAACTACTACAACCCAAATTGGTTTCTCGACCTCTCCGGTGACTATCATCCCGATTTATCGTGTTTCAACTTGGAGAAGGAGCCCCCAAGCGGCGAGGAGGAGGCACCGCCGGCCTATAGTGCACCGAAGCCCAAGAAAGGAGGGTGGCGTAAGGCGATGGCCTTCAAAGAGAAGGCGCCGGCGCCGGAGGAAGGAAGGACCCCCATCCCCGTCATACTACACCCCCGAGGAGACGGACCTCATTGTCCGAATTTGGGCGGAGGAGACCAACGACGCCATCTGAGGTGCCGACCAAAACGGGGAGGCCTATTGGCAACGGATTCTCGACCGGGTGAACCCCCTCATCGGCGTCAACCTCAAACACCGGCAAATAAAAGGACGTTGGGTCCGAGTGAGTGAGGCTATGGGAAAATATTGGGTGGAGACACGCAACAAGTGGCCTTCCGGCCATTCCGACGACATGCTTCGAGAGAAGGCCCAAATTCTTTTCGCCTCTAGGAGCAATTCTGGCCTTTTCAACTACTAGAGTGCATGGAAACTTATCCGGACAAACCGAAAGTTCAAGTCTATGTACCTCGAGGGAGACGTGCATGCCTCCAAGAGGACAATCGGATACGGGCGACATCACCACCTTGGCGTCGGGTGAGGAAATCACGTCATCCCGCCCAATTGGAAACAAAGCGGCGGAGGCGGCAGCAAAGGCGAAGGGGAAGGGGAAGGGGAAGGCATCGGCATCGCTAGCCTCGAAACCTCCACCCGAATGCAAGGAGATGTTGGACAGGTCTGACAACAAGATCACCCGAATCATGGAGATGTAAGACCAAAAGAATGCCCTCAAGAGGGAGATCCATGACGATTGGGTAATGTTCATGAAGACTTCCGACATGACTCCGGAGCAATTAGAATGGCACAAGGAACAGGTGGCAGAGATTCTAGCTCGGCGAACGGGTGGTAGAGACTAAATAGGTTTTTATTATGTAATTTTTAATTATGTCTTTAGTTTTTTTTTTTTGTAATTTTTAGGATTTTAAAATTAATACAATTTAAATTTGAAGTAAATTGTGTTATTTAAATTTGTGCAATTAAATTTAAATGAAAAGTACAAAAAACAAAACTAAAAAGATCAAGTAAGAGATCAAGTCATTCCACTGTGGTCTCCTTGCTCATTGTGGTCTCATCTTCTATCAAGTAAGCTCGTTACTCAACCACTGTGGATGCTCTGAATGTATATTGAGATTTTAGATTGGTTTGTAGGTATTGATTTAATGTATCGGAAGAAAATTTTGCCTCGGTTTGAATTCTGAGAAGAGCAAAGTTTTATTAATTTTTTTAATATCGTTATTCAACACTATATAGTGTCTTATTCATCATTATATATTGATTTATTCATTAGTCTTAACAATTTCACTGGAACCTACCTCTATAAATATATAATAAAACAGAGGACCGATATACCACAAATCGTTCACGAATACTTATTATGAGTGCTTAACCTCTCTCTTTTTCATTGTACCAAAAAAAGGCATTTCTCTTTTTCATTTTTCATATTTTATTTTCTCTTATAAGTTATGCCTCATAAAGTAACCTCATAATAATTTAATACACTTTCTAAATACACCTTTCTCTTTGTCAAATTTATAAATTATTACTCCCTCCGTCCCACGAATTTTGAGTCAATTTCATTTTTTGATCATCCCATAAATCTTGAGTCATTTTTATATATAGTAAGAATTAGGGAAAAATAAGGGATTCTTATCTTAACTAATTGTGTACTTTTCTACTTTATTGCCTACACACTTACCTAATCACTTTTTTACTTTATTACCTATACATTTAAAAAACTAAACTTCAACTCCTTAATTCTCGTGCCGAAAGGAAGTGATTCAAAATTCGTGGGACGGAGGGAGTACGTAAAACCAAAATCTCATTTAACTTCAATAAGAGGAATACAGATAATAATTTCTGCTTTGAATTTTATATAATTAACAATTCTGATGTTCTTAACCATCAGTTTTAAGGAATAAGAGAACAAATAAATGAAAAATAAAGAAGAAGATACTAATATGAACTATACATTAAGACAATTACAAATAGTGTTAGGAATATTAATCATCTCCATCACATAGTTAACGTATACTTTAGAGGAGATATTTTCTCTTGCTTTTATAGTAGTGCTTTCAGTGGAATCATTGCGACAGAAAATAAAAATATCAATTTGGCTTTAATTAGGCATATTACAGCTAATCCCATTTTCTGATATTCATGTTACTTAACTACCACATGGAATTAATATCTACGGTTTCCAAAGTAATCCAAATGGATCCAACTAAAATTGATACTCCTACAAATTTCATGGAAAAAGAATATACAATAGAATATTTAGAGGGTTGCTAGATTTTTTTTATTTTTTTATTTTTTGAAGGGGAAACAATGGGTCTGAACCCTAAACTTTCCTGTTTAATTATTATATACATCAATTTGCACTTTTTGAACATCTCCGTGGACACTAGATTTTTATTTGATGGTTTACTTTCTTTCAGTTCGTATGTCACATGAGAAACTAATTAAATAAATATTTTTCTTGCGACTTGGATTACCTTTTTCTTATATCAAAGCTTAATGAATTGCGGAAATTTTTGCGAAAGCATCTGTAGTGATTCTAGTGAAACGACAAAAATTGTCACATATGATGTGCACACAGATAATATGAGAAGCTTCACATTGCCCCTATATTTCATTACTACTTTTTTTCATTTATTAATTTACATTGCCCCTATTTTTCATTTCAGTAACTTTTATAAATGTAACTAATATGGGAACATCATATTAATTAGGGGCGAAGCCAGGCTCCTCCAGAAGTCCATATAAGGAGCAAAAATTTTTGCCCCTTCTTTTTCAAATTTTTGATGGAAATAATTTTTTCTTTTTTTGTAAATAATAGATATGTATAAAAATCTATTGGGTATACTAAAAAGTTCGAGATTGGACAATTCGTCCCACCTTCTTTAAGTATAGCTCGGCTAGTGATATTAATCCAAATAAAAATTTGAAAACTAAATACACATGATTGCGCCCCGAAGTTGCCGTCTAGATGGCGACCTACTTTTCCGACAACAGACAATTTTTTTCTTATACTTTTCTTACGTATTTGTGTCATAAAATTGTAAGATTTTACATAAAAAATGATATAAACTTATCAATATCTAAGGGCAATTTCGATTCTTCACTTTAATTTGAGCATGAGATTAAACTTTTATAAAAATAAATATTTTTAATTAGAAATATATATAGAACTCCCTAGCTAGCTAGTGGGACTTTATGAAATCACTTTATATTTCTTATAATGTGTATTACATGGCATTATCATGCCCTATAAGTAGGTTGGTTCACACTTCCCAATCTCAAATAGCTATCCAAATAGGACCCCTTAATCCCACACTGTCCCCCTTAATAAGATACACCTCAATTATTAACTTAAATTATTAAGTCGAATCACTAATTAAAGTTTCAGTGCCTTCAATAATTAATGCACTAAAGCAACAGCAATTGTAATTTTCAAAGTGTTAATAGGCAAAAGTGCCCCATTCCTTATTCATATTTTGAAAAATGCCCACCCTTATCATGCAAAGCTACCCATGCCCTAAATTACTAATTAACCCTTAAGTGGGTCAACATCAAATGTAATGATTTCGGTTCTCTTACACAATCTTACACATTTTTGAGTTTCAATGCATTTCTTTACAATAATGACCGAAATGATTTCAATCTGTGCATGCAATGATTTTGTAAGTCACTGTATATATATATATAGTGTTCATATCTTTAAATTGTAAATATATCGACCGGACACTAATTAACACTTAAACAATATATTAAATTAAATTCAGCAAAATAGTAAAAATTAATATAAAGATATAAATAGATAGAATACAAACTTTTATGTCGATATATCATCGATCCGGCCGGTAAAATGGCCCGAGAAATGTATCCGACCGGGTACATTTCAATTTACAAATGACCCGGCCGGATACATTTTTCCTTGACAATTACCGGCCGGATCGATGATATTTAGGCATAAAATATTCTATTTTATTCAATTTCATAAAAAAAAAAAAAAATCAAGACGCTAATAATATATATCCATGCGTATCTATCTTAAATTTTTTATTTTTTTCCCTTTAATATCTTAATTTCAATACATATATTCTTTGAAATTATTTGTATATATATATATATATTTATATATATATATTGTGTTATTCTTGAATGTTGATATATAGTACTATATAACACTATATATATCGTGTAAATCAATTGATATCTTTAAATTTAAAATATACTCAATATCCGTCCCAAATAAATGCATGCTTGTTACCCAAAAAAATCATGCATGTTACCGATACATAAAGGTAAAAATATCTTTCTTCAAAATTTGATTCCCTTTTGATAGACATAAAGCCGATACAATCGGCTTCTTCACTTTTACCTACTTACTTTACTTTAAAATACTAGGGTTTTTTACTCCACCACACACCTCTATCGGCTTCTTCACTTTTACCCACCGAGAGAGAGAGTTCAAAAGATTGAAGCACAGAGAGTTCAAAAGATTGAAGCACACTCGGACTCATCCATGGCATCTTCTTCACAGGTATTTATTTTTAATTTTCATGAAATTGAATAGAATAATGTATGCTAAAACACGATCGGTCCGGCCGGTGAACTGGCCGGATAAATCGATCCGGCCGAGAACATTATTTAAATGAAACATACGGCCGGATCGATTTATCCGGCCACTTCACCAGCCGGACCGATCGTGTTTTAGCATAAATTATTCCATTTTAATTAGTTGTATGTTTATATTAATCAGTTAGTAATTTACTGAATTTAATTTAATTATATTTGGTTAAGTAATTAGTATTGCGAGTTTTGCTGGGTATTACTGAATTTGTTTCAATCTGAAATATTTGTTTAAGTAATTATAATTGCATTGTGTATGTGGGCTTTGTGCGATTTGATAAATTAAAGTATTTTATGCCGATAGAACAACTACCCGGCCGGCACTATGCCCGGAATAATGAGTCCGGCCGGGACAGTTTCAATCTGAAATGTACCCGGCCGGATTCATTTTCCCGGACACTTCGCCGGCCGGATAGTTGTTATTTAGGTATAAAATACTTTTTTCCATGTATCTGTATGTTTACATTAATTATTACTATTTTACTGAATTTAATTTAATTATAATTGTTGAATTATTAATTAATGAAACTGTTATTTTTTGGTATTAATTAAATTGCCGTTTTTTAATATTTTACTGAATTTAATTAAATTGCTTGGTATTAATTGCAGTTTAATATTTTACTGAATTTTTACTGAATTTAATATTAAATTGCTGAATTACTAATTTTACTGAATTTAATATTAAATTGCTGAATTTTACTGAATTTAATTGCAGTTTAATATTACTGAATTACTATTTTAATATTTTACTGAATTTGACTATTTTTCTCGAATTTTAGTATTTTACTGAATTATTGAATTTTAATATTTTGCGGAATTTAATTGCAGTTTAATATTACTGAATTTTACTGAATTTAGTATTAAATTGCAGTTTAATTAAATTGGTTGGTATTGATTAAATTGTAGTTATTTAATTATGCCTATTTGTATTATTTTTTAATTTTTTTACTGAATTTAATATGGTATTCATTTTGTAAATGAATAGGCGAATGTCCCATATCTTCGTCGCGACACTATAGACCAGACGGAGGTTGCTATCAGCACCTACTATAGGGATTCACATTTTCCGGATCTGGTTGAAACTTTAAATGTGGTCGGCGAACAGTGCAATTCAGATTTATTGGGAAGATTTAGAGCATCATGTTTTGGGCATTTCACTGATTGGAGGCCCGGCGCGAAGAGCAATAAAGCATTTCACCAGATTGTATCGAGGCAGATTGTGTCAGAAGAAAATGAGATGTGCTTCTTTCTGTGCGGAGCACGAGTCAGATTTTCCCCTGCGGACTACGCATTAGTGACTGGGCTCAATTTCGGGGGATCGAGGTTCGATGCGACATTACAGCACGACTGCAGTCGCGTGGAGGCATACCGACGATTCTGCGGTGCGCGAAGCATGACCATACAGTCGCTCATCAAACGCGTGTGCGATTTGGATCGTCGAGTGGATGATGAGGATGGGAGCCTGTACCTTCGTGCTGTCCTCGTGTGTGTGGCTCACACCCTTGTTCTTGGGTTGGATGCGCGGGTACAGCCGTGGCTTTGGGTGTTGGTGGATGATCTGGCTGCATTTGATAGATTCCCCTGGGGCGCGTATTCGTATAAGATGTTATGCCATTATACGAGAGAGACAGGAAAGGGCGAGAAGTATCACTTCTACGGTCCTTCGTGGGCTTTATATGTCTGGGCATTGGAGCGCGTCCCGGGCTTCGGACACATGGTCGCAGCATCTAGCGGTGATCCGACAGCGCACCCTCGGTGTTTGAGATGGACTTTCAGGGGTAAGCCGAAGCTTCACGGTCTGCGCGATCTATTCGAGGGACAGGTAATCAGTTATTTAAGATTATCCTCCACACCGTTACTGGTTTTACTTATGTTCTAATATATTATCTTTGTTGCTTTCTAGGGTGGTGTCATGCCCCTGGACCCCGATGATGACGATCTGTCGAGTCACTACTTCATATCAGCGCTGACACCGGGCGAACTCTCGGTGAGCTTCAGGCCCCCCGACAACCCATTAGCTCGGGGTGTCCAATTTCCACAGGGCACCGGAGCCCGTGTTGTGGAGGAGCGCGGGGACGAGGAGGATGTACCTAGACAGCCTCGTACGACTCGCAGTCACAGTGTCCGGGGCCCTGTGAGGGATGCTCGACAGCACGAGCCGGCTCGTCATTCAGTAGATCCGGGCTCGCGCCCTGTGAGGGATGCTCGACCCCACGAGCCGGCTCGTCATTCAGTAGATCCGGGCAAGCGCCCAGCGCCGCATACTTCTTCATCGTCGAGCGGATCTCGGACTGTATCCAGTCCCAGCGAGGGTGAGGTGGATCGTAAGTGGGTGAAGAAGACGATCCGTCAGGAGATTAAGAAGGCCTTCGGCAAATTCGTGGAGAAACTGAAGAGCAAGGGTAAAAAGGATAGGTGCAAGAAGAGCAAACATTTCCGAGTGCCCGACTCCCCTGATGATGATGACCAGCGACGGTCCCCTGATCCTCCACAGCCACGGTCTCCTCCACAGCCACGGTCTCCTCCACCCAGTGCTTCAGGGCCCGACGCTTCAGGGCCAAGCGTTTCACGTCCCTGCGACGACGACCCCCGCGATGAGGAACCACGCCATCCAGAGACCCAGGCCTACCCATCACGCCCTTCAGATTATGCCCATTCCCGCCCAGCAGAGACCCCGGATTACAACGAGCAGTGGCGGGCCATGAATCAGTCTGTTCAGGGCGACTACACACCGGCAGCGCAGACTTTTGACTGGTCGACCCAGGTCTACCCTCATTGGTCTTCCCCATTCCTGAAGCCGCAGTATAGCACAGAGACCCCGATATTCTTTGCTGAACCGCTCACTTCTATTGCACCACATGAGTGGGGACAGTCCAGTTCGGCAGGGCAGGCTCAGACGGAGGAGCCTGAGCCACAGGCAGAGCAGCCACAGGTACTGCTGCTGCAGCACCCAGAGCAGCCGCCAGCAGAGCTCCCGCGTCGCAGTCAGAGGGTGAGACGTCCGTCTAACTTTCAGAGATCGCCTTGGGTTAATAGCCAAATGCCACGTCCAGTGACACAAACCTGCAGTGACCATTATGAGAAGTGGATGGCTAGGTGTCGAGAGGGTAGGGGTCGTGAGATTTATGTCAAGGCAAGTGGTGGTTTGCGGGAGTACGACGACTTCGCGCGGGTGGATAATGTCAGCCAGGAATTCACAACTGGGGTAAATAATCTATTGATTTTAACATTGTTAAATTACTGTCTACTAACTTATTGATTTTAACATTGTTGCAGGATATTGACTTGTATTTCTTGACCTTGAGAAATAGACTTTGAGGTTCCCTGGATTTACTGGATGACGTAGATATGAATAACACAATCATAGTAGACACGGATTGGTTTGTAAGTAAACTTTCATTATTTATATGTTTTCATTGGTGCGGATATAAATTATTAATTACTTATTTGATCTGTAGATATACCTCAAGAAAGAGTTTGACGCTCTATTGGATAAGTGGGCAGGAAGTGAGTTCGGCCCCAAGGAGTTTCATGTATTGACTAGTACAGCACTGGCTGATGATTGGCAGCCTGCTATAGAGTGGGTCTGCCAAGTACGTGGAAAATCACTTAAGGGCCATGAACTTCCTCCTGGTCATATAGGATGGATGGATGCCGCACAGGTTATCAGTTAAACAATTATTGTTACTTGTCATTTGTGATTTATCGTTGTTTCTTATCAATTCATTGTGGTTTGTCATAGGTTCTCATGCCAGTCATAATTGGCCACCATTTTATCCTATGTCGGATTCGGTTAGGAGACGCCGTATGCGAGGTCTATGACCCAGTATTCCACAAGCTAACACCTCGACAACAGAATGATCGAGTTGGTGATTTATTACCTTTACTGAGATTGTTGCCAGCTGTCCTTCAGGTGTCGAGGTGGCTAGACGACACATCCATTGATGCGACAGTGGCAAAGAGCAAGTGGCCACTTATGACGGCAGTGTTTGCTCCAGCGGAGGTTCAGTTTCACCAGCAGGACTCTGTCAGCTGCGGGCCTTTCGTCTGCATGTATGCTGAACGACTGATATCTGGCTCTCCATCCATTGAGTGGGGTAACCACAACGTGGCGGCATACAGGGCCAAGATTGCTAGATCTATATTTTCGTTGTGTGAAACTAGGACACATCGTATCACTAGACTTGGTTTTGCATAGTTTTGTATATTGTTACATTAATGTGTGCTTCTATTTGGTTATTCAACGAGCATTATTTCCTGTAAATCATTCCAGCTTATCGAATATTAAGATAATTCAATCAATATCATTAACTGTTACAGCACACAAATGGATCCCACTACTCCCTGGGCTCAGTCGCCCTGCCAGCGCACGTTCTCTTGCTGTGTCCTTCTTCATGGCAGATGCTGCACTTCTTTGGTTTACGACGCCTGATACTAGAAGACTCATCGGCTTGTGTGCTGGTGCCTTCACCACCGCCTCGATGTCTACCTTCTTTTGGGCGCCCCGCTTGACCTTTTACAATCAGAGGTAATACAACCTGCTCCGCGATGTGCTCGGGAACCAACCACTGGCGTCTCGGCGGGAGATTATTAACTTCGCGAGAGTAAGTATCGATAAGAAAGTCATTCGTGTAGTACGAGTCTACATACTCCGCGATCGTATCACCGGCTTCACTATAAAAACAAACAAACTCCGATAGTAATCAATATAACGAACATTAGAACATATTTCATGATCGTACCTTATTGCAGCGATTGAATGAGAACAGGGCAGTTGGTCTAGCTGAAATACTCGACATTCGCATTTTTTCTTCTCTAGATCCACCTTGAAGCTTCTGTCAGCAGTTTGCACCTTATACTTCATGCCACTCAACCTTTGTGCAGTGTATCGACGACTTTTTTGGACTTCAATAGCTACCCTTTTACCAGCCTCAACAGTCAAGCCTTGCTCGATTTGTTGTGCAGCCCTTAGTCGCTCGCTGAACCATTTCTCAATAACAATTCTGATTGCCTCTAACATCGAGTATATAGGAAGTCTTCTTGCCCACAACAATCTGGAATTAAAAGCTTCAGCAGCATTTGATGTCATAAAACTGTAGCGTCGCACAGGCATAGGACACATCGAACGAGCCCACTTCTCCGGCCCAATCCCCATTAGTTTATCGTACGCGGCTCTCTTCATAACCTTCAGGGCGTTCATAGCCCTATTGAAGTCGGACTTCTCGTACGCAAATGCAGCTTGTCGATACACCTCGACCACTGCCTTACCGTAATGCTTCAGGTTATTTTGCAAATGGTAGTAGCATAGGCCGTGGGTTGCATTTGGTAACTCATTCCTGATAGCATTGGCAATGGAGATATGCTGATCAGAGACAATCAAAAGTGGATCGGCTTGGCCATAAACACGTCGAATGCGTGACATGAAATAACTCCACGATTCATCGTTTTCTTTCGGGCCAACACCATACGCGAGTGGGAACAAACTCTCGTTGCCGTCCTTCGTCACTGCAACAAACAAAATACCCCTATTCTTGCCCTTCAAGTGTGTGCCATCGACGACAATCACTGGCCGTAAGCTGAACATGAAAGGGGTAGCCGAAGCTGCAAGAGCAACAAATAAGTGTTTGAATCGGCCATCATCGTCAACTTCCCACTCCACCCTCGAACCGGGATTGGATTGTCTCAACATGTATAAGTACTTGGGCAGCATCTCGAAGGACTGATCATGTCGACCATAAACCATCTCAGTGGCTCGATTACGGGCTCGCAATGCAACATCGTACTTGATCTGTACGCCAAACTCACGTCGCAGCTCCAGCTGGATGGCCTTCGGCTTCAAGATCTCGCAATCGTCGTGTATCTTCTGTGCTAAATATGCTGCGACGACTTTTGCGGGGGCCTTTATTCGCGCTACGCGCCCTAGCTCACCGTCGCATGAGTGCTCATTGGTGAACTTATACACTCCCCAAATGACTCCATCTTGTGACGATGCATGGAGCTTGAAGGGGCACGTATCTGAATGCTTGCATTTGACGTAGACTCGTCTGCTGTCTGATTTGCTGACAGAAAATTCCTTGCCCTGCTTCATGTTCCACAGACCGATTGCAACGATCAGATCATCTTTGCTATTGAAATACATATTCTTTGACAACTCCCGAGGCAATAGCTGATAATCTTCAATATCCACAACTGCCGCTGCGGCGTCCAACGGGATAACCGGAACTAACCAATTAGTTAGTTCATCTGCTCCAGGAACCTGTTCGTCATCATCCTCGTCGATCTGCAAATTCTGCCAACCTGCATATTCAATCCCCGCCCTTCTCACGTTCTCTGGCTCCGACAAGTCTTCAGAGGCGCTTGTATCAGTCTCGGCTTCAGACGATGGAACATAATCTTCATCTACATTACCAGCATCCTCCACGAACTGAGGCTCGTACGTATATTGATCATCAGCTGGACCCCAACAACGATCAGTTATTAGGCGATCGTACTGGTACGGATTTGGCTCATCCCATGAAGGCCAACCCGTTGACTGATCATTACCCCAAGTGACCGACGGTTCAACACTTTGTTGCGCCGGTGAATCTCCGGCTGATAGGTCTAAATAAGCATATCTTTGGATTGCTTCCAATCCGTCCCCACCTTCGAATGTTGCACTGGATTCACCTCCATACCCGGAAGATTGAGGGAGATCGAACGAAGGAACATACACTCCTCCACTGTAATCGTCTTCAACAACATAAATCTCAGGAAAATGTGGCTGCGACGCCAGCAACTGAAGCAAATCATTGTCATCGGCAAGAATATTTTTACTGTATACCCTGCCATTTAATCTCTTCGTCAAATAATACAAGCTGTAATTAGTGCTCAATGAATTCTCCATCATCAGGTAATTTATCATGTACACCGTACTGGCCATTGTGTCTCCGAAAATATGCAAATTCTTAGAAGAGCCGCCGATGTACTCATAACCATTGAAGGCACCTCCATAATTAACCACAAAGTATCTCCCATATTCATTCATCTACAGAAAAAATAATAAATAAATAAATATATGATGTAAATGGAATACAATGTTAAAACACAACATATAACATGTTAATACACTCGAAAAACATCTATCCGCCCGGGAAGTAGCCGAGGAAATGTGTCCGGCCGTGTATTACATGATATACAATTACACACGGCCGGACACATTTTCAAGGACACTTGTCCGGGCGGATACATAATTTTCGAGCATAATAACATGAGTTATGTAGCAATATATGTGTATAGAACTAAAATGCAACTAATAATTACTAATTAATACTTTAAAACATGATAGAATTTGCTCTAATTCACATGTATTTCCTTCAAACGTGGCTTTAAATCATAGTATGCTATAATATGCTAATAATTCACATAAGCATATAGGATCAAACAAAACATTGAAAATAAACAATAACCAACTTAAATTACATTTCAAACGTAAAATGACATACCTTTAAACGTTCGGATGAGAGAATTCACAAATAATAGCTTCACCACTTGGAAAATATTAGAATTTCTAATGAGTTTGAGTGTTTTTTTCACTTTGAGTGTTCGGATGAGAGGATGAGAGAATGAGAGAATTCACTCATATATAAACAAAGATTCCTTCATTTCAGGTGAATTTCAATGAAATTAGAGTGTTTGACATGAATACTTTACTGACAAAGCTATTTCACATCATATTTGTCGTTTATCATCAATTTAAAAAAAAAAAAAATTATGTCCCTTAATTGAAGGCTAATTAATCGATGGAATATAAATACAAAAAATTAACACAATCCATATTAGCACTCAAAACACACATAGGAACCAAAAAAACATCTATCCGACCGGAACATATATGTGTCCGCCCGGTGAAAACTTGTGTCCGGTCGGACACTTGTTTTTCCCGGTCGGACGCTTGTTTTTTTTTTCCAATGTGTGTTTTGAGTGCTAATATCGATTGTGTTAATTTTTAGTATTTATTTTCCATTGATTAATTAGCCTACGATTTACTTGTAAAACCTTCGATTTTAATTCAAAAATAAATAAATATTAACTTCTCTGTCAGTATTTCACATGTTCCAACACATATTTGACCGATTTCAATGTTTAAATTGTTGAATTGATGTTTTTCTTACACTTTAACAACTTTTGTCATAGATGTGTAAGTACTTTTGCGGAAAACAATGCACATCCATCACATTCAAAGGGCATTTTCGGTTCTTCACTTATTTAGGGCATGTAGTGCTTTGCATGATAAGGGTGGGCATTTTTCAAATTATTCATAAGAGAAAGGGCACTTTAAATTTTGCCTCATTTTCAAATGTATTGCAAGTCTGCCATCACAACAGTTGTCCATGAATAATCGTCTACGTATAGTTATATGTATTTTAGGGTTTGTTATTATTATTATTTGCCTATCATCAAATTAACAAATTATTTTCTAATTTAGAAATATCATGCATTTATGCAATGAGGTGTAAAATATAATCAATCACGCTTGGTGAGCTATATCACGAACGATATATAGTGCTAGGAATATGGAATTATCGAACGAATTAGTGATTTTTTTTGCCGACAGAGATTATCAATAATTTGTTTCTTGTATTGTTATACCATAAAACGCTCAACATGAACCTATTCCTACACACAACCTTTTTTTTCTTGTTCTTTTTTAATGTGCCATTTTGTTTATATAGTTCAAAATGATAAATTGGTCATATAAAATGGGACGGGGAATATAGATTTTTAAACATTTTAGTAATTTTTTTGTTAAATTATGACAATAGTTAATTAGTTATATTCTTTGTTTTTTGCTTACATATATGTAGAATATGTAATTCATTAAAACAAATACTCCAACAACTGGTTGGTAACACTGCGTAGTTGTAATATAGAGAAGTTATTTATAGGCATTTTTGCCTATTAACACTATTTATAATCTACTTTTTGTTAACAGTTTAAAGTACTTCAATTAAACTCGTGCAGACTATTAAATTAATATTGAACTTCAAAAGACAATATATAACTCAAATTTAATAATATAGCAAGTCAACTGCCGATTGGCAAACACACGTATAGCCAATTCCATTTCCATTCAATATCTTGGGTCAACTACGTCTGTTTGCACTACTTTTGGTTGGATTTGTTGGATTAAATTCTTAATTAATCTAATTAGTGGACAAATATATATATATATATATATATATATATATATTAAATGTTATATTTATTAAATATACTATCATTTAATGTATATATTAAATGTTATATTTATTATTTGTTGAGGGACCAAATAATAAATATGAATAACTTGAGAAGTTATAAATATGGGGTCCGGTCCCCGGGAAACTGTATCGTTCTTTATTCTTTTTCCCATCAAAAGAAATACGCTGAAAGAAAATACTGTATTCCTGGAAGATCAAATTTTCATACAGAATTCATCATGGCTTCAGGTTAGTGATTATGATTTAATTATTCTCAGTTTATCATCATAGACTTTGTGGTATTTACATGAATTACTTCTAACAAGAATTTATCACTAAAATCATGCAATTTTTGCACTGCAATTGTTTTGAATTATCAATAATTAATATTCTCTACAATATTTTGTTACTTTTTATTTGGATTCATCTGAAAATTTCCACCCTACGACCCATCAAAACTAAATTTTTATTTGGGACTGATCCTTCAAGATACTATTGGTATGTGGGTGCCAAAGCCTATTTTTTTATTGGATGATTGAATGTACAAGAGGGTGAAGTGTTTGAGGCCCTTTCATAGATAAATGATAGAGGTTTGGAGTGTGTAGAAGTGGTTATCAACAACAAGATGGCTGCGGAGGCAATATCCTTGTACACAACAGATGACTCTGAGTTTGGAACCATAATACGTAATGCTCGGCACCTCCTTGAAGACTTTGAAAATATTCGGGTTCGTTATGTGTGACGTGAGGGTATCTCTGGGGCTCATCATCTAGCTTCAAACTCTTGTGATTATCCTAATGCGTATGTGTGGGATGAACCACCACCTCTTATGGAGGGTCTTCTTCATATTCCATGCGTGATTGTGTGTTTTTAATAAAATTTGTTCTTTCTCCTCAATTTTTTTTATATAATATAATTTTATTGATATTATTTGCTACAAAAATGTACAATATCACTATTAATTGATAATCTTACTAATTAATAGTATACAAATACTCCCTCCGTCATTAAAAATTGTGGTGGAATAAAGATGACACAAGTTATAAGAAAAAGTGTGGTAATTGTATTTTGAGTGGGATTAGGTCCCACACTTTTTGTAACTAGTGAGTAAGGATATTTATTTTTTTTATTAGTATAAGGGCATGTTTGGTACGGGTGAGTGTTTAGGGTGTATAAGTATAATATACCTATGATACACTAATATCTTTTTTGGTAAGAAGTAATACAAAACACACGGTCCTTTATATATTGAAAGCCCGAAAATATTATACTGATTTCAGGGATTCTATATAATACCTACGGAGGTGATATACGTAATACAAATATTAATTATAATTATTCTTAACTTAATATAATCTGAATATATCGTACCAAACTACATATAAATTAATGAGGATTATTTCCAAATAATTAAATACTACTCCCTCCGTCCCATAAATAATGACACGTTTCTTTTCGGCACGGAGATTAAGGAGTGTTGAATTAGGGAGAAAAGTGGTAGGGACCACATGTTTAATTTATTGTTAATTAGTTTTAACCTCACTCTCTCTCCCCTCTCATCGGTGCTCTCTCTCTCGAGTTCTTTCTCTCTCTCTAAGCCAACCACGCAGCCGCCGACTTCTGCCCGAACTCTTTCCCCACCGTGTGCACGAACGCTGCCGACACCACCGCGTCGAAGTAGCTGTCGCACGAACGACCCACCACCACTTCTCCTCCAACCTCAACAATTCGGCCAACCACCACTTTCTCTCTCTCTCTCTAAGCCAACTACGCCGCCACCCTTCATCCCGGCGAGATTTCCGCTGCAGATCTGTTTCCGGCCGCGTCAGCTGCGTCTCGCCTTCGACAGCGCCGCCCCTTCCAGCGGCATCTCACCACCGCTGCAACACCAACACCCAAACCTAACCCTTCCTCCAGCAACGGCCACCACCACCGCCACCGCCACCCAAATCCCTCCACCATCGAAACCATCTCCCACCGCTTCTCCAAACTCTACACAGAGAAAATCCAGATCCTTAAACCAAGAAAACCCCAAAATGCAGAGGGTGAGAGAGATGAGAGGCGGCGGAGATCGAAAGCAGAGACAGAGGAAATCGGAGGCGGTGGATGCAGAGGGTGGAGGTGGAGGCGGAGGCGCACGGTGGAGACGTCTGCGAAGGGCGGCGGCGGCGGCGCCCCTTGAAGGAGGCGGAACTAGGGATTTTCGACTCCCCAAATTCTGAAGAGAGAGAAATAGAGGGAAGAGAGATGAGCCGTTTTGTTTTTTTCATTTATTTTAGGCTTAATCAACTTTAAATTAGGAAGAGTTAATTAAGAGAACTAAGCCCTAATTATTTCTATAAAAGGAAACAGGCCATTATTTATGGGACGGAGGGAGTACAATTTTTTGGGACGTATCAATATGATAATAAGATCATAATTTTCAGAGGTGGTGGGAGTATTAAATATGTGTGTATTTGTACATGCAAAAAATTATTCCCTCCGTCCCACGAATCTTGACACGTTTTCCTTTTTGAGCCGTCCCACGAATCTTGACACGTTTCCTTTTTGGGCAATAATTATTACTTTCTCTCTCCTACTTTATCACATTTATCATATTCTATCTCCTACTTTATCACTTTTATTACATTCTCTCTCCTACTTTATCAATTTTATACTTTATTAATTACACACTTAAAACACTAATCTACAACTTCTTAATTCTCGTGCCGAACCCAAACGTATCAAGACTCGCGGGACGGAGGGAGTAATAATTTACCATATTTTTTAAATTATGTAAATTAATTTAAAAATTATGTAAATTAATTTAAAAAATTATTATATCTACATAACATATAGCTCTAAATATAAAATACGTTGAATATCTCAAATATATGGTAGGGGCGAAATATTAATAGGTAGAAAATGAAATCCGAAAATGGGAAGTAGCATAGATTTCCGAGTAGCGTTAAAATTGGCGATGAAAACGACAAAAGGGGAACTCAGCGTTTGTCGCGTTTGATAATTGGAGCAGTAATGTAAGAAGCCAGCTGGCAGGAGCAGAGCGCTAGATCCAAAAGCCCCACAGAGAGGGCCCACTTCACGTGCCATCACGCCTCATTCCAGTGGTGAGGCCACGTGGCGATAGTACACACGTGTCGGATTTTCTTGGAGGGCGCAACTTGGGACCTGTACCAGGTGAATCGCATTTCCCTTCCCTCTCAACGTCGCGACAAACTCAAACCCTCTCGTAATAAGACAAATTCTTATTTCCCCAAAATGCCCCTCGCGCTTCTTTCCTGGGATGGTAGTTGAGTGTACGTTATTTATGGAGGAATTTGATTAGCGTTGCGTGTACAAGAATAACAAGGGCTGGGCTCCTCTAAAACAGACAAAACCTTTATATGTGTATCTTTTCACCGTAGATAAAATGTTGTCCTAAAGAAAATACTCCCTCCGTCCCACGAAGCATGACACAGTTTCCTTTTTGGTCTGTCCCACGAAGCATGACACGTTTATAAAAATGGCAAAAAATTTACCCTTTATTCACATTTTTACTTTTTCACCTAACACACTTAACACACAAAATACTAATTTCTTAATTCCCGTGCCGAAAAGAAGTGTGTCATGCTTCATGGGACGGAGGGAGTATATACAAATTTTTAAAAAACTATAGTCCCTCCGTCCCGCTCCAAATATTTCCTTTATTTTGGGCATGAAAATTAAGAAATATGTATAAAGTAGATAAACTGAGTTGATGGAAATTATTTAAATATTAAGTATAGAGAGAGTGTGTATTGCTAAAAAAAGAATGAGACATTTGAACAGAGACAACTCAAAATAGAAAATTGGACATTACGAGTGGGACGGAGAGAGTATTATTTTTTTATTGAGCGAAAAAAAGGGGGTCACAAATAAAAAAAAAGTGAAAAAAGATAATTAAGTTAATAAGTGTAGAATGAGACTCACATGTTAGCGAGTGAAGAAAGAAATCCACAAATTATAATTAAAAATAGATTAAGAATTTTTTTTGAGAATGAATCGAAATGACAAATTATGACAATATTTTGTGGACGGAAGCTGTATAAAATAAATATTTCATCCGTCCACAAAGATTGTATATTTAATATTATTTTCGTCCATCCATAAAGATTGTATGTTTTCTTTTTTTAGAAATCTATTTTATACTTTAAACAACATCCACACTCAATATTTATAAAATGCGAACCTTTTACTTTTATAATTTGGTGGACACAATACTACCCTTTAACAATAAAATCACATTTTTCAATTTTTTTAGGAGTACTTCACCACACATTCTTTGTAGACAGAGAGAGTAATATTTAAAGATTTTTAATCTTAAAATTTGATTTTTTTTATTGATGAAAAATATTTTAAGATTTTTTATGTCTAAAATAAATAATAACACAATTATCATATAAACATTATAAATATATATAAAAATATATTTTTATAATAATTAGTTAAATAATTATCTCATAATTCCTTGATTTAAATACATATATGAATAATAAGTATAGTTCGTTAGTTTGTTGCAATTATTGCAACAAGATGCGTAACTAACATATTTAATTATGTATATATGGAGTACAATAAATATACAATTTAAGTTATTATTTTTTCAATTGATAATCGATTTAAAATAAAATTCTACAAATACATTTCAACTACAAAAATAAATAACCCTTTAATTTTGTTGTGACTACTTTAATATACATGTAAATTTACTGATACGCACACACACTTGTATATGTCTATCTTTCTATATATATATAGAAACAATATACTCGCATGATCAATTTGAAGAAGGAAACACAATATTTGGCCACTAATTGAAAAAAGACAAAATTTGACCATTTTTTTTACGTTTTATGACAGTTTTGCCCTTAATTAGGAAAGATCAAATTTGGGTCGGATTCGGGTTTGCGCGTGGATTAGGCACACATGACACTATTAGTGCCATATACTCAATGTTGCACGAATGGTACTTATGACAATATTAGTGTCATTAGTGTCATACGAATGATACTTATGGCCATAGTAGTGTCATTAGTGTCATATACCTGGGTATAGTTATATAACCATTTTGAACACTTCCTCATAGGGTTTAGATTCTTCAATTAGTATGTTGCAAGAATGGTACTTATGGTCATATTAGTGTCATTAGTGCCATATACTCTCTTATGTAGTGTTACACAAATGGTGCTTATGGTCATATTAGTGTCATTAGTGTCATATACTTGGATTTTTTTTTCAGTTGGCACATATGGTACTAATAGTGTCATATGTGCCTACCCCGCGCGCAAACCCGAATTCGACTCGAATTCGGTCCGCCCTAATTAAGGGCAAAACAGTCTTTACATGTAATAAAGGGCCAGATTTTGTGTTTTTTCAATTAGTGGTCAAATATTGTATTTCCTTCTTCAAAATGGCTATTTCAAAAGTGCTATATATATATATATATATATATATATATAGGGAATGGATCAAAAAAGAATGCTAAATGTAGAGAGAATGAAGAATGAATGTGATCCATCAGATTTATTAGATCTCACGGTCAATATCAATTCCTTTTAATGTCATCCGTTTTTTCTATTAAGGGCCATTTGTGTAATTTTTTTTTTTTTTAATTAACCGTCTCCCGTAAATTTAGGTTGACCGAATCTCATTGTTTTTTGGATTTAATTATGAAGATATCCATCATTACTTCTATATAGTATTTATTTCTTAATCATTCGTCCTTTTTTTCGAATTATATATATATTTTAATTTTTTCTGTTTTTGATATATTTATTGATTTTTCTTGAACTTGTTGTATGTTTCGAATTATTTTTTTTTTTTATGATTTTATTGTATGTGCTTAACTAGTTGTAGTGTTTGTTTCTGTTTTCTCGTTTTCATTTATTTTATTTGGTTTGTTTTTTTTGTTTATGAAATTTTATTTGGTTTGTTATTGTGGTTAGTAATTCATGTAGCATTTTATTTTTTTCATTATTTCAAAACCTATACATATTAATTTGGTTATTTGTATGATAATAAATAATTATATTGTATTTGAATATTGTTCAAAACGTACCAAAATAAGAATTATATTTTTGTGAATAGGGATACTAATTTGATGAATAACGTAACTGTTACTCATAAATTATGAATAAGAAAAATATTAGTTGAATAAAGTAACATTATTCATGAATATATCGTTTTCAAATAAAAATCATATTTATGTGAATAAGGAATAAAGTTTGCTGAATAATTTATATGATACTCATAAATTGTGAATAAGGAAACTATTTTGTTGAATAAAGTAGCATTTTTCATGAATAATCGTATCTGAATTTTGTTCAAGATTTATCGAATAAAAATCAAATGAAAATATATTGTTACAAAATCTAGATCTACATGGTATTCTTGTATCTCCGCAGACTGCAATAATGTTACGAAGAATGTATACTTCTGATTTTGGTACGACCAATCCGTTGGCGCTCTAAAGTTTGAATTTTACATCCTCGACGTGTTGTTCCTTGGCCAAGTCACCATCATTTTTTTTCGATGATCCCTCTCCACCCTCGTTGTCATCGACCCTTCCAGTGTTTACCTTAAACCCTAACATTCAACGAATCCATTTTAATATGTACTTAATTAGGTTATAAGACAGACTCTGAATAACTTATCAAATATACTGAACAACAAGAAGATATTTCCTGAATAAAATTTCTAATATTCTGAATATAAACTACTATTTCGCTGAATAACTTGACAAACAAACTGAACAAATAGCTTACGCAAATACTCAAATACTCAAACAAGGAAGACTCTGAATAACTTATCAAATATACAGAACAACAAGCGACATTTCCTGAATAAACTTACAAATATTCTGAATAATTTTCTTATACCCAACTACTGAAAATAGCTTACGAATAAAGCAACAAACAAACTGGACAAAAAGCAATATATACTGAATAAACTTAACATATTTAATATGAATAACTACAAATATTTTTGAATATCCTCATAAATATAATGAATAACTTTATATAATATCAATATTAGTGATACACAGAATGTGTACGCAAATACTCAAACAAGAGCAATTTCCAAATTTGATTGCTCCTAATAAAAAGATTAATCCAAATTTTAGAAATCCCAAAATAAGGTTTCGTGTTTCTCACCTGATTTCTTGTTTTGCCGACTTCGTCAAGTCCGTTTCCCCTACCAGAGGAAGTCACCAAGTTTCTGCAGGAAGAAGAGGCGAATGGGTCAATCAGCTTCAACGCCGAGGCCTGCATCCTCGCCGGTGTTGGATGGGAATCCTTGTAGCCTTACCTCCGACTCCGACGATGCTGTTTATACGATTCAAGCCGCCATCGAAAACTACTAGAGTGCAGTCGCCACTGCTCTATAGATGGGGAGTCAACGTTCATGTATTCCTAGGGTTAGAGACGTGGTGGTGATGGTTTGTAAATGGAGTAATTTTCGGGAGCTATTTTTGGACGGTTATTCAGTAAAATAATGATACCATTTATGCCCCTCAACGAATTTTCATCTAATATTTTGGTCTGTTATTTAAATTAAAATGAGAAATTATTGACACTACAAAATTAATCTTGACCGTATATCTCTACTAATTCAACGGTTAAGATATATTCTTTAATCTCTACTCCAAGGGGATTCTTTATAGATCTCAACCCTATATATATATATGTGTATATATATATATATATATAGGGAAGTGCTAAAATAAGAGCATTTATTAAGATATAAAATAAGAATCATTTTCAGCCCTTAGATCATCAAGATCTACGGTTGATTCGTAATCATGTTAGATGGATTTATGGTCCTGAGTTCGAATCCCAAAGGTAACAAAAATTTATTTTTCACAATTCATACCTTTATGCAGCGAATTCACACATGTTCTACATAAAATTCATACATTAAAAATTGCTCTTATTTCTTATTTTAAAATGTGCTCTCACGGTAGCCCACCCCTATATATATATATATATATATATATATATATATATATATAGGGGAAGACTAAAATAAGAACGCTTCTTAAAATATAAATTAGGAACCATTTTCAGCCCTTAGATCATCAAGATCTACGGTTGATTCATCACCTTGTTGGATAAATTCATGGTCCTGAGTTCGAATCCCAAAGGTCGCAAAAAATTATTTTTCGCAATTCATGCCTTTATACAGTTTATTCATGCGTGTTTATACATAAAAATTCATGCATTTTTGCTGATTCGTAATTCTTAAAATAAGGGTGGTTTATTGAATAACCGCCCTATATATATATATATATATATATATATATATATATATATAGGGAGAGGTTCAAGAAAGAACCATAAATAAAAGAAGACCGGAGAACCATTTTCAGCCATTCGATCATCAAGATCTACGGTGGATGCATCATCTTGTTGGATGAATGCAGATCCTGGGTTCGAATCCTGAAGGGAGCATTTTTTTTTAATTTTTTTAGTGCATTAATTTAACAGCGAATGCAATTAATTTTTACAGTGGATGCATTAGATTTGATGGTTCTCCCGTTCTCACAATTAATATAGTTCTCTCTAGAACCACACCCTATAATATATATATATATATATATATATATATATATATATATATATATATATATATATATATGGGAGGGCTACAGTGAAAACACTTCTTAAAATATAAATATAACGTTTTTTAATGTACGAATTTATCCAACAGGGTTACGAATTCATCCAATAGAGTTACGAATTGCGAAAAATAATTTTTTGTTACCTTTAGGATTCGAACTCAGGACCACGGAATTCATCCAACAGGGTTCCGAATCAACCGTAGATCTTGATGATCTAAGGGCTGAAAATCATTTATATTTTATACACTTAAGAGTGTTTTTATTCTAGCCCTCCCCTATATATATATATATATATATATATTATAATTATATATATATATATAATATATATAGGGGGCCGCTCCAATGAGACCCCCTAATTTTAGTGAGATCTAGGGGCACGATCTGGTGCGTTATTTTATCAATCCTATGGCTGATATTGTATCTGGAGGGTGATTTTTTTTTCGCAGGGTTCGAATCCTGGAGGGAGCAACAGAATATTTTAATTTGTATTCATCATTGTATACTGCATTGTTCATCAGTATATACGGCCATGTTCATCAGTATATATGTCTTATTCATACGATTTTCAATTTTATTTTTCATCAGTATATACATCTTGTTTATTAGATATACGTTTTTGTTCATTAGTATTATATGTCTTATTCATTGTCCTAGTGTTTCACGAAAAATAGGGGGTCTCACTGGAGCGCGCCCCTCCTATATATTATATATATATATATATATAATATATATATCTATATATATATATATCATATTTTATTATTTGGATATTTTAAATAACTTAAAGTCATATATTAATTACATTTTTTGATGGATGACCTTTTTTTAACATTTTTACTTATATATATGTACACATAATATATTTTCAGTTTATATTTATTTTGGTTAATTTTACTAACTTAAATAAGTGATACTTATATTTTTAACATATAAATTTTGATTTATACAATATTACAACAAAGGATATGTGTTTGTATTATTAAAACCATGATAATAATAAAATAAATATACATTTGTGTGTTTTTCATAAACAATATAAAAAATTATAGAAGTGCATATAAATATTTTTATAATTCTATTATTCCTTTTAATTATTAAATAATTAATACATTAACTTCAATATTGATTGACCTTCAATCAAGATCTCACTATAATATAGTATGCAATAGTAATAATTGTTTATATATATAATTTTTTAGAGTTTATTTTCATCAATTTCATATATATGTATGCTTAGTTTTAGTGACATTTTATTTACAAACACAATTTTGCAATTAATTTCTAGTTAAAGGTTCATGTTTTATCTCCACAATTTGTTTCGTATTCGTGCAGAGGTCCTACTCCAGTGTGATTGTTGAAAGCGTGTTTTGAAATATTTTGAACAATTTTACATATTAAGTCAAATAAGATGCATGATTTTTTTATGCCTTCGCCCTTAAGGATGCAATTTTACTAAATAAGGAAAGCCATGTTGGCCCCAAAATCCAGATTTGTGTAATTTGTGTTGAAAACATATTCTAAAGTGAGTGGGAGTTAGTACTTTATATACTATAACTTTCATCATGTACACTAAATTATATATATATATATATATATATATATCTAGGGAGAGGTTCAAGAAAGAACCATAAATAAAAGAAGACCGGAGAACCATTTTCAGCCATTCGATCATCAAGATCTACGGTGGATGCATAATCTTGTTGGATGAATGCAGATCCTGAGTTCGAATCCTGAAGGGAGCATTTTTTTTTAAAATTTTTTTAGTACATTAATTTTAACAGCGAATGCATTTAATTTTTACAGTGCATGCATTAGATTTAATGGTTCTCCCGTTCTCACAAATAATGTAGTTCTCTCTAGAACCACACCCTATATATATATATATATATATATATATATATATATATATATATATATATATAGGCCAAGGTTCAATGAAGAAGGCCTAAATGTAAGAAGAAGAGAGAAGTAATCTCATCCGTTGATCTTATCTAATCTAACGGACATGATTTGTTCACGCCATGTTCATCGGATTTTTTCGTTGAACATATGGGGGGTCGAAACCCAGAACCCCCAAAAATATTGTATATGTTCACGAATGTTCAACGAAAAATCCGTCGAACATGGCGTGAATAAATCATGTCCGTTAGATTAGATAAGATCAACGGATGAGATTACTTCTCTCTTCTTCTTACATTTAGGCCTTTTTCATTGAACTTAACCATATATATATATATATATATATATATATATATATTATGTTACATAGCTTATGTGAGCACCACTTTAGTCCTTATTAACATTATATTTTTTGTTTTAGATATTTATTTTATTCTAATATATCATAAATTGTTATTGAGGTCATTAATTTTACTTTCTCTGGCTCAATAAAAGTGGCCACATTTCCATTTTTATTTGTCTCACTAAAAGTGACCACTTTCTAAAATGAAAATATTTACTTTAATCTAAGTAAAATTAATTAATTTAATTAAAGCTTCTAACTAAACTTAAACCCTCTTTAAATAAATACACAACACGTTGGCCGATGGTCCGCCCCCCCTGCTTTCTTTCTCTAGCTCTCTTCTTCTCGGTGTTATGACAGCAGCACCGGCCGCAGCCCCGCCCCCTGACCTCCCTCTCACTCGCCTCTGCTCTATCTCTCTCTCTCTTGCGCTCAAACACACACACCCCGAAAACGTCGTTGCACGCTGCTGCGCACACACACACAAATCAAAAGGTGGTCAGCGGCGTGGACGCTTAGATCTAGATCTGAGGGTGGTTGGCGGCGGTGTGGTTTGGGGGGTCATGATTTTGGGGGTTGTTGCGCCGCTGGTCCTCTTATTCGTGTCTGAATCAACCGTTGTGCCGTTGGAATCGCCTAGTGAGAATCCGGCAAGTTGCGTCAGTCCTCTCCTTCCCCGTCTGATAATCCACCGTCGTCCTCAAATACTGAAAATCCGATGGGTCGCGCAGGTCCTCTTCTTTCCCTGTCTGAATCAGCCGTTGTGCCGTCGAAATCGCGCAGTGAGAATCGTTTTTTCATTGTGGTACTGCAGTTGTGTAGGTTTTTAGCTGACTATGTGTGATTTTTCATTGCGGCTTTTAGCTGGCTATGTGTGGTTTTTCGATGGGAAAACGATTTGTGTAAATGTGTCTGAATGAATTTGAAAAATTGTTGCGAGTGGTATATATTGAGAATTTTTTTGTTGAAGCTGTGAAATGTTTGTGTTTTGTGTTGTATATATTGTTGGAGAAATTCTTAATTAACTCACTAATTTTGGTGGACCACACTCAATTAAATCATAACAATCAATTTCTTAATCTCTGTGCCGAAAAGAAAGGTGCCATTTATATTGGGACGAAGGGAGTATAAGTTACATAAAAATCAAAGTCTTGTTTTGTTCATTTTATTAATATTTGCAAATAACTTTAATTTTATGTAATTTATAAAATTAATGATCTCAATAACAATTTATGAAGTATTAGAATGAAACTAAATGTCTAAAATATTTACGAAATACCCAAGATTTTGGATATTAAATTTGAATTTAAACTTTGTCATTTATAGATTTGAATGTGGATGAAAGATGTGG